>NW_009647481.1:402731-415330 GCF_000708025.1 Charadrius vociferus
CTTTCCTGGGATAAGCTGTGCTCATCCCAGCCCATTCCAAGCTTGCTGGAAAGGATGGCATTTTTCCCAGGGGCTCTCTTCTGCCAAAGCAGGTCTGCCATGGCAGAGCTCCCTCACCATGTGGACAAGCTCATCAGAAATGCTGACGACACCACCTGCACCCCAAAATGCTTTGCTGGGGGTAAGGCGGGTGGGGAAGGACTGGACATTTCCAAGGAGCAAAAAGCAAAGGAGAGGCTGTTTTCCCCTGCCTTGCCTAGCTCTCTGTAGCCTGAAACCTGCTGAATTATGCTCATGACTCAAATTTGCAGGAGATGAAGAAATGATAAAATCCTACTTGCTGTTCCAGGGCTCCGCCTCCAGCCTGATGCGATGCTGGCATATGCTCCAACAGCACAGCCACCAGCAACGGCTGAGCGCAGCAGCACACCGGAGGCAACGCTTGAACCCTTCACAGATGTGTCCTGTCACACAGCCTTTGGGACACGTTGAGATCCCAAATGGGTCACACACGTGAAACAAAATCAGCCACAGCTGAGCCTCCTGGGAGCTGGTTTTCCCCACTACTGGCAAAGCTGAGCACTTGCTCCGTGAGATCCTCGCCCTGCCTGGGAGCTACCAGGAAACACCAAATACCACAGTTCTCACGCTGAAACTGTCGGCTGTCTCGTCCAGCTTTCTCCCTCCTGTCTTTCTTCATTCCTCCTGTTTGTCCTCCTGCCTCTTCCTCCAGGGCAGCCCAGCACCAGCCCCTGAGGACCCCCAGAGCCTGCCTTGTGCCTGGAGAGAGGTTCTGGTCAGTACATCCCCAGTCCTGGTGACCTAGAATGAGTCACCAGCCAGAGACTGTCCTGCCTGAGGTCTGCCCTTCCTCATTCCTGTCCTGTGGCACAAGACTTTTCTCAGCCAGTTTGAAATCAGCATCCCGCCTCCCCAAGCTCAAACAAGAGACAACAGAGCTCCCACACACTCCGGAGCTGGGCTCAGTTAATCAACTACTGCCTTGTCCGGAGCTGGACACTCTCTGGGAATTTTCCAGGGCCAGAAGTCAGTCATGGCAGGGAGGATTGATGCAGGCAAGTCATTGCTCCCTGAGCAATCCTCCACTTACCTTGTCAGCTCTCGTTTAACCTAGCAGCCTGTAAGGCTCAGTGGTGCAAGCAAAGGAGTAGGAGGCTGAGCCTGTCCCGCCAGCAAACATGGCATGGACCCCTTTTTGGGACAGCTCTCTGTAGCTTGGCACTGTGCATAGAGAGGGGTAGCCAAAGCAGGTCTTCTTGCCTGCCCCATAGCCTCCCTGGGGCAGGAAGGGTGTCCAGGCAAGGGGTGGAGGGAAGAACAGGGAGGCTGGCTACAAACAGGGAGGAGCAGAAAGGGCATGCCCATGCTCCCTCAGCATCTCAAGTTGTAAAAGAAACAGAGAAGCAATGACAGGACTAGCCAATGTATGTACCTGCTGCAAAGATGGGCAGAGATCAGGTGGCATGTGTAGACCACTGAAGGAAAGACAGCATTGAATAGGGTAGGACAGGTCCTGCATCCTGGGCTGTGCAGATGGGTCTTGCCCGCTAATCCAGGCAAGACCAAAGCCTTGAGGGCAAACCTTCCTCTGAGCACACTCATCCTTCCCCCAGACTAGGATGAAGGGTGCCCACAGCAGCCTGGGTACTGTGGGGGTACACAGCACACTGCATACAGTATGTACCGGGTGATAGTGACCAGCGACACTAGTGTGTGGCCAGCGGCTACCGGTGGTGCCTGGGTTTGCACACACATGCCATCCTCCTCCTCGCACAGCTGAGAGCCCTCCATGGAGCTACCAACAGGGCTTTGTGTGCAGGCAAGCCTGAGCCAGCAGAGATGCTCTGTGAGTGACCATATGTCCAAGGCGAGGGGGGGGTGGGCAGGGCGTGCATGTGGCCGGCCACAGAGCTTGTCCCTCCGTGTCCTCCCTGGACACGGGGCGGGGGGGTACATGCTGCCTGGGCTACACACGCAGCCACAGGCAGGTGCGTGTGCTGCATTTGGCCAGGGGCGGTTATTATTCTTTATTAGTTTTCCTGTCCGTCTGACATATTCTTTATCACTCTGTCTCAATCTTTCACTCGTCCTCCTTCTCTCCCTCAATCATCCTCGATTAGTTTTTCTGTCTGCCTCCCATTCCCGTATTCTTCATCAGGCGCTCCCTCTCCCGCCCTCCCCCACTCTCCCTCTCTGTCTCCCCCTTCACAAAGCTTTTCCTCCCTCCTGTCTCACCTCCCCCGCTGCTGTGGCAGCCCATGAGCATGGAGTGGTCAGGAAGCGTGGGGCCATCGTGGCTCTTTTCCAGGAGCTGGTGGCTGCTCAGCCGCCGGCCCTTCAAGCATTCCCGCTGCATCTCCATCACTGTCCCAGCTGCCAGACACTGGGGATTTTTCTAGCTGCCAGGAGCAGCCTGGGGATGCTGAGTGCCTCCGGCCCCCCCACTGGTGCGGATGCTGCTATGCTGCTGAATCAGTTGCAAATTAAGCCCCTGGCTTGAAGCAGCTCAGGAGCTGACATCTCCTTCGAGAGGGAGCAGATCCCCTCGGATGCTTGTGCCTTGCTCCTACTTCCCCATCCCTCTGCTCCTCCTCCAGTCCGTCCCAGCACACATTCTCCAGCAGGGAAAGCACTCCCCTTGTGCTCATCCCCATTCCCCTTCCAGGCTAGTAGTAGTAGTCTCTGAATAGGCTGGTGCTGTAGGACTCATCTGTGAGACGGAAGGCAGCTTGCCAGTTGCCAGAAGAGGTCCTGGCTGACAGCCCCAGGCCGATTCACAGCCTTTATTGCCTCTTATCCCAGCGTCTGTGCTGTTCCTGCTGGGGTGCCTCCGCCTGCATAGCCTTGCACTCACCAACCACACATGGGGGAGATCAGAGCAAGGGTATGACCATGGGTGAAATGGAGTTGCATGGCCAGAGACTACGGAGACCAAACAGAGAACTAAGCTGGGTGGTGGACCTCAGGCTTTGAGGCATGGGGAGAAGGCACAGAATGGAGGGATGCCCTGGAAGGCAACTTTAGCTAAAGGACGGGGGATGGATGAAGACATGCCTTGCATCCCCCAGCAGAGAAGGCACAAATATTTTGCCTCATCTCCCCCCCTTTGGTGGCCAGAAGGCGAGGGACTGGAATGCTGGAGGACTCAGGTAAGTGAAATAGGCTGGCAGTGGCTGCAGCGCCCCAGGCACCCAGAGGAATCAATCGTCCCAGACTGATGGCAGCTCCATGTGGAGATGATATCTACTCAGTTGCTGCCCTCCCCTGACCCTGGAGGAAGAAGGTCCCTGTGCAGGACCCGGTGATGGCTGCAGCTGGCAGCTCTCTGCATCCTTGTGCCTGCCTCCCAGCATGGAAAAAATCGGAGCTGATATTGCAGGAAAGACCCCGAATGCCACAGCAGCTCCCTCTTTGCTGCAGGTGGACAGCAAGGGTGGGTGTCTTGACCTGTCAGCTGGGGCAAGCACAGGGTTTCTGCAGCTGAGCCCAGCACAGTGCTCAATTTTGGGAGTGAGCCATCCTATCTAGAGTCTGATTTCCCGACACTGTGCTTGCTCCTGTTGCTGGCTGAGGAGCCTTGTCACTGCCCAGCCCCAGAGCTGCCTTTACTCTTGCCCAGAGTGTCAGAAAAGCCCATTTCAACCAGTGGTGGGGAGCTGAGTTGCAGCCAGCAAGCCACATCATATGGGAGACCTCATCAGCGCCAGGCAAAGCCCCAGGACCCTCACTGTATGGCGGCGAGCTCCCCTCTTGGCAGAGGGGTGCTGCAAGAGGCAATCGGTCCTGCATTGCATCCGCTGCTGATGCTGATGTATGTGACAGGCGCGGGGGTTGCCAGGAGACAGCATCCTCCTCCTCGGGCGCTGCACAGCCAACGCGGCTCTGCACCGGTGACGTAATGCTCCTCCGGCACCGCTCATTGCCAGCCAGACCCGTCTCTCCACGCCAGCGATGGAGGGGAAAATGCAAAACCCTTTACAGACGTTCCTGTGGCCTTCCTCAATCTGCGTTGCGCTCCCTCCCCTGCTACGGGCGCAGCGGGCAAAGGTTTGCAGAAACCAGCTTCAGTTCTTGCATCCTTCCCATCATGAGTCGCCAGCCCCATCTCCCCATGGGCGAGATCCACCACAGACCCCCTGCTCAGATTTTGCCTAGGTGCAAACCGTCCACGGCAAGACTTGAAAAGGTCTTCGTTGGTTGACCAGATGTGAGGGGGAGAAGGAGAGGCAGATGGCCACTCACGCACACGGAGGCTCATTGAATAAATATCTGGCTACAAATTATCTGCTGATCTAATAAAAAAGATATTACCTACCTCTACAAACCTAGTTTCAAATTATTCCTTCTGCTCTGCTCAGTAGCCTACTGGGAGATCACTGGCAGGTTAATTTGCTATTGAACGGGTCCCAACTGGAATTAGCACTTCAGCCTGCCTCTGGTTTCACTTGACAGTTAATGAAAGTCGCTGTTATTCACTCCTGGCTCTGAACTTTATGCATTGCACCACGTTTCACGAGTGTGAAAGAGCTGACCAGGATATTTTTCTTTGGACTCACAAGGTATTCAACGCTTGCAAGACCCAAAAAGGTGCTGAGAGAGAAAATAAACTGCCATTTGTATGCTTTTACATGAGAACTTGGTGTGTTCCTAACAAAAGTGGCCTTTATCTGGGGACTGTCATTTTGATTATTTTATATCTGTACAGTGCCCCAGAGGTGTGCATAGAAAATGAAAACAGATAAAGAGCCTGAATGAGGCAGAGCTCTGCCAGAGGCCCTAATAAACCAGCAGGCTGGGCTGATGGGGGGAGGCCAGCATGGGAGGGGGGTAAGTTAAAATGATCTGTCCTGCACGCCAGAGCGGCTGCCTGCCCTGCAGCTGGGGAAGGTGGCATGGACAGCGGCAGGTCTGGCCCATGGTGCTGGGAGATGTGCCTTGCAAATGGCACTGGGGAGGAGTGACGGGTTTCCTCTGCTGGGAGGGCACCCAAAAAACATCCCTCCCTAGCACCAACTGGGCTGAGCGCTCTCCGTGACAACAAAGACTTGGGTGAGCTCTATCCCTGTGGCGTTTGAAGAGGGTATGGCCAGGGACTGTGTATGGACTGCTGTGCAGAGGACCAGTTTCCCCTGTGCTGGGCTCTCCCAGGCTCTCCCACCACAGCTTCTGCCCAGAGATCTTCAGGACAGACAGCTGACTGGGACAAGCTCCATGTAGGCATGATGGCAGCATCCCATGGAGCCATGCTGCCAAAGTCAAGGTCTGTAACAAGAGAAAATGAAATCTTTGCAGTTGCTTATCAGTCCCATCCCACTTTCTTCACTTGACTGCTCTCCTTGCACAGCCCCGTTATCCCACCATGTTCTCCTTGCTCCATCACCCTCCCCTCATCCCATATACAATTTCTGCAGACCTTCTTGACCTGCCAACCATGGGCCAGAAGCTTCCCTTGCAGTCCAGGCATGGCGTGGTTGGCGCTCAGTCCCATCCCCTGCCCCTGAAGACCCATCACGAACAGCAGGAAGAGCTGAGTCAGCGGCTCTGGCATTCCTCTTCCCCCTCTGACACCCTCAAGTCCCCTAAGTAATTTCCTTCTCCCTCAGTGTTTGCACCCTTCAGGCACTCAGAGACAGTTATCCGGCTCCTGCCTGCATGATTGATCGGCAAAGCTAGACAGATTTAGTTCATTTAATCTGCCTCCTAAATCCCATCCTTCAGCCCCTTCATCATTTTCCTTGTGTCTCTCTATTGTGTCTGTATCTCCTTGGGACAGCAGTGCTTCCAGCTGTGCCCAGGCATACAAGCTGCAGGCAGGGGCTGCCGGGGCCAGCACGACGCCTGGCAGCCCTGGTGTGCATAGCACGACTGCCGCGTCCCCGGGCTGTCCCTGCAGGGTCCCTAAGGATGCCTGGGGGCACCTCGCATGCCAGGCACCATTTGCTTTTGGCTATCCCCTCTGCCTGTAGGACCCTCCTTTGCAAACGCTGCTCCAAGCCCAAGACCCTCCGATGTGATGGGCAGTGCCCTCGTCAGACCCTTCTTCTCGCTTGCTCCTTGATGAGTGTTGCAGAAAAGAGCTGCCAAAGCTGTGAGTACCAGGGCAGGGAGAGGAGGCATGGGGCATGGCTGCACTCGGGTCTCCATGATGGTGCCTGTCGTGGCACAGCATCCCCTCTCCGGCACAGCCCTCTGTGTGCCCCCGGCATCTGCTCTGTCCTCAGCTGACCACGGGGCACTGGAGAGCTTCTTCTGGGCAGACCCAGGGCTCTGCTTTCGAAAGTACTCACCGCTGCAGAGTTTCCACTCTGCAAAATTTGGGCCAAGATCTCTGCTCCAGGCTAAACCCAGCAATGTTTCTTGTACTTGTGGAGAAAAATCTCACGACGATGAGGATGTGTGACTGATCCAGTGAGGCTTGCCTGATCCTGCAGAGACCAAGACTGCAGGCTGGAGAGCAGGAACCTGTCCTGCACCTCTGGGTCAGGGCTTTGGGGGCTCTTCTGGCATTCCTGTGCAAAAAGAAAATTTGTCCAGATGACCTAGAATTCAACGTTTCCGTCCCAGAGTCATCCAACAGATGTACCTACCACTGCTGTTTCTACCTCTCTATCTGATTAGGATCTTCCTCTGGTTGCCTCTGCCTGTCCAGATTTCCCGTGAGAGCTGTTGATCCATTTCCAGCAGCAGAAGCCCAGCTTGGGCTCCATCCCAAGCAGCTGGACTGTAACTGCTGCTGAGATCCCCAGAGCTGCCCCAAAAACCCCCAAAGAGGGACCCTGAAAGCAGAAAAAGCCATCTCCCCAATTACCAGAGGTGCGTTTTAGCACCAGCCCTCTGATTGCTGGCACAAAAGACGGTGTGGGGAGAGGGCAGGAGTGCCGGGGGGGGTAAGTCATGGGGGGCAAAAACAGACGCACAGTCTGCAGATGCTGTGGGTCACGTGCCTGGTCCCCCTCTGCCCTTGTGGCCCCACTGGGCACTGCCTCAATTTTGTTGTTTTCCAGAAGTCTCCGTGGCTATCGGCTCTATTGTTGGGTTGAAGATGGAGCCATAAAGTTATCGCTGCTGGGATCACTGTCTTTTCATGAAGGCTGGTGTACTTCCTTTTTCCAAATCCTCTGGTAATTTCCTGCTTCTCTGTAACTTAAACAACTCTATTGTCGGTCCCTGCTTTATTTCATAAGCTCAGTCCCACCCGTTCCCTGCTGCATGCCCCCAACCCTGGTGAGCCGCACAGGTTCACCCTGCTTTTGCTCAAGAATTATATTTGACAATTTGACAAGGCTTTCTTTGTTTTCTGATTGTCTGTAGACGCTCTTTAGCTTTTCTTTCTGTTTTTTTTTTTTTCTTTTTCTTTCTTTTTTTGGTTAAAGGCAGATTTTAGAAGGCTGTGCAGCAGTTCAGCCATTTGAGAGTCATCATTAATTTAATCTTCTTCCTAATTTATTAATGGCTTCTACTTTCTCTCCAGTATTTAGGACTCCCCTGGTATATTTGTAAAAACCATCTTATTCCCCTTAACCTCTTTGGCAGCGCTAGTTCATTCTGCCTTTCCTCTCTCTGGCAGGTCAAAGGCAGTCATCGTCCTCCCCGTCTCCAGGACGGTCACGTCCCATCCCAGAGGATCTCCCAGCAGTTTTGTTGCCTGCTCTTTGTGGTGCTCCTTGTTAGGTGACTTGCTGGAAACTGCCCGCTTGTTGAGGGAGCCTGTCAGACTCTCCCCCCAAAAAACCACCCTCCTCACGTCTCTCACCAGCAGGGAGGGGAACGCAATGCAGGGTCCGTAGCTTGCTGGTTTATTAATTATAGCCCAGCAAAGGCCCATCCCTCCCTGAGCTGGTATGGCAGCCCAAGTCTTTGAGAAGAAATCTCTCCTAATCAACTGTACTCTGCAGGCAAGACCCGGAGTTGCTCACGCACACCAGCTAACCCATGATAAATGGAGTAAGCTGATAAGCAAACATCTCTTAAAGAGCAGGAGAAAAGTGCCGAGACTGACCTGCAACAGTAAATATATTAGGTTTAATCCATCACTGGGTGAAGTCCCCTGTACGGCACAAGATCCCAGAGGCTGCAAATCCCTCTGAAGTGCTCCAGGGGAGAGCAGGGGGCCCCGAAGGCTCCCCATTGCTTGAAACATAGTACTAACTGATCCACTGGTGACCAAGCCTGTAGGAACTGTGTCTTCCCGAAGAGCTGGCTGGGAGAAGGATGTGTGGCATCTGCCAGGGGTGGCTTCTGCTGAAAAGCAACTCGGATCAGACTGGGAGGTCCCGCTGCAGGGGAACTGGGCCAGCCCATGTGCTGGGAGTACCCCAGTCCCTCGGCTCTGCCCTAATGCTGCCTGCACCTGCGTCCCCACCACCTTCCTCACCACCCATGGGGCTCTGCACTAACAGCCCCAGCTGGAAATGCACCCACAGCCGGGCAGCAGCTGGTTACCCCATGGACACAACATCTCACGTCTGCCCCATGTGGCCTCAGAGACCACAGTGGGGGAGGAAGGAAAGGAGATGTATTTTTACAGGAAACTCTGAGGATGTGACTTTCCCCGCTCCACCCGCCCGCTTCATTTGCAAATGAGACAGGGCCATCAAAGTCTGATTTTTTTTCTAGAAAAGAAGTTCTGGAAGCATTTCTTTTGGATCAGTCCAAATGTTCAGTGTCAACATAGCCAAAATACGTCATTGCAATTTGGACTTTTTCAAACAGAAGCAGAAAGAACACTCAAATTAAATTTGTTCCTAAATGTCATTTTGAACAAAGAGAGAAATTCCTCAGCCTGGAATTGTTGAAACAGACATTTTGATAGCACCAGAATAGTTAATCCTATTAAAATAAAAATAAAATAAGATTTTTGATTCGGGCAAAACCACCATAAAAGACAAAATCCCAAACTTTTTGAGAGAGCCATTTAGTATTGTGTGTTCCAAGCAAGGTGATGGGAGCTCTGCCTTGTGCTGGAGGCATTTGGGGCTGTAGCAGTGACTGGGTCAGGAGAGGGGAAGCAGCTATGGGGCTCCACCACCCCACCTCCTGCAGAATGCTGTGTTGGGAGGTGCCAGCTGTGCCCACGGTGTCTTGGGTGCACGCATGGCATCATCCCATGGGTGCAGCAGCTTTGTGTCACTGCACAGGCATCGCATGCTGTGCTGTTAAAGTATCTCTGAAATTATCCAACCCCAAAAAGCGTCTCTTTTTGGGACACATCACAACATGCTGATTTGTTGAGCAAGGAGTGTTTTGCTCAGAGCACCTCAGGTCTGCCCTTCCAACTTTTCACCAGTGCCGCAGCTAAATTCCTTCACAACCTGTCCCAAAGTGGGAGTCTCGCCCCAGTGCCGCCTCCCTAGGACAACAGCAGTCTTGTGAGACTGATGAACTTACATGTCAGTTCATTTTAGAGCAAAATCTAGTCAGGAGAAGAAAAATATTATCACGAACTGGAACTGTCAAAGCACAAATTGTGTTCGCAGATTGCTAGAAATGAGCGAAATGGAGTCTGGTTGGCAGCAGCTGGGGCTCCTCCGCCCTATTGTTTGCTCAGGATGGTTTTAGGTCTTTCCCTGCAATGCAGCTGCTCTTCCCCACGCTACAAACTTTGACATGCACGACAGCCCCTCGCATTTGCAGTGCCCTTTCCCCCGGTGTGGAGGGTTCTGTGTCCCTGCCTTCCCCACCAGAACCACTGCCTGGGTTTGAGCCACCTTGCCACCTACCAGGTCTTCTCTTCACCCCACTGCAGGCTCTGCCACCCTCGCAATCACTCCTGGCTCTGGAGCACTAAAAATCCCCATCTCTCCAGCTACCAAGCCTCTCTGTCTCCAGGCTCCCCAGGTTTTCTATCTGTTGACCAAAGCATTACTTAAAATATCTTTGGTTTTTGGTTGTTTTTTTCTTTTCTTTTTTTTTTTCTCAAAGTTGCATGGTATTTAGCCAACGTGTTTTGACTGCAGCAATGAGATTTTTCATCTAAATTGCTAGCAGCTGTAAAATGCAGACCCTGCCTAAAAGGGAGCCAAGACTGTGTACGGACGGCAGGCCAGGAGTGCCGTGCCTCCCTGCCTGCTGATTGCTGCCTGTCGCTGCCTGCATTGCCCTACCCCATGCCAGTTTCGGCATCATTCACCCCGCAGCAGCCAGGATCCTGGTTGGAAGCCAGACGGGAGCCTGTCTCCCACGTGAGCTGTTGTAATTTCGTTACTGGCCACCAATGCACTTGCAAATCTCCTGCCACACTTGTGAGGCTGAATAGGCACCAGTTCCCATTCCCAGAGCATCCCCTGGAAAGGCAAATGGGAGAGGGATGAGCACAGGCACTGAGAGGCTGAGGGCAAAGACCCTCTGTCGTGCATGGATCCACACAACACACAGTATCCCTTATTCCTACAACCAGCCGCAGAGGTGGCTTGGGTGGCAGGAGGGCAGCTTGTCTTCCTCCCCTCCCAGTGCTCCTCCTGAGCAGGGTTGAGCGACAGGCGTCTGGCTGCGGCATGGAGCGGGGCCAGGACTGGCATGTCAGTGTACTCATTCATTATTTTTTTTTCTTTTCTTTTTTTTTTTTTGGATGGATAAAAGCAGAAATCAGCAGCACTTGGACTGGAACGCCCTGTGGTTGCCTGACTGCAGACGCCAACCTCAGATATAGTCGCACAAACACTGAACGGACAATGAGAAGACTTAATTACAGAGATGAGAAAAGCAGCCATCTAACCAGGCAAAGATTTGTATTTCTACCAGCAGATGCAGAGTGGAAGGCAAGAGGACAAAAGAAACAGGCAAACGCTGCTCTGGGCTGACTCACGGTTCACTTGACCCCAAGGAACAAATGTCCCTGTCTGCTGGAGCGAGTATACGCAGTGATGACAAGCAGGTGTCACATCAGTCCACCTGGGTGCTGGCAGGTACCTGCGTCACCAGCCGTGCCTCATGCCAAGCAGCTCTTCCCTACCCCGGCATGGGCAGTTAGACATCTTTTCAGTGCCTCCTAACCCACAAACCATTATTTAGCACTGTGGAGAAACATCCACCTCTGCAGGATGGACTCTAAAGGGTCTAAAGGACTCGCTCCCTGCTTTTGTGTGCTCTCGGGGTGTATCTTTTCACCCCAGCTGCAAACCTGCTTCTCCAGCACTTGTGGGCACATCAAGGTGGCAGAGATTTCTCAGCTGCTGTCTGACTGCCCTGTTTCTTCTCAGGTACTTGGGGATATACAGCAAGGAATGAAGCCAACACTCTGTGGGATTGACTTGCCAACCAGGTTTCCAGGATCTCAAATCAGGTTTCTGGACGCTATCATAACAGCAATAATATGGAGAAATCCCTGATGTGTCAGGAGAGAACATCATACCTGCAGCAGTAGTTGGAGTCACCCCGTGGAGGATGTGGGGCGGTGGGTACCCAGGGAGGGCTGCAGGGGTGAACATGGATGCTGTGCACTCTCGGCACTAGGGGCCAGAAGAACCCCTCAACCCGCACTCGTTCCCAAACTGTCCCCAGTGCAAACAGCACAGGAAGCCGAGCTGGTGTCTTGCAGGGCAAGGTGCTGGCAGATGCCCAGTTTGCGGGGCAGGCTGTGTGCGGATGCTGCACCCTGTGGTGGATGCGCTGGGTAAGACAGCCCTGTGCCACAGGTGATGGGTGCCATGGCTGAACTGGGAGCTGGCAGCTCATGGGGACAGCTTTAGACTGGATGAGTCTCAGCAGGTATCTGGTGCTCCTCTACTAGCTGATGTGCATCTCTCAGGACCAAACTGGATCCCCAGGCTATTTTGAAAACCCTTGTCTCTGCCAGGTGCCTGCTCTGACTGCTCCAGTGAGCAGACCCCAGGCAATCCGCGGTGCTTGTCTTTGACCAGGGATGATGGTAGTTTGGGTTCATCCTCTGCTCACAAGTACAGGAGTGGGGCTATGTTTTCAGCCCTAAAACATGGAATAAGTATGCTTCAGAGGAGCGGTGATAGACCCTTCTGGGTGGGGGCGGATGAGGGTTGCCTCGTGGCTTTTCTCCAGGAGTTCAGCCGGAGGCTGCGGCATCAGCAACTATCTTTTGCGCTGGGAAAGTGGTCATTTCTCTAACCTGGCAAGGGGCTCCCCCTCCCTTCTGGGCTGGGCTTCGCAGACCCAGGCACCCCAAGAGCTGTGAGCACCTGTGACCCTCTCCCAGCAGAGTTTCTTCTCCAGACATTCCGCAACCAGTCTCTCATCCCGCCCAGGCTGCCGCTTTGCTGTGCTGCAGAAGTGCCATGTCACCACAGGATGCCTGGCAATCCCTGTCACCGGCCTGACACAGATGCACAGGCTTTCTCCAAGAGCTGACGTCCGCGAGGTCTCGAGTCAAGGAGCTGCTGCTGCTGCCAGTGCTGAAGAGCTGGTCCAAGAGGGGTGATGAAGTGGAAGTAGAAACAGCTGGTGCCGGCGCCGGGACCCACTGCGCTCGGCGAGTGGCGTGTGTGTCCTGCCAGCCCGACTGAATTTCCCAAGCTGTCAGGTCGGATGGAGAAGTGCCACGTCAGCTTCATCAGGTCACGTCTGGGGGGGGGGGGAATGCACCCCGTCAGCAGAGGCCCGTGCAGCCT
>NW_009647481.1:415362-417763 GCF_000708025.1 Charadrius vociferus
GGGGGGGGGAATGCAGCCTGTCAGCAGCAGCACGTGCAGCTCTTGCCAGCTGCAGAGCCCTGGGGGCCTTGGGGAGGCCAAAAGAAATGACATCTTGAAGGGACGAGGTGCTGGGGCTTGGCAAAGGGAAGTGGGGTTTTCAGCAGGGATGGGCTTCAGCTGCAGCCGGGCTTCACACCTGCACAAGTCCACTGGTGTTTTATCACCCATCAGTAGAAGCCAAGACATGCCTGCTCTCAATGAGTGGCCATGGAGTAGATTTGGCCACCACCACCACTGGGAGTGGGCAGTGGCTCATCTTGTCAGGTTTGGCGAAGAAGCCAAGTGCGTGGCAGGTGACATATTTTTAATAGATGTCCTTTTCAGCCAGTTGTGGTGCCAAACCTCTGGCAGCAGGCAGAAAACAGTGCAGTTATATGTGAGGGCACCAGCGTTATACCCTCTGGCTCATTCATGCAAACCTGGAGCATGGTGTGCAGCAGCTCTGCATCATCACAGGGCTGGAGATCTCGTGGGGGTCAGCAGAATTCATGGGGTTGCAGACCCGTTTCAGCGTTTACACCATGGTGTGTTGCCCATCGCACAAACTGTTCAGTACACTTTGCTGTGATTTTTTATCCCCCCTGCTGCAAGCAGGTTATTGCAGAACTGCCCCAGAGGACTTGTGTCTTGTTCAAACCTATTTTCCTTTGTGCCAATGTTACCCATTAGTGCAAAGGATTCTCCTCCATCACCCGCCCTGGAGCATTTTTGGGGAGCAGGCTGCCCTCTGAGCCATCCTTGTGGGCAACGCAGGCCAAATCCTTCCAAAGGTGCAGAGGAGGGGGCCACACTGGGAGTCTCAGAGTGAGCAGGACTGGCAAGACTGTTCCCGGTGAGGCCTCACTAATGCACCGTCCGCAGCGCTGATGGGTTTGTCTCTCCAGGAAATATTGCAGTGTGGCTCACACATGCCTTTTTCACTGCTAACCCAAATTGGCAGTTTACAGCCCTTCGGTGACTGACTCCCCCCAGCAAGCTCCTTGTGCTTTTCATTTACTTCCAGCTACAGCTCAACTTCCTGCATCAGTTCCTAAGTACCTGACCTCACATTTGTACTATTGAATTTCCTTCCAGGTCTCTTACTGCAGTCTTTAAGGTCACCCAATCGCTTCTGTTTGATATTCCACTGCTGCCATGCATTGGCTTCCTCCTTTGAATCATCAGCAGGTTTTATCAGCAGTCTCCTACCTTTTGTGCAAAGATCATTAGTGGAAATATTAAGCAAAATCAGACCCCAAATGGATATTTGAGAAACTCCATTAGTAGCCTGCCTGCAGCTTAGTGCTTGCTGTTTTAACACTATCCATTGCTGCCTCCCCTCCAGCCATTTCCCATCTTACCCCTGTTCCTTATCATTTCTTCATTAATCCCCATCTTCACCAGTTTAATTAATAATTTCTCATGTGCATTACATCAAATGCCTGACTGAGGTCCAGGGAGATGAGATCTACTTCAATTCTTTTGTCTGGGAAAGCAGATACCTTCTTAAAGAAAGCTATCAAGCCAACCTGCCACAGTATACCTTTGGTAAATCCATGTGGTATTTAATCCCGTTTTCTATATACTTCAATGCTTTTAATTACAATTTCCTTTAAAATCTATTCTAAAGTCCAGCCTATGGCTCAGGTCAGGTCTCAAGTCATCTTTTCTCCAGATTCTGTTTTTTCCTCTTTCTGGTCAGCAAGCTCTTCAGCCCGGTGAAAAAGTCCCATGAGCATGAGCACTGATGTGGTCTAGAAGAAGAGAACTATTGAAAATGCAGTCTGGGCAAGGGAACAGTGACGCCCACACACCCACTGCAAGGAAACATCTAAAACTTCCCAGGATGGAGCCTCTTGTCCAGGGGTGGTTGCCCACCACACACCATGGCATCTCCATACAGGGGAGCTGGGGAGTTCGGAGTCCAGGTCAGCATGTGTCCCTGGGAGGTGATGGAGCCAGTTAGTGATGCTGTATGCAAAGATCACGTATCTGCAGACATTTTTCTGTACCAGTGGTTTCAGAAGGAGCAAGAAGGCTTGGTCCAACAAGCTTGGCACGGTGGGCAGGGCATCAGATGACACCAGAGTAAGGCTGAAGGACCCACATCATCTCTATATCTGATTTCAATACTCAGGGAGAATAATTTTTTTAAAAGAAAGAATGGATGGACATCCAGGAGAGAGAAAGTGTCAACAGTTTCAAGGACAGAACACAGATGGATCCCTTCTGAGGAAAGCCACGTGTCTAACCCAGCCAGGCAACCTGCAACGCTTGCAGAGGAGACACTGTTAGCAGTATACTGAGACAAGGAACCCAAGGGAGGAGGAATCAGGGCAACTTGTGCAGCACACGAGATGGGACACCACAAAAGTACCCT
>NW_009647481.1:417806-421120 GCF_000708025.1 Charadrius vociferus
GCCTCCCACCTGCTGGAAACTGGTGCAGGGATGCACTGTGCCCACAAGGTTCTTCTCTTTAAAGGCCAGTAACGCTGTTCTGCCGCTTTGTGTTGGCATTTCATGAGACTGTTGAGCTACTTCAGTTGTGGGATGCTTTCCTCCTTATGCACCTCAGGCTGCTTATTGCACACGCTCACCAGAGCTGCTGGCCCTGCAGTAGACTTCTCCTGGCTCAACTCATGTATAAGCCATAGGACTGCCCATGTTTAACCCAGAAAGTGATGACTGAAAGACATCTGATAGCTCTGTATAAATATTTTGGGGAGAAAGAGAGGGAGGGAAGGGTAAACATCAGCACGGCAGCTTGTTATTTAAACTATAGGCCAGTGTTGGCACAAGAGCAAATGGGATAAACTATTCATGAATATATTTTGAGTAGAAATTGGAAAAACTGCTGAAGCCATCAGAAGATGAGGGTGGCTATGGAAAAGCGTCCCGAGAGGAGCAGGGAGGGGTTGGCTCAGAGCCTTTTCACTGTTTGTGAAAGAGAGCCTCTTGGGTTGTGCAGGTCACCCTGCTGCCAGGGGCAAGGAAGGAGGGTTCCACCCCCTGGGAGTCCACACGGGAGAAGCTACACCGCGCCCTGTTGCCTCCCCATCCCTCTGCCATTCTCAGATGTCATCAACGCCCCAGGAGGCTTGTGCTGTGCCTTGCTGTGGGGCTCAAAGCGTTCCTCTGGAGAGATGGGAAAAGAATTGTGGGGACCAGCACCCCCCGGAATTACCATGTTTGAACATTGCACTTTCCTTATTTCCTAATCCAGCTCTTGATTTTCTTTGCTTAAGAAAAGGGAAATTTTTCTTTCCTATTAGCAACAACTGGAAACCACTCTCCTCTAAGCTGGGCTCTCTGTTCAATCAGGACAAGCCAAATTATTTTGAAGTCCTAAATCTTTGCTGGGAAAGTGTCCCCTGAAATGCAAGTGGGTGCAGCAGTGAGGGACAGAGGTGTCTGGTGGTGGTCAGTTTGCAGGAAAGGAGCAGGGCTGAAGCCACCGGCACTGTCACCCAGGAGGGGACTGAAATCACTCCCAGGGAGCTGTTTGGGTTTGATATGAGGCAGTGTAGTGATGGTGATGGGTGGTGGGTGAGGAGACAGCAGGGGTGTCCCACGTGGCATGGCATGGCATGACCTTGATTCTGAAGGACCCCACGTGACTGCAGGTGGCTCTTACACCACCACTGTGCCCAGACTGAGTGTCCCCACACAAGGACAGGAATGAGATAGCAGGCCTAGGTCTCTTCCCAAACACAAGTTACCTGACAGCATGAGGCACTGTGCCATAGACACCGGGGGTGCAAAATCATGTCCCTGTATGCTCCTGCCTGAGCTTTGCATGGAAGACGTGTTTTCATCCCTTGGTAGGTCCCAGTGTTGAGTAAGGGCATCAAATGTCTGCAGCAGCAGCTACGACAAGCCCTTTGCCCAGAAGATGCACTCCAGACTGGGGACCCTCAGAAAGCCCCCTGTCATCCTCCATGCCTGCACTGTGCCTGCCCCTATTCCTCCGTCTCCCTCACCCTTCTCCCTCCACTCTCTTCCTTTATTTTCCTGGGAAGCTGGCACTGCTAGGATAAGCACCAGCTCTGCTAGGGCTGGTCTGAGCTTGCTCCTGACCTTCCACTGATGGATCCATGGAGAGGTTCCACTGATGCTGTGCCCAGCTCCCAGCAGGTTTGACTCTGAGATTGCTATGCAGGGTACAACCAACACGTCATCTCCCAGCTTCAGAGAACCCTGTCCTGAATTGACAGAAGTGCCTGTGAACCAGAAACAAACTAAAAGACTGTGTTTGTATTTATGGGTGGGTTGGGTTTTTTTTTCAGCAACATATGTTTAGCAGCAGATGCTTCCTATGGGAATGTGACCAAAGAATGGATGCCTTTGCCTGACCCTCTTTCCACACTGTGCAGACCCAAGGGGAAAATGGAGAGCAAACATTTGTTTTCAGAGGTTCAGGAAGCTGCATTTCCACCCTGACAGCCCCTTAACCCTGCACAGAAAGTCTCTCTGTGTTTGCGAAGATCTGGGCTTACCAGCCCCGGTGTATATAAACAACTGTGTCCTCTTGCCAGCCTGTGTTTATCTCATAATAAAACTCAGATGCAGATTATATACAAATGAGGAATTTTTGGTTAGTTCCCAAAGCAGCCTGAAGTGCTGAAAACATTGCATGTCTTTGAACTAGGGAATGAAAGAGTCAAAGGAGTTCCTGGAGCTTCCCTAGAGACTGAATTTTGGACACCTATCACTAATATGTGCTCTTCAGACATTAGGAATTTGCCAGCTCTTCCCAGTAAAAGCGTGAAAATACCATATAACTGGAGCAGACCCTGGCTCTTGAAGCCCGGGATCTTCAAAGTGGAGGTTACTTGTGGGGAGCAGCTCCTCCCTGGTTCAGGAGCACATCTTCATCACTGGGATGGTGGCCCACTATCAGTATGGATCCTCTTCCATTTCTCCTCCTCCTCACCCCTATCATGTTTAAATTCAGAAGGTGGAGGCATGGCATGTACCAGTATGTACCAGTATGTGTGGCTGGAGGGGCAGGACAGGGATGGAAAATTCAGCCTCTGTGTTTGGAACCTAGACAACCTCTTGGTCATCTCTGGAGTTTGTCCAGGTGAGTTGGTTGTCTCTAGAGTTTGCAGCCATGTGCTGGGGCTAAACCATGTGTTCCAGGCTAAAGACACGAAACTCCTCTGCAACCTGGTTGGTAAAACATGTTGGAGCAGCATGTAACCTGTTACAGTCACCAGTCTAGTTCTGCCTTTCCCTGCGAGCAATGCCTGGATGTCCTACCACACACACACACACGTGCTATGCCTCACCGGCTGCAGAAGCAAATCTGCTGGAAGGAAAAAAGAGATTCTCTGATTCTGCCTGTGCCGTAGTGGCATCAGCTCTGGGGCAGGGCCTCCAGTAGTGAGCTGCTGCTGTGAGAAACGCTGAGTGGACCGTTAGTGCCAAGAACATCTCCTCCCTCGGCAAAAGGAGCCCAGCTTTTGCCACTTCCCATTTCTCAACTTGCAAAAACTGGCCCATCAACTTTGCAGTCTCCAGCCTTCTCCTGCTGACTCCTTCATGCTCCCCATTGATACCTCCAAATAGCAACCAGGGCTTTCGTGCAGCTAGTGTCAGCAGATCTTGTCCCCCCATCCAAGAATGCCTGTGCACAGCCCTGGCTCTCAGGGATCTTTGCAGTTGTTGGAATTGTCCAGTATACAAGTAAGCACCAGGAGCAGGGTTTGTCAAACTAAAGGCGCTCTTCC
>NW_009647481.1:421162-464684 GCF_000708025.1 Charadrius vociferus
GTGACATTGCTCTTCATGCAGGTAGACTCTGCAGGCATCCGCAGGAAGGAGTGCTGCTGGGAGAGGGGATGGTGTGGGACCACACAAAGCCCCTCCTGCAGAAGCGATTCATGGGCAGAGCTGTGCTTTCTGTGGTCTGGATGGGTTGGCTCGCTTGGTTTGGTTTTCCTGTGGTAGGTATAAATGGCTGCTCCTCTGGGATAGCTTCATCTGGGCAAGGAGTGTTGCCAGTATAATGTGCCAGTATTTGTGTATCAGCGAGGCACTCCTCCTGTCGAAAATCCCCGATGAGGTTATTATAAAACTAGTAGCTTAACGGTGATGCTAACCTCAGTCAAGTGGCAACAGGCAGCTGCCTGCTCATATAACTTTTTCCGTGTGCCTTTGTCTCTCTGGTTTTCACTAATGAGTTATGATCAACCAAAACATATAGCCTTACAGCTTGATATTGCAGCTATTTGTTGCCTGTCCAAAGGCCACGGTTTCACTAAAGTTTCAAGGACAGCAAAGGAAGATGGCTGGATCTGTGGGCCTGGGAGGAAAGGACTCTCCTTCTCAACAAGATTAAGCTTCTTGAACCATAGACCCATTTGAACCAGAACCCCGATTCACAGGAAGGATCCCATGGCAGCAACCAACTCCCAGGAGAGAGAACAGATTTCTCATTTCAGGTCCTGAAGGCAAATTTTGGAAAGAAAACTCCTCTGGGATGACTGTCAGAGCCTATCTGTGACATCCAAGTCCCCTGGCTCATGAACAACAGCTGAGGAGCCTTGCAGCCTAATGGCTGGAAATAGCAATCCTGCCAGGAGGCAACA
Source organism: Charadrius vociferus (assembly GCF_000708025.1). Taxonomy (NCBI): domain Eukaryota; kingdom Metazoa; phylum Chordata; class Aves; order Charadriiformes; family Charadriidae; genus Charadrius; species Charadrius vociferus. Next base: position 421,981 of record NW_009647481.1, read on the forward strand.
GCCATGCCTCAGCAAGGTACAGTGCAAAGGGCTCCTCTGGCTCCATGCCACTACCTGGTCCTCCATCCCAGGAGGCTGCCAGCATGCTCTTGCAAGCTCCAGAGGTTTTTGCTCATTCTGCTTTGGCAGATATTGCCAAAACCCACGGTCCACTTAAAGAATTGCAAAAATATGGTCACTGGCAAGAAAGGAGTGCCTACAGTCCTTGCTTCAGTTCTTGTGATTGTAATTAGCACAAATGCACTTCCACAGGTTGTTTTAGATACAGTCTCCACATGAAAATCTGTCAAACTCTGAACATAAAGTCACTTAAGCTGATGCCAGCACAGAAACCCTATATCTGTAGAGTTGCCTGTGATTTAGGTATGAGGTTTTAAGGTGCTCCAGACTTACTTTTCTCTGGTCCCTCCCATCAGCCCAGAACTTCATTCCCACAGACACCTTTGCCTGTTGTGCTCCACACAGCTCCCATACTTATTGGATTTGCTGGGGTGGTCTCAGAAGTGGCACAAATGTATTTGGAGTTTCTTACTTGGAAATGCCTTGGGCATATTCATCTCATCAATCTAAACACTTGATCTTTTAAATATTATCTGTCAGCAGCTGCAGAAATGTCTGTGTTGGAGGCACAGCCCCCTCACAGGGGAGCCAACTCTGAGATGACAGGAGTGAGCCATTCGGGGTGACAAGCACTCTGGGTCACAAGCGGTGAAGGACAGTGCGCGGAGCTGCGATGTGTTAAACCCAGGTTGGCATGCTTCTGCAAACTGACCTCATACTCTTGCTCTGCTTTCCAGAGCCTCCAAAGCCATCAGAAACTCCCCAGGCTGAGCAATTTGCCCATCTTCCTGCGGAAGCTGACAATCTCTAGTCCAAAAGACATTCAAAAAGACACATGGGACACGAAAAGGTGCCTTTCTGCCTCAATTCCCCCATAATTTGGAGGCCAGAGTGTTTCTTTTCCCTTTAAGCCTGCTTTCTGCTTTACATCACAGGCTGCAAACCCAACATCTCTTGGGCAGGACACCAAAGGCAGTGCCCTCACTGGTGGGATGAAGCCATCCCCAGGTGTACTTCAGACACCACAACATGCAGCTCACTGCGTCCTGCCCTGGTTCTTGCAGAAGAGCTGCTATCAATGGGGCATTGGCTGAGGAGCCCCCTTGGCTTGTAATCAGCCATGTGTGGACGGAAATTAGGCCTGTGCAGGTCTGCAGTTGGGTTTGCCCTGTGAAGAGTTTGGATAACCTCGTAGGCTGAAAACCTGAGGCTGAAAACCAACTAGCTGCCTCAGGGGATTTTAATATCCAAGAAGGCATTTTGGGAAGCCCCACAGAAGTCCAGCAGGGACCATAGCACCCCACTCGGGAACTTCCCATGCTCCCTCAGGCCTGCTGGTCTTGCAAACCTCAGAGAAGAAGTCCATCAGGCACCCTGGGAAATGGCCGTCGCTGGTTTCCTTTTCATTTTCAAAATGCTGACAACTACTATTTGTCCCTGGATGGTTTTTTTTGCTTTGGGCTTTTCTTTCAGTTCTTGTGAAACTGAATCATTTTGTGACCAGACAGGAACCTGGACCTGCTCTGAGCCTACACACACAGCAGCAGCTAGTACTGCTGCTGCAGGTCTTGGCTCCCAGCCTGACCCTGCTGCCCACGTGTGTCCCCCTCGGGTGTCACCAGTGCTGGAGTGCCTGGCGGTGGAACGGTTTGCTCACGGGACGGGCTGTCACCTGCCAACCGGATGCTCCCATTATCCGTAGGTCGAATTAGCCATGACAAAATGTGGGGCCATTCCTAACTCTTCCCCCCATCTCACCACTCCTTCCCCGCAGCACTGAGGGTGCTGTTTACCACACGCTCTGCCTCACCGCCGCCCTGCCCGAGTATCCCTGTCTTCTGCATCCCAGCCCTCGGCACTTCTCACACGTCCGCTCTCATCATCGTTACCCGTGAGCTGCCGGCTGCGGCTCCCAGGCGCTTCCCAGGCACACTGATGCATGCTGCGGCTGAGCTCCCACCCCCGTTGTTCAGCTGCCCACATCTATGGGAAGACGGTGGGGCCACTGCCCACGTTACCAGTCTTCACTCTCTGCGCTCGGTGCCTGCCCATTTCCCGAGCAGGGCAATGCCTGGCCTTGATGTTTGTGACACTCTGGCCTGGCTCGCTTTGAATTAATAACATTCATTTCACAGTGCCAGGATTTCACTGAACCCTTGTCCTTATTTTTCACATGATTGCCAATCTCTTTTGTTTCACTAGCCGAGTCTAACAATTTCTCTAACTGTCCAAAAGGGCCATTAATCAAATGAGCAGCCCCTGCTCCATGCTGTACGTGAGACACATTCGTGTGTGCAGCCCCATGGAAGTCAGCCTCTCCTTCGCATCGCTGGGCTCGAGCTCCGCAGCACGTCCTGCAGTCTCACCACAGGCTGACTTTTCTCCGTTGACTTTGGCTGCCATCCTGGCTGTGGGTCACAGCATGCTAGCCTGGACTCCTTGCTGGGACCTAGCTGTGCCCAAGTGCTGTGCTTCTCAGGTCCCCAGCTAACGCAGGTAGAAGTCTTGCTGAACCTCCTCTCCTGGACCTCTGTTGGGTCCCGATCAATGCAGACTGTCATCTGGTCCCAGGCAGAATGCAAGGATTTGTGCCAGCTCTGCATACATCGCTCCAGGGGAACTTCTACAGCATCATCAGGGCTTGGCTGCTCAGCCTAGAATCCTCCCCCTGCCTGGTTCGTGCCTCCTCCTGGTTCACCTCCCTGCCTGGCTCATCTCCCTGCCTGCCCCTGCCTGGTTTCTCTCCCCTTCTGGTTCATCTCCCTGCCTGTCCCTGCCCGATTCATCTCCCTGTCTGTCCATTTGAACTGCAACGTGGACCTGAGCTGCTATTGCATGGGGAGGGTAGCAGCAGTGGAAAGCCTGACTTTGTGCTCCTGCGGGACGCAAAGAAGGCAGGAAGAGCAAGGGCTTGTCATGCCTTCACTGGGCTCTGCGCGTGGGCTGTGCTGGATGGTTGCCTGTGCTTTGTCAGCCCTCAGGGTTCTGCGCAAGGCAGCTCTCTGGGCCCCTCATCTCTTAGCAAGTGCCAGGGAGGCCAGGGCATGCTGGCTTCTTTCTGCTTTCATGAAGCCTTGTGGTTCCAGTGAGACATGTTGGGGGTCAGCTCCTCAACCCCCTTTGCCAGCTGCACTTGGGCAGTTTGAGGCTGCCCTTGAAACTATGCCTGAACATCTGAGCCCTCAGCAGAGCTTCTACTTCCAGGCAATTGGCTTTGACCTCTTTGCAGCTGTAGGGCATCGCTCTATGTCTCCTAGAAAGCCTCTAGACAGAGCTTGAACTCCTTCCAGCCCTCCTAGATTTTTTTCATATGCTTCAGCTATTTGCTTCCTCTCCATTTAGGCACTGGAGCTCCCAGCTTCCTCAGACACTGTGTTTGTCCAGCCTCTTCTTTTGTCGCTGGGCCTCCTTGTGAAATGCTTACTGGAAAGATGAAACTAGGCACAAGGTCCATCTAATCTGGCCAGAGGTAGGCATCTTCACCTGAGTTAATCACCCTAGGCTCCTCTTACAGCAGGCTTGGGGTGTGTGCCAGAGTAGATCAGACGTATCTTGTCTGGAAGTTTATTTTTCTCTGCAGCGAGTGCAAATTAAACAGAAATGAGTGGCCCAGTTGGGAAGATGTACACTGCAGACATCTAAAGCCAGGTGAGAAGAACTCTGCCCAGGCATCTGAGAGCACTCCTTCCTCTGCACACTCACACCCACATGACACACACACCGCATCAGGCAGGGCAATATCTTTTTCCAGGAACAACAGCACAGTATCAGCACCTGCAGAGGGGAACTCAGCAGCAGTGAATTGATTTTCCTGCAGGGCTTTTAGCTAATAGATGTCCTGCTCTCACCCACTCCCATCCCACATGTTCTTTATTCCAGAGGCACTGCCTTTCTTTCTCAAGGCAAAATGTTTTCTCGCTTGATAGGGAAGATCTGAAAGGCTTTGTCTAGTGGCACAACATAGCAACTGTGGCACAAATCCTTAGCTAATAACATGGGAAAAAAGGGCAACAGTGACCTTGCATATGACACGAACAATTAAGGCAAGTCAGGCCTGTAGAAGCACGAGGAGAATGACCTAAGAGTGTAAATATGAGTGCCAGCAAGAGAAAGATCATGCATCTGAGAAAGGAGGCGAACATGACTGTGAATTCATGTGCTGTAGCCATGGTTCACCATAGATGACCTCCTCCTCCTCCTCTCTTTGATCAGGGACCCACTGGCCACTCCAGGATGCCGAAGAAATGGGATGGCAGATGCTATGGATCTGTCTTCATGTTGGAGGTTGGGCAAGAGCTGTCATGGGCATGGTCCTTGAGTTGCAGCTGACCATAGGCTCAGGTGAAGCTCACAGTTTTGCTTTCTTCCAGGCAAATTGTAAGAAACAGTTAGATGTTCCTTTTTGTCATGTTACATGGAAGCAAGCACACATCAGGGTGATGGAAGTGCTGCACTTCGAGGGCTTGGCGTGCAGGGAACTGGAAAGGGCTGGAATCACTTTGTCTGGGGAAGAGGTGACGAGTAGGGAAGTGGTGCAGGGTAAGTGTCCATTGCAGGTATCGTGTAAGGAACAGCCTGTCTGACTCCTCGCCTTTTCTCAAAGTGAAAAAGAAAGTGCCAGACCATTAAACCAGAAGGCAACCTAATTAAAACTGATAAAAGGAAACAGTTTCACATGTACAGCAAAAGCTTAGCTGGAGGGACTCATGGCCACAAGGCATGCCTAAGGATGTGGATTTAGCAGGGATCAGAAGAGGGTTAGATCTGTAAATGGGTTAGAGGAGGTCCCTGGTGGCCACCCTTGGACGGGATCACACATTTGGCTTAGCCAGGAGATAAGCCTGCATGCTTTGGGCCATGAACCAACCAGTTGCTCACGCTCTCAGGCATCTGCAAGGAAAGGGGTCCCTGCCTGGAGATATGGCAGAACTTTGTCCGGAGCTGGAGAAGAGGCCAGACAATAGCCTGAAGAGGAGATGCAGGCTGCAATGGTAGCAGTCAAGACTGGGAAAGGAAATGAGAGGGTCATGGACAAGAGCAGCAAAGCTGGATGATCCCACTGGAGACCCCCAGGGACCTGACCACTGCTTCCCTGGGTCCACCAGACGCCTCGTTGCTGCTGCAGGATCCTGAGGGCTGCCAGATTCTGCTTTCTGGGGAAAACTGGCTGTTGGCTGAGATATTGTGAGAGGAGAATAGGAATCTGCTTCTGACTGCAGAAACGAGGAGGGAACAAAGAGCAGGAGCTGGTTTCTGAGCATGATGTGGCTGTCACAAGCAGAGGGAGTCTGGGCAGGGTGGGAAAAGCCCTGGTGGTGGGTGCAGGGTTACTCAGCCCTTTGGGGGACAGGCTGATGTGGACAGAATGCAGCTGTGGTCGCAAATCTCAAAGACAGGAAACCCCAATAGTTAAATGGCGATGGAAACACCTCCGGCACAGAAGTCAGGCTTCAGAACCCGTGCCTTGTAGCTGCCGGTATCAGTGCCCATTTGGCCTGATATCTCTGGGAGGAGCCCTGATACATCCTCATGGACATCTGGCACCACAGTGCAAAATCAGTGCTGCTTACAGATCCCCTGGCAGAGCACAGTCACCAGACGAGCACTGGTCCCACAGCCCCTCGGGGAGGGTGCCCACAGCAGGCAGCAATCCCTCCAGCCAGGGGGAGAAGCAAAGGGCACCGTCAGCCCCGGCCCGGAGAAAGCTCCACACAGAAAAAGCCTCACCAGTGGCAAATCTATACAAAATCCTTTCTAAACACAAACAGACAGAACGTTATATGAAAGAGCTTTAAAGAATAGAGAAAGGCACGCTAATAACTCTTGGTAGGAGCCATGACCCCAGCGATGAAAGCATCAGTCTGGCTATTTGAATTGTAGGGATTTTCAAAGAGACTCCGAGTGTGGCAGGGACCCACAGGCATTTCAGAAAGGGGGAGATGTGAATGGTAAAGTTTGGGCTGCTTTGACACGCCAGCCTCTCCGGCACGGATAAAGGATCTCTTTCTAATCAGCAGTGCTGGGACCCAGCGGAGCACACGCAGAGCCGGGGTTCCCAGGGTACATTATGAACATTGAATTCACACACCAAATAGCAACCAAAAGGAGGGGGGGAAAAAGCAGTTCATATAATTAAACTGTGACTGAAGAGAGAAACAGCCTCGGTGCTGGGTGAGCTGGGGAGTGCTGGAGTCAGGCAGCTGGAAAAGAGGGAAGGAGGGGGCGGGGGGGAGCGATTGTGGTAAAAACCTGGAAAATTCATTTTGAGCAAACTCATTAGAAAGATTGCAGCCCTGTCCTCAGAGGGGCAGAGGAAGAGCTATTGTAGAGAGCTATTGTGCTGCTCAGGAAGGACTTGGTGCTGCAATGGCAGCAGACTATGGGAGGCGAATGGCAGGGCTCCAGGGCTCTCCGTGCTGGGAGCGTTAAGCCCTCTCAGGCCAGCGGCTCCAAGGAGCAGGTGGATTAGGAATTTCCTTGGACTCGGAGCAACCACACGTGAGGGATTTGTCCTATCGAGCCACTGTGCTGGCCAGTGCCGAGCACTCCCGTTGGCAGAAATGGAGGCTACCTCTTTGCCATCTTTCTTAAAGCTGCCCACCAGTGTGGGTTTTAATTTCGACCAGCACCCCAGGGGCATGGGGGCTGGAGGAAATGGCAGCAACCCTAGGAAAGAACAGAGCAGGACCCCAAGAGAAGGCAGCTGTTCCAATTTAATCTGCTTGAGCCACTGCTTTACCCCAAAATCACGCTGGTGCTTGTTTTGCTCCCTGTAGACATTTGCCCTTTTTCTCACAGCAAAGGTTTTAGCCATGAAGGTTGGCAGCTCTCCGCACTGCTCCAAGCTGCCTGGTGCACCATCCCCAGTGGACACCACCAGCAGACTTGGGGAAGAGGAGAGCCAATCACCCCGGACCTCTGCATGCATGGGTTTGGTAAGCAGGACCACAAAGCCATTGCAAGACTGGCTGGTTTTCCCACCTTGGGCTTCAGGATATTTTTTTCTTTTATGAGGTGTCCATGTCCACATCTGTTATAAATTTTAGAGTATAAAGGTATTCAGAAAGGCTATTTGCACTGGGCCAGATGCCCTAATAGGGACTGGTGTCATCAGGGCTCCCCTTGTCACCTGAGAGACGTTGAGCACCCAGGGTTGCACATAAGGAGCAAAAGCTTCTTGCGGGTAGTGGAGGGAGGGACATTTAGCTCCCATCTTTAGCAATGCTGTAGGGTGCTAGTGTGATGGGGACCTTCCACTTTATCTGTCAGCAGTGATTTGTACACAAACAAATCCCTACACCACGCACTTGCCATACCCTCAGCGGTGAATGAAATGCAGTGCTTAGACCTGACTTCAAGGAACTGGTCCCATCTCCTCTGACTTCCCACAGTTTCAAACAGCATGCAGGTGGGGAGCACAACTGGCAATAAAGTCTGATCTGCCCTGTGTTATTGTGGCGTGGTTTATAGGGGGAATTAACTGGTGAATGGGGTTGTTTTTACTGGCCTGATGATCTCCGCCATGAGGTTTCTCACCGGGGGCAATTCAAAACATGCTTTATGCCGCCATGTGTGCTGGCTCTTTTGTGAAGTACCATGAGAAGGAGATATCATGAAAGCATCTGGGCTGGGAGTACATGTAACTGTCATTGAGGTTCAGTGCAAAACTTTATTGCCAGGAGAAACTGCAGAACAGCTGCTGTTGCTTTGACAACAGCCAAAGCAGCCCGGTCCCTAGGTGAGGAGGATGTGAGCTCAGTGTGAGCTGTACAAGTGTGTCTACCAGCACCATCAGCTCTGGTGCACCCGCTGATGGGCCTTGACTTTGAAGGCACAGCATGTGCCTTTCCTTGCCCCAGCAGATGATAAAATCTCTGGCCTTATGAATACCTGCTCTTTTGAAGTAAACCATACCTCAGGGGTATTAAAAAGCTCCAGCCCCTGAAATAAAGTCCCTGTTTTCCAGGGTGGTCTAGCTGTCAGCTCAGCCACATGGTGCTGCATCAGTCAGAATGTATCATGCAGAGGTCCACCTAAACCCAGAGCAGATATCTTTGTCTGAGGGCTCCTGTCGCCCACCCAGGTTCCCTTACTAGAGACGAACTGGTGAAAAGAAAGATAAAAAATCTCAGCATATGGGTCCATCATTCCTTCACCACATGGATCAAATAAAAGAACAGGTCTGGGTGTAGGCAATAGAGTAAGTGATGTCTGGTGAGCTTTATACCCAGCCATGCAACAGGACTCGACACCATGTTCTCTTCCACTTGGCCAGAGTTGCGGAGTGCTCTGTGCAGTGCCCATTTGCAGTGACACTTTCACCCAGTCTCTGTGGGAGGAAGCCTACGTTTTTCACTCTGGGTTTGGTTTCCAAGTCACTATGGGTGTGACTGTGCCTTGGCTGTGCAGCTCTCTGCTCCAGGACCCCAACTTTGGTGTCCTTTTTCCTATACCAAACACTGTCTGACTTTCCTTTATGTTATGGATTTTCTACAGGACCATTCCCAACATCACAGAAATTCCCTTGTCTCACTCCAGAGCAATGCATGTTGAGAGAGACCAAGTGCAGACCAAATGGAGACTGAGAAAAGAGCCACAACATCAGCAACCTTCGGCTGATGATAACAAACATCACAACTCGCAGCCAACCTCAGTGTGACAACAGTAACTATCTCCCAAAAAAGAAACTTTTCATTTTATAAAGGGCTTTCAGGGCCCGTACAAGATCTCCAGACAGGTCAGATACCTCCAGCAGTTCAGATGAGAAAAACTGAGGAACTTGGTCTCATGGTGGGAGCTTGGAATCATGAGGAGTTTGGGATCACTCAACCCCACTGGTGGAGATGAGGACAAATCCCCAAGATGGATAGGAGAGATCCTGCCTCAAAATTGAGAAAGAGAGAGCAGATGCAGGCATAGAGGGACACAGCTTCTGTAAGCACGGCCATGTTGCAGAGCAGAGTGGACAAGGTCTGACATGGAGAAGTATTTTGCTGGTGATGATTAGTCTGCACCATGAGGGAGAGAGGGGCATGCCCTAGGCAGAGGGACCCAAGGCAGGCTGCTCGCCTCAGGTATTTTCATTCAGTTTTCCTTCCCCACTGAGCTTGATGCTTCTTCAGAATGAGCAGGGCCTGACACATAAAGATGGGGAAGCAAATCCCAGTCTGCTTGCTTTCAGCCACATTATGAATGGCTACAGGGATTAGTCCTCTCCAGAGTGAGGATGCGCTGCTGGGAATGTCATTAAGAACGTGCTCACCCGCCTTCAGCGCTGAAGTGGTCATTGCACATGCGGGGGACAGGAGGCAGGAGGGCCTGATATTAACCGCCTGGGTTACAATAATGTCATTTACTTTTCCCAGGGGACAAGAGGCAGCTCAGATGACAAATGTGTCAGAGCTTAGTCAGAGCGTGGCTGGATAGGTTACTTGCTAAGTGAGCATGTAGCACAGCGCTGGAGGTTTTCTGGTATCTCATGGGTCTGGGCCATGGGACCCCGTCAGAAACCTCAGCTCTGAACTAACTCTGAACTGACAACATCTAGATGTTTTTAAAAAGTGATGATGTGCACACGGTAGAAGGTTCTGCCCAAGCCAGAGAGAAAGGGAAAGGTGTTGGAGAGATCGAGGAAGAGCATAACAAATCATCCTGAATCTGGTCACAAGGCTTGGGGAGAAAAAAAGCCATGATCCAGATTCAAGGGACTCATCTGATTGAATTTCAGCATGGACTTGGCTCCAACAGACACCTACTCAGTCTTGCTGAGTGTACAAATCCCTTGTCCTCAGGTAGGTCAGACAAACTGTCTCCTACTCTTCTCTGCTGACTGGGGAAGCCGAGCGTGACCAGCAGAGCTCTATCCCAGCATTGTACACAACAAAAGCTGGATGAGATCCCGTCTTACCTTTGAGCTGACAGGGAGAAAAGGGGATACAGAAACAGTACACGTGGGCTGCCTGCCCTCCATGCGACCCAAGCTGCCTGCCAGCCAGGTGCCACAGCTCCTGCAAGTACCTTGGAGCCACAGGCTGGACACTGGGCTCCTCCTGGCACTGCTCCGATGTGGTGCTTTCCCAGGCAGCATTGTGGCCAGAGCTGAGCACCACCCTCCGCATTGACTCTGGGCCTGCCACTGCAGTTCCCAGAAGGTTTCTTGGTCATTTCAGCACCATCCATGGTACTCAACATCCAGATATCCATGCAGACAAGACATCACCTTCACCAAGCCTTTCCTGCGCAGAAGACAGTGGCCTCTGCGCTCTGGCAGCAGTGAGCTGCACATTTTTGACCTCCGGGCTCAATTACTGCAGCTCATTATATCTGGGAATGGAGCCAAGCAGGCTGAGAAAGCTTCCACTGGTGCAAAACGTAGCAGCCTGCGTGCTCAGACGCCTGGGGGCTGTGATCCATCAGCCTGCAGCTCCTGCTTCTTTATCCATATTCCCAATTAACCCAGCACTGCTGCCAGACTCCAGCCCAGGACCTGAAGCGTCTCACACTTGCTGAGACCAGCTTTCTCCCAGCATCAGGCTCCTCAGCTGGCCACATTTGGGGCTGAAAGGGGAGATCATGGCAGAAGACAGCCCTTCCGAGGCATGAGGCATGACGTCCACCTCTCCTGGTGGACTTTGCAATATCTCTTGCTTGCTGTCTCTTCGTCTGGAGGTCTTTTCCCTGGAGATGTGGTGCTCTCTGGTCTCAGCTTGGGGTCAGACTCCCTGGCAGAAGAAAGGGAAGGTGGCAGGAGCAGAGAATGAGGCAGCCTTAGGCACAAAGGAGGAGGCAGAGCAGGACAGGTGAAGCAGCCCTGGCTGACGTGCAACCCTGCCAAGCCATGAATCCTCACAGCCAAAGCAGCCAGATAGCCTGCTCCTGGGTCTCTGTTGACTCGGGAGATCAGGAGCTGGCATGAATAGCCCTGGGCTGCCCTCAGCGATGGGCACAGTCCAGATTTGCAATTGGACATGCAGCTCCCATGGAGATTGGCAGGAGGAGCTAGGTGCTTTCCATTGAGCTTCACAAATCTGGGTACCTCTCTGCCTTTGGTCTTATTTTCCCTTTGCCTCTTGCCTTGGTCTCTTCCGACAGGCTCTTCTGCTGCCCTCGCAGGTAAATTGGTGAACACTGAAGCAACGCCCGAGCAACAGTGCAATAACGACATCCCTTTTTCCCCTCTCCCACCCTCTCCTTTCATCACCCCTCCCCCAGCCTCACTAACTCACTCTCCTGCTAGTTTATGGCCAGAACATTTTGTTTGCAAAGTGCTGTCAGATGCGACATTAAGAGGCGCAGTAAATCAGAGCACAGGGGCCTCTCCAAGCCTCCGCAGATGAAAACCTTTTATCACAATTTGGATCTGTTTGCACTGGTATGAAAATTATGGCTCCAGTTTAGCATCAACTTCCCATTATTCATGTCCCTGTGAGCAGCGCCTGCTAAATTGGATTGTTTCAAGCCTCCCCGCCCTGCTGGCCCTGAGAGCCCAGCAGATCCCACCCAGCTTCCCATCCTTACCTGGATGTCCTCTCCCGGTGGGATGCGAGCAGGAGGGAGGTAGTAGCATGCTGTGCATGCTCCTGGCTGGAGGAGAGCTTGGGAGCGAGGAGAAGAGGGATGCCAGAGCAGCGGGAGAGGTTTCTGTGTCGGTGTGCTGTCATCCCATGCTGAAGCAGGCAGGGCTCCCGCTCTGAGCCACAGCCCCATCTCTGCTGCTGCCACCCCCTAAGGTGGGAAGTGCAGGTTGCTGCCTGTGGCTCTGTGTACATCCCTTCCCCTGCTCCTTTGCACCCAGGCACGTTCTGGTTACTGGTCAGTGCTTGGAAGAGAGAAGCAGAGTGGTTGGATTCAGGAAGGAGGGAAGGATGAGGGAGAAAGCTCTAGTAGGGATGCAGATGCTCTAGCAGGGATGCGGATGGACCTCAGAGGAAAGCAAGTGATTTTCAGCCACAATTTAATCCTTGCTATATTGTAAGAAATGAGGATGCACCTCCTCCCCATCCTGTCAAAGAGGCCAGCTGGGTGATTCCTTGAGGGACAGTGGCAAGGTGTATGGACAAAGAGTGGGGTAGGCTGGAAGGGAGGACCTTGCTCCTCCATGTACTTTCCCAGGCACGTACTGGGAGGGGTGCTGAGCCCTGGCAGGTAGCTGTCTCTTGCTTTGGCCAAGGGAGGCTGTGGATTTTTCCAGGGGCACCAGAACAAATCTCCTCAATGTAAGGGACTCTGCCTCTCTCCATCCTGGTGCTGCAAGGGCTGCAGTTTCAGGGTGCACAGTTTAAAAAAGGGACTTATTTGGGATCAGTGCGTCATGGCAACAGATGGACCAAGAGACAAGGTCTGAGGGGGCAGCTCAGCAGAGGGCACCTGCTGATCTAGGCAGTGGTTCTCAAGCTGGCCAGACACATGGTGTCGCAAGGAGCCTAGACAAGCCTAGCCTTTTGGATGTGGGGAGGGAGTCCTCTGAGCTCTGTCCGACATCTGGAAGTACATCTCACTCCAGCACCACTGTCCTGGCAAACTGGCAAACACATTGCATGTTGGTTTCCACCTGAAACACTGAGGCTCATATTAACGAGGCACAAGATTTTCTTAGCAACAAATTAAACTAGAAACCTCCATTGAAATGTGGCAAGAGGCACTATGGAGCCCTGTTTGGAGGCGCTGGATGTTGCTGCCAAACTTAGCTTGGGCTTCGTGGAAAGAACAATTAAGTTTCCCCCTGGACAACATCAGCTGGAACAGTATGGAACCATTGTCCAAGGGGATGATCCCCAAAAGGAGGTCCACTGACAGTTATGCCATGTAAGCAGAGTTTATGATGGTCAGAGATCATGCAGGGTGGAGGAAGGACTGGCTGCTTTCACCCATGTGCATGCGTGATTTGCGCGTGCATGTGAGAGATGGAGCAGGATTTTGCAGAGTGAGCAGCCGCAGAACAAGAGGAACCACAACGTGAGTGATACCAGGAGGAGAAGAAAAGGAAAAGCTTCTTCATTGTGAGGTTGGCTAGCCACAAAGATTGGCTTCATGCAGCTGCCATCTTCCTGCTAATGTTTCTGCTTGCTGAGTTCAGGGACACAGCCCTGCGGGTTTGTTCTTGCTGCCTAAGAGGGACTGTTGCCTGCGTGTCGTCATGCCCTGTCACTGCGTGAGCCACATAATGACACCAGAAAACCGCTCAGCCACCGGACAGCAATGTCCATCTGAATGAGAATCTGATCTTGTGAAGAAAGAGGAATCTTGTAACTACTGCTCAGCCACCTGAGCTCCCCACCGTGGGAAGCATTGTACCCAAGTTGTCACAGACCTCCTTTTTTTTCCCCCATTGTGCAAGGGAGTTCAAGCAGCAGCTGCAAAGACCTGGTTCTCAAGAAACAGGGAGCTGGTGCAAGGGCTTTCTCATAAGCAGACTTTCTGACACAGCTGGGAACATTTATTTTCTGTTTTGCACCTCACTGCAGAGACCTTGCCACAATTGTAATTGCACAGTTTTTTTAGATAATATGGCCAGATGCTCTCCAAACAAACCTTGAAGTCTGTTGTTGCAAGGCAATAGGTATTTTAATTTTAACTTAATACCAGCGTGACTGCTCAGAATGAGACAATGTCACCGTCCGGCAAATCCCTCAGGGTTTTTCTACCACAGACAGATTTGGAGTGAGTTTTGCAGAGCAGGTGACCATCCCAATAAATCTGGGTATTTCTTGCATTGTTTTTCTTTTTATTAACACTCATCCAGTGCTTGGCCCTCAGGCTATCATCTCGTTCCAGTCAAGTCCATGCTAAAGATCCCCGTCTTCTGTCAATCTCAGGAGAAGTGAGATGACACTAATAAATATGCTTGCAATGCTGTGAGTCTCTGGTGCTCTCTGCATTTCTCCCTTGCATTGCAGGCTGTTCAGAGCAAGGCTGCCTTTATTTGTCTCTCGTACATCACTGATTTGCTACACTGTCAGAGTTCAACAATAGCAGTAATAATTAACCATTTAAACTGAATCAAACACTGGGTCTTGTTTGCTGTTTCTGTGTATAAGATGGAAAATGCTTGCAAAGATCAGATGCTGATGTTCCTCAGCTTAGTGTTAAGTGTCTTGACTCTGCAAAATTGCTTGGAGTCTTTCATTTTGCTCTTTAAGCTCGTTAGTCCAAATTAAAAACAGCATTCATTCTAATTTCAGCGTCTTGAAATCCCTCCAAGATCAGTGCTATTATTCTTTCAAATGCCTTGGGAGCAGAACTAACACCAAAAGACATTCACGTACATCCCTGATGTCCAAATAGTTTAATAAAAGCCACTAGCTTCAACTTCATGATCCTGTCATCCACCTTGCCAAAGTGCACGTTGTGCTCCTCCTGAAAGCTTCACTGCCATTTCTGTGATGTCCTCGCTGCCTGCCACTCACTCATAAGGCTTTCTGTGAACTGCGTAGATGAATGCCCTTCTAATTTTATTTACGACTTCTGAATTAATCGGGCATGCATGTGGCTTTTTTCAATGGTTCACGATTTCTGAATTTTGCCGTGTTTGGGTTTAAGTTGGGCTTGTAGGGAGAACGGATTTCTCTTGGTCACTGGACTGCTTGAGCCATCTGTCCTCATGCAGATTGCACCATCAGGAGAGGACTGCAAAGAGCTTGCCCAAGCTGCACTGCATCTCTGCTCAGACAGCAAAGCAAGGTCTTTAAATCCTGTATGTGTTGCAAGTGTGGGGTCACAAAGAGGGTCACAGAGAAGCTTCAGCCTCCCATCAGGTATGAACATAGTCTCATATGCTACTCTTTCTCCACCACAGCAAACAACTCTCCATTTTCCTACCAGGCATTTATCTCTTTAGTCTGAAATGGTCCATCAAGCCGCACGCTCGCTGGGTCATGTAACCCCAGTTTACAGCGGAGGAAGTTAGTGAGTCAGGCAGGGTTTACAGTCTTTTCCTAAGGGATGTTCAGCTTCATTTCATGAACTAATAAAGTTGGGCAATGAGAGAGAAGGAGCTGTAGCAGGAGAAAAGCTGCATTCACGAATCAACCCTTAGCAGGCAGGCAGCTTAGACAAGACCCCCGACAAAGGCTGAGGGGAAATCCAAAGTGTCTGTTCAGTGTCTGCTGATGCTGTTCTGCATCAAACTCCCTCATCGGGGGAGCCAGGAGAGCCACAGGGATGCCTTTCCAATCTAAACCCTCCTTTCCTCCCTCCACAGGAACTCAGCAGCCCGGCTAAGGCTGCTGACGGTGTCCAGCCTGGGGAGCACGCCCGGAGACATTGCAAGTCAACAGTCAGTACACCACTGGGAGATTTTGCGAGAGTTTCCTGGAGGCCCATACATACAGCCTGCAGATCCCACAGCGCGGAGTCCCTCACTGAGAGCAATCGGTTGCTCCAGGACCTTTCATACCAGCTCAGCAGGCAGCTTCTCTGTCTTCATTCACAAACTGGTTCCTAGCTTTATCCCGCTCTTACTAAGGAGGCATCCCCAAAGCTCACCGGTTGACTTCCCACCACACTCACCTTATCCTAGAGGAGAGCAGTGAGTGTTGTCCTGGGGAGAGAGGCAGAACTGGCGAGGGCTCTGCAACCTTGCACAGCTCTTGAGGAGCTGGAGGAGGAGGCGAGGGGCTGGGAAGGTGTTGGAAAGGCATCTGCATTTATTTCCAACTCGGTACAGTCTCACAAGAGGAGAGAGGGTAGGGAGTGAATGGCAGGAAGGTCTTTTGCTCCCCAAGACACATCAGGGAAGGTAATTTAGAGAGCACTGTCTAAAGTCACGTCTGCCTCCAAGTCTTGTGTAGTCTTTGGAGAGCTCAACAGAAGATAGAAATTATGAGTCTAGGAAGATATAGATGCAGTTAATACCTATTTTACATGTACAGTCTATAATATGTTGCCATAGTCTTGAAAATGTTGTGACTGGGAAGCCATAAAAGCTGGAAGGAACATGCTAATTGAGAACACAGTCAGGCTGTAAATTCGGAGAAGATACCAGGGCTGGCAGGAGAGAAACCCAGTCCCAGGGAAAAAGGGAGGGGTAGGAACTCAGCTAAAGAGTCAGAAAGGAAATTAAAGAGAAAAGGGAAAGAGGGAGAAATCGGGACTCCTTGGTTCCCCAAGGCTGACTTAGCCTCAGGTAACACTCCAGGTTGATATTAGAAAATCAAAGGAATTGATTCAAATGGAAGTGCCATTAGAAGAGAGAATTTAGAACAAATTGGCAGCATGAATAGGAACTAATTGCCAGAACCAGGGAGATTCACCCAAAAATTGTACGGAAAGAAAGGATGACATTTCCCATCTACTAACTGTAATTCATAACCTATCGCTTAAAATGGTCTCTGTAGCAAAGTAAGGGAAGGTATCAAATGTGACACTGGGGTTTTTATGTGTTTTTTTTTTAAAGTATTAAATGGGATGTAGAGTCTTAGAGAGCAGTAGGTCAGACTTCTGTGTCAAGCAAATATGTAGAGATTGTAACAAAGAATAGAGTTATTGGGTAAATGAATAAATAGGATATAATAGGATAAAGTTGCTTCAGTTTCTGTGGAAGGAAATCATGCATCAGAAATCCATTAATGTTCACTGAAGGGATCAATATGTGCACAGGGGTGATCTGGTCAATATAATCTGTTCAGGTTTTCAAAATGCTTTTGGGCAATGTCCCTCATCGGAGACTCACAGGGAGATTAACTTGTTATGGGTGAAAAAGGAAATTCTTCTTATGGGTAATTCTCCTGGTTGAAAAATAGGAAAGAAAGGGTACAAAAAATCAGTGGTTTTCATAGGTGGGAGGGAGTTGGCCCATGAAGTTAAATGAGGAGCTGGGCTGCGGTGCTTAGTACAGGCATAAATGGTCCAGGGAGGCAGGGAGCAACGAGGTTGCAGAACTCACCAACGGCATAAAATTAATTTGGGCAGGCAAACACAATCTGACTGTGAGGAGCTGCCAATTGTTGTCGTGGGACTGAGTGCCTGGGCCAGAAAATGATCTGATGACATTCGACTTCAGTGAAAAGTAATGTGCATGGGAGACAGAACTGTCTCACCTGTACATGCAGAGCACAGGGAAGGGACCTTGGAGTTACACCACCTGCTTCCAGCAAAAAGATCACCTTGATCCACGGTGGTGGCAGGAAAATAAAGACAGTGATGAGAGCTGTCATGAAAGAAATGTAAAGCAAAATACACAACTTTTGTTTGCCACTTTATAAATTAAAAGTGGTGCCAGCTTTGAAGGGTTGAATGGGGTGGAGGATTCACACATGACATGGGAAAGGCAAGCAGCAGTTGTTACCCAGAAGTCAGAGTTTTAGAGAAAAGATTTAAAATGGTAGATAGCATGACCAGAACTGACCCAGGACCTGGCACATCAGTGAGAGGCAGCATCCCCATGCTTACCTTGGGCCTGTCTCCTGCTGTGGGAGGATGCCATGAAGTAGTTGGCTGTCTTGAAAAGGAAAACCTTGTCCCAGCTTTCAGGGAGTTTAACCTCTAATTTGAGTCAGAAAAATACAATCTCTCATGCATGTCTTGCAAAAACTAATCTGCCTTCATCCCTTTGGAAAGGTTGCCAGCTCCTGCATGGTATCTGCCTGGCTTTGGGGAAGGCTTGCAGATATCTTCTCTGCAGATTGAACCCCAAAATTTTACCTGGGGGACTGGGAAGGGTGTAAGTCTACTCACAGAAAACGACCCTCTCCTCTCTCACATGGGGTCTGGCAAACCCCAGCAGTTTGCAACTCTTCCAACATTTTTAGCTGCATTTGAATTCTCATTTTTAGTAAGAGAGATGATCACTTCATGGCTGTAGCTGTGTATGTGTGACCAACTGGGATGCCTAGGAGGGACCCGGCCTCTTGCGCAGTGTCGTTGCTGGTGGCACTGCCCTTGCTGCAGCAGCGATGCTTAGCCCAGCGCTTGTCATGCTGGGGCTGATGCAATCCCCGCTCCGAGCTCCCAGCACCGAGCGCGTTGAGCAGGCAGCCCGTGCTCATAGGGGGAAGCTCCCACGAGAGAGCTGCTCTCACACAGAGCAGGCATGAGAACAGAGAAGTGCATCAAGATCGCAAGAGCATAACGTGGCCATGCCTGCTCAGGCCAAAGGTTCGTGTAGCCTGGCAGTCAGCCTCCAGATGGAGGTTAGAGGATGCAGAGGGGAAGGGTGTAAGAAACAACAGAGGTTTAGAGACGTCCTTCTCCTCTCGGCCCTCCCCCAGCATCCCACAAACAGCGTTTCAGCAGCTTTCGGAGCTGGAAGTTGCACCCAGATCATCATGTTCAGTGCTGCAGCTTTGTCTAATCTCTTTTCAGATCTGTTTATGTTTTTGGCCCCCGCCACCTCCCAGGGCAATGTGTTCCAGGTTTTAATTATGCACTGGATAAATTGGTATTCTCGGGCTGCTGCCTGTCCAGCGCACTGGGCCCGGCACTCTCAATAGCTGTTCCCAGTCCCTTTTTAGCGGTCTTCTCCTCTGTTGTCCTCTCTCCCCATGGTCTGTTTAGGCTCCTTTGGTGCCTTTGCCAGGACAAATCCTTTGCAGGTCCCACCTCTATGGGATGGAGGAAGAGAATGGGAAAACATCTACAGCTCCTGGTCTGTCGAAGCGGCAGTGATGTTCTTGACTCCTTTCCTATTAACCCCTCGCTTCTGAGCAGCTGTTTTTCCCCTTCTAGGGTGGCATTTTGAGAGCACCCTCCATGTTGATCCCTGGGTCTCCTTCCTGACAGGCATGTGCTCGCTGTGCCCTGCAGAATTGGTCTTCCTCGTATGCCTGGACCTTCAGGGAATCTGTATAGCTGCTTACGGTTCGCCTATCCTCAGTTAACTTGTCTCAGCAAACTGTAGTTCAGCATACTCATTCAGCCCCATTTCCAGACCGTGAAGGTACCGGCTGTCTCAGCCCTGGTGTGAGCCCACTTGGATGCTGCTGTGGAAGCCCCGTGCAGTTGTTTTGCAGTTCTATTACTTGGCTGCCACATCCTTTGTTTGCACTGAGTGCAAGGTCTGCGTTGAACCATTTTGTGAGCTGACTATTTTATAGAAGAGTGTGAATATTGCATGCAGCTGTACAACCACCCAGAAACAACCCAGAGCTGGAGTATGCCCAGTCGCAGGGTGAAACTGTGGCGTGTACCCTGGGGCACAGCTTGCACCCTTCTCCTCCTGCTTACTCAGACTGGATCAGGCCAGATCAGCAGGGGATTGCGTTCCCCTCCGCCCTGTGTTAGCGCTGCGAGATGCAGTAATAGCTATTGGCAACATCACTTGCCTGCCTGCCTCTCATTTCCACACTCTGCTCTCACCAGAGACCGCCTGCAGACCCTCTCCCAGGCTCTCTGAGTGACCCTCCGCTGCTTTCTGCCTCCCTCATCCTCCGTGCTGCCCAAGCAGTCCCAGCTCTCCCGCTGACCTGTGTGCTCCTTGGCACAGTGGTATCCCTGTGCCCATGGCAGTTCTGCTTTGACTAACAGTCCCTCTGGAAAATAATAATAATAAAAAAACCCAACAAAAACAACAAGAAGCTTGAGAAATGCCTGGTCCCTATAGCTGCAGGGCATTTGTGTTGCAATAGCATTTTGTTCATGCTAAATTAATCTGGCTGTAGGTTGGGTCCTGTTGGTTTGGGAAAAGTGATGCTCTTCGTTGGTCCTCACCCTGCTTCCCCTCCCAAACCCCAAGCGCGGTCGGGATGGCAGGGTGAGGAGATGCCAGGCATGGAGTGGGGGAGGTGGCTGCAGCCGGAGGGCACCCACTCTGCAGCAGAGCTGCCCAGGCAGAGGCCAGGCTGACTAATAAGAAATGCCATCAGGGTGGGGAAGGGGGACTCTGCACCCGGCATTAACTCTTGTAAGGCAGAGATGCTCCAAGCGGCTGGCTGCCTCACTCACAGCCCAGGTCCCTCGAGCACCAGGGAAGGGGCTGAACACTTGCCAGAGGTCCACAGGGAGGTTGGCGCTCACGTGGTTTCCTCCCCATTTCCAGCCACCAAATTGCATTTACAAAAAGAAAAACATGCATTAAATAACTCTCGGATGTCAGAGCAAGCAACGGCTGTGGGGGATATTCTGGGAGAGAGAAGGAGAAACAGCTGGTCCTTCCAGGACCAGCAAAAAGAGGGGAGGCGATCATGGGGGGTAGGGGTAATGGGTTGGGAAGGGGCTGGGGGTGGCACTGGTGTGGAGGAGGCTGAGAGTAGGGGCAGATGTCCTGGGATGAACATGTCCTATGCTGTGATGGTGGCTGACGGTGAATAGCCCATAGCGTAGGATGCCTCATTGCAAGAGCCTGTCCCACAGGCTCCAGTTTAGGGTGCTTTTGTACACATGCCGCAGGAAGAAATGGATGTAAACATTCAGTATCTCAGACTATAAATGCCGGCAGGGTGTGATGGGTCTGGAAGGTCAGCTGGCACTGCCGCTGTCCCCCAGCAAAGGCTCCGGGGCAGGGGCAAGGGGGGGTGGCTGGGATGCTCCACACGTGCCCCCCGGCCCGTCCTCTGCTCCGTTTCCAAACAGGAAACATCAGTCGTGCCAGAACCATCCCAGGGGAAAGTGAATCTGACTGGGCTGAACGTATGGACAAATCCCAGCACATATCTGCTCGCTTTCTATAGTGGATAATGACATGTCCTCCGAGTCCTCCAGCGACGATCCCAGGAAAGCCAAGCATTTGAGAGCCGGGCTGAGCTTGTCCTCGGGTTCCTGCTGTAAATTCCCACGATGCCATTTATCCGAGCACGCTTCAGGAAGCAATTGGAGATTCCCACAGGCAGCAGCAGCACTGCTCCACCACAGCCTGCATCTGTGTCCCGAGGCAGGGGCAGGCCAGGGCAAGGGCATGCTCACACGGATGTGCGGGAGAGCACCTCCTGATTCATAGGTTCCCGCAGCATGCTTGTGCAGAACACCGAGCAGGTGAATCCTCCTGCTTCCCCGTTCCTCCCTCGTCACGTTCAGGCAGGCAGTGTTCCACGCTCAGCCCTCCTAGCAACGCGTCGGGAGCTTTTATTTTTCCCCAGGTGGCTTTTGTGTTTCATTCCTGTTTGATACTCTATATTGGGAGATATACAGGCAAGTGCAGCGCCTGGATTTCCACCTCTGCAACACCTAGGGGGTTGAGGGGAAGGCAGGGTAGAGCCTGCATGAGGAAATCCGTGTGGAGGTGAGCAGGCTCCCTACCCGGAGTGCTGCGCTTTCTCGGGGGGGTTTGCCATTGTTTAAGAGAAAATTTGAAAAGTAATAATCTCAGCAAAGCAGAGAGAGAGGCCCCTGGAGGTAGTTCAGCAGCAGAGAGGGAGCCTTGCAGATCTGCATGAATGAGAGCATGCGAGGGAGGAGGAGGAGAAACAAAGAGGGAGGATGAGATGGAGAGGAGTACGTGAAAGAGGCACCTGGGATGGGACCGCAACAGGCAAGTGGGATCTGCAGTGCCACCCATGGCTTCGGTCTGGGTGTGACGTGCCAGGCTGCAGGCAGGGTCTTCGTGGCAGACCAGCAGCCTGAGTGTGGGATGGGGACATGTCCCGCAGTGCTGGATCACCTCATGGTTCCTTGTGCTTCCTCCTCGGTCACACTTCATGGGCTGAACGGGACAGACAGTGTGGCTGTTGTGATCTGCACAGCACTCCCTGATGCTGCTTACAGCGCCATCCAGGGCACCAGCAGCTCTTGCTGCCTGCGTCTGCTCCTGACCCCCTGCAAAGTCCTTCCTGCACAATTGGGCCCCCATCCTTTGACTGCTCATGGAATGGCATCTGCTCGGGGCGCCTTGAGGGTGAGCTCCTCACCTGCGCTTTGAAGGCTCTAGCTCTATTCCTGCAGGCATCTGGAGTGCAGGGAAATGAGTAGCAATGCTGTTCACAGCCCTGTGCCAAGACACATCCCCCTCCACCAGCATAGCTGGTGTCCAAGGGAAGGGGCGGCTCAGAGGGCGTCCCAAGATGCAAGGCGAGGATAGGAAGGAGGGAGGGGTGTCTTCCTGCGCAGACCCTTCCTCTGGCCCTCAGCTATTGTGCTGCTTCCTTCCTCTTCCCCAAGGGCTGCAAAGGAGCTGGGCTTTATCAGGGCACTGAATTGGACCAGGTAATCCAGGCCACAGCTGCTTCCTGCTCCGCTTGGGACATCAATCCGTGAGCAGGAGGGAAGGAGATGAATAAGATGCGCTGCCACTGAGAAAGCCCGGTGAGGAACAGTGTGTGATTTCACTCCCCCACACCAGCCAGAACACAAATCCTCCTTTCTGGGGCTTCCTGCTGCCTCTCTCCCACCCTGCTCACATCAGTTATCCCAAACAGGGAGCAGTCGGCTAAAACCCTGCTAATAGACTTCAGCGGGAGCACAGTGCTGGGTCTAATTAACCGCCTGACGGCTCCTCTGTATTGGACACGCACGAGTCTCTCACGCTCAAGGTGTGCAATGTCCTCTCCCCACCTGCCTGGGGCTGCCTCCTCCAAGGGCTGCCGGCACTGCTGAGGTTTATGGCATCAGGGAGAGGGTGGGTGGGCGGGATGGAGACCCCACGTCTGGCAGGAATGGACAGATTCAGGAGCAAGAAGAAGCTGTACCAAGACTCGTGAGAGGGTGGGTGCCTACAGCTGATAGCTAGCTAAAGATGGGACTTTAGCCCTGGTCTCCTGCTGTGGGAGACAGACCCACGCATAGAGCCTGGAATTGGGGAGATGAGCCAAAAATGAGATTTCTGGGGCTTGGGTAGCCCCAGGCCAGGACCATCAAGAGGGAAGGGAAGCCAAGAGCCAGAGTTGCCTGCAACATTGTCACTGTTTGAGTAGGGACCCCAGACGATCCATGGATCATCCACGAGGATGATCCAAGGGCTGGAGCACCTCTCCTATGGGTAGAGGTTGAGAGAGTTGGGGTTGTTCAGCCTGGAGAAGAGAAGGCTCCAGGGAGATCTTATTGCGGCCTTCCAGTACCTAAAGGGGGCCTACAGGAGAGCTGGAGAAGGACTTTATACTAGGTCTTGTAGTGACAGGAGGAGGGGGAATGGTTATAAACTGGAAGAGGGCAGGTTTAGATTAAACATTAGGAAAAAGTTTTTCACTTTAAGGGTGGTGAGGTACTGGAACAGGTTGCCCAGAGAGGTTGTTGAGGCCCCATCGCTGGAGGTGTTCAAGGCCAGGCTGGACATGGCCTTGGGCAACCTGGTCTAGTGGGAGGTGTCCCTGCCCATGGCAGGGGGCTTGGAACTCGATGATCTTCAAGGTCCTTTCCAACCTAAACCATTCTATGATTCTATGGTCGAAGACGGCTGGAGACTTAGGACAGGCTGCAGGACAGGGGCTGGCTGCAGCATCCCTTCCATGTCCCTTCTCATCCAGGCTCTGCACGCAGAGGTGAGGAGAGGTAAAGGGAAGACCCCCAGCTCAAGGAAAAGCAGAACACAGTGTGTTAGCTTGACTAAAATTCATCTCTGGGTGTAGCATTGGTTTGGCTTCATCCAAATGACCATACTGCCAGAGGAACGGGGCTGCAGCCTCCCCAGTGCATACCTCCAGGCAGGAGAAGGACAGGGGATCAGGGGAGCAAAACCTCCAGCTGCTGGAGCACCTCCAGGTTCCCAGCAGTGATGGTGGGACATGCCCGTGGGGTGATGGGTTTTCATGCCTACCAGAGCTGCACACAACCAGCCCCTGTGATAATCTAGAAGAAAGCTATTGCTTTCTGATGGGGTCATGGAAGAGCCAGGTTGCCTCCAGGATTGAGAAGGTTAGAGAGGAATAGCAATTTCATTGCACAAGTCACTATCCTCCATCAGAATGAAAATGGAGACTTTCAAGATGGTTCCAAAAGATACAAGATACCACAAAGAGTTCAGGAGTCGGGTCATTCCTCCAGGCCATGGGAGAGTTAAGTTTGTGGCCCACTTGACCCAGTACCCAGTTACTGGGCAGTGAAGTCCCTCTTGGAGACTCTCCTACTTCTGTGCTTCTGTTTTGTAGAGACAAATAAGCCCTTGCTGGGTTAGAGAGGGACAGACAACTCCCAACAGGGGTTGAACTGCCATCTCCACATTTCGGCTGACAGCCTGGGCCACCAACATGGTGTTCTTCCAGGATCCTCCTTCCCCAACCACAGAATCCACCCTCAAGCTGAAAAATGCATGTCAGCACTAAAAGCCTTTACAGAAATTATTGGGAGAAATATTTGCCAAGTCAGATTGAACACAAAACAGAACGACCATCTTGGGAATTGTCTGTGCACCACATGGCAGGAGCCAGAAGGGTCAGGGGAAATCATATTATCTTGGTTTATACCCTCCATGAAGCACCTGGGCGAGATGGGCCTTTGGTCTGAGCTGCTTTAACCATTCCTGCGTCCTCCTGTGAAAGTTTCCAGAGCAGCACCTATGAGAAATTCTGTGTATATCCACCTACAGGCTCAGTTTTTGTGAACTGCTTTTTTTGCTGATGTGAAATGGTTGCACTGAAAGCTCCTCGCGGATGTGTGTGGATGTGTGTCCAGTTTCATGTCACTCTCCCTCTCCTGTGCAGGTTTTCTCCCTGGTGCCTGCATGCCATGCAGCGGTTCTTCCACAAAGCAGGAGTACGCTGCACGGGCCAGGATTGTGGCGGTGGTTTTCTACCCATATTAATGCATTGCTCTCCACATTTTTCTGCCTGTACAGTACAGGACACCAAAGTGCACTGATGAATGCTTTCTGCAGTAGGCTTATTAGGGAAGATTACACTGACCCCCTGCTTTCTTTCTGACCTAGACCCTCCTTGCAGGGGTTGTATTGCCAGCCAGAAGCACCCTGAGGAGCAGGCTATGTGATACAGGCTGAGATCTCACTCTATCGTAGCACTTGGGAGCTTTCCAAGAGCCACACCAAATGTGCAACCCCAGTGAGACACAACAGCTCCATGTTTCTGGTCGGTGCTCATTTATATAGCGATGGCATTGCCTTGCTGGCACACAGCAGCACTTCATCTCAGTGGCCTGCCCTGCTTCGGCAGGGTGGGCGGTCGCCAGCATTGGTGCAGTGTGCCAGGCTGGGGTCCTGCTCCTTCCGCCCCAGGGCCCTTTAGCATGCTGTTTATTTATATCCCATGCCTGATGGATCGGTGCACGGGTTCAGTGTTGTCAGATGATTTTCCACCAGTTCCTTCATGTAGCAATTTATTTTTTTTTTTGTAATCTCTGAAGCAGATGAACACCTTCCTCTGTTTGTAATTGAACATCTGTAGGCTAGAGATGCAGTTGCTAGTTTGTTCTCAGGGAGGGACCCAACTGGACATTCATGGATTATGTTGTCTGCTCCAGGACTGTTCACCGGTGCTGTTGCTCACGCAGGGGCTCCTCCAGCTGCCTTCACCCCAGCACCTCGGTGCTGCTCCGGGAATGTGTCCAGGTAGACAGGCAAGGACGAGATCCTGGAGGTGTGCAGGGCTGCATGTCAGCATCTCACTGTGTCTGAACTAGGGTACATGGTTTCCTGTGTTGGACAAGGCTAAGGCTTCTCTGTCGCTCCCGCATTGTGTCAGGGGTCCCAGGAGCAATCAGCGATGTATTTAAGTGTCATTGTTTTCCCAAGGATGCTGTTCTGTTCGGGGGGGCAGGTTTCCGGGTCAGATTCCTTTCAGGAAGGTTGGCCTTCACATCCCTTTGTCTGGTTACGTTCTTCCTAGAAGGATTGGGGGAGCTGGTGCAATGTATTTTTTTTTTTCTCCATTCCTTGTTTTCTGACTCTGTTTTTCTACAGGACTATTGATCTGCAGCCCTGCGGGGTGTTGGGGTAGCATATGGGAGTCCCTGTGCTGCGTGTTGGAAAGAGCACTTGCTTTTCCCCAGCTGTGGCTGTATCGAAACAATTGTTTTCCATTCTTGCTCTTGTTTTGGGTTCCTTCCCACCCTATTGCCATGGGCTAAAGAATTGCTTTGCCACCCTTGTGAAACTCTTGTGGCCGTGTTAATATTGTTTGAAGTATTGCCATAATGTTTGTTTAAAAACATATTAATTAGGTTTTCAGTAATTGGGGTTTTCAGGGCTCTCTCATATTGTTCTGCTGGTATAATTTGTTCTATTGATCTTCCTCGAGATATAACTCAGAGCCAATCTGCAGCGAAGCTGTGGTGTGCAGATCGCTGTTGCTGTTCAGTGTGATTTGTTTACGCACCGGGCTGGTGGCCCGTGGTCTGATGAGCATGGCCGTGTTCTGACTCTCAGCCCATTCCCATCATCACAAACCAAATCCATGCTGGCAGCTGAACGCTTTTACCACCTCCCCAGTCCTGGTAAGATGCACAGTTGTCTTCGTGCAGGGTCCAGGGATGCAGCCGGCGATGGCCGCAAGCACCCGAGGTGTCTCTGAGGAACGCTGCTGTTGGCTTGTGCTCACATCGGTTTCGCTACCGCAGACCCAGAGACACTGTGGCTGTGTCTCCCGCTGCAGCACGGCTCAACGATGGGTTTCCATGGTAACCCTTAGGCTCATTCCCCGACTCCAGGTTTTTCAAAAGCGAAAATTTTCGTTTCCATCAAAAAAAGCCTTTCTGCTGGGAGACCCAGCACCACCTCCCCCAGCCAACGCCAAGGCTGCCAGCTAATAAGCCCAGCCTGGGGAGCCGGGTGCCTGCAGCCTGTCCTCCAGGAAGCTATTTCCACCAGCAATCTACCCATTGCCCGCCCCAAGCAGGCACCATGCTATAGAACTGAGCTCACACACAGCGGGGCTGGGCTCATTGTCAGCCCCTCGCTCCCTACCTGGTCAAAGAGATGCTTTCCCCAGCATCTTCCCTTGCTGGGTCCCTCCCCCTTGCCCATGTGTCCCTCTTCAGCAGGGTCAAATGATGGTGTGGCCCCCAGCTGCCTCTCCACCACTCCTGGCAGCATCATCTGGCTCCTTGCATCCCTCCCTGTGCATCTTCGCCGCTGTCCTAGTGCACCTGGCAGTTGCGTGAGATCAGGTAGAGACATGACCATTTTTCTGCCAGCAGACACAATACATTCCCAAACAATAGTCATTGCACAACTCATCCCTACATTTAACAGAATTTTACAGGCAGAATAAATCTCAGGGCCTCTATAAATCTTGTCGAAGAGATAAGGAATGTGCATCCAGAGTCTCGTGTCGAGTAAATCCTGCCCATCTCCAGGGCACATGAGGAGCATCCTGTATTTCACACCTGCTTGGGAGCCTAAGGGGAGATTTATGAGATTCAGAAATGAAACCACCACGCCTTGCAAAGACTCCATATTTTCCACCCCACACTGGGGCACTCCCAATTGTCAGGCAGATGGAAAATGAGATTTCTCAGAACAGCTGACAAGATCCACTGGGCTTTGCAGGGTTGAGATGGGGGAAAACTCTCTGGTTTTCGCAACTTCTGGGGCAGTGCTGCCACGTATGCATTCTGCAGCAAGAGTTCCAGCAAAATCTGAGTGGACGGGTCTGCTTTATATGGTCCCACATCTCTGTGGTGTCCTTAGGGATGCTCTTTGTGATGCCCAGTCTCACCACAGCAATTGCTCTGGATCCAGGGGTTTCTGGCAGATGATAGGGACCACCAGGACTTTTGTCATGTGAGATTAGTGAAACATCTAGGAGTGTCTTCTAAACAGGCATCAATACATCACAGAGTCAACTGCACGGCGGGGGAGATCTCTTAAAAAGAAAACACTCTTTACTCTTACCCACAGATTAACAATAGTACTAACCAACCAACCAACCAACCAACCAACCAAAAAGAGCAAGGGAGCTGCAGTCCATGGTAAGAGGTGTAGAAGCGTTTTGAGCTCCTCACCTCTGTCACGGCATCCCTGAAGCTGTGGGTGTCAGCCTGCAGTCCCAATGGAGCAACAATATGTGACAATCCTCGGAGCTGCTACCCCCTGCCTAAGAAAATGCATTGCAGGCATGTCCCATCTAATAGTCTGCAATTCCAACAATGCTGTGGTTTGTTCTGCGGCTGAGAAGACATTCTAATTTCCTAGTTTTTCCAGCCCAATATCTCCCCTTTGGATAGAGCAAATGACTGGAAATTTGAGCCCTTCCACAAATCATCTTACTGGTGAAGACCTGAGCTGACCCATATGCTGGGCAGGCTTGTAGCTAAACTTGGGACATGTACTTGGAGAATGGTGGTGGTGGATGGGGAAGGATGGAGAGGGAGCAGAGAGGTGTCTGGAGGGTGGGGATAGTGCTCTGCTGCTCCAGTTTTGCTCCTCTGATGTTTCAGCTGCTGCAAGGGAAAGGATGTAGAAGACCGCGTGACCACCAAGGAAGGTGGAAAAGGAAAAGTGACTGAATCCAGCAGGCTCCGGGAAGGTGAAGAAAGGGTGGGAGACACCTGACTGATCCCAGAGGGGTGACCAGCATTTCTTGTTAGGGTTGGACATGGATAAGGATCAGATGCCTGTACAGAGCCTGAAACAAGTCCCACCAGCACTGGGGCTGAGCCATGGTGTGGGAAGTCTTCTTCTAGTGCAAGGTATAGGGGAAAGAAGGGTGTTTCCGTACACATACGTGCACTATCACATGCACGTACCTGCGGATGCAAAAAGCTGTGGCAAGGGTAGAGGTGCCCAGAGTATTAGCTGGGAAAAAAGCTTGAGGCAAGACCCCTCTGCTTAGGGACACGGGATTCAGAGCGTTTTTTGAAATAGGATTAAAACCAAGAAATATGACTTTCTAATCCATTCTCTCCCTAACAAAAATAAGACTCGGTGAGCTGCTCAGGTCAGGAGAACGCACTAATCTCTACAGCATCCCTACTCTTAGCTCTGGCAGACCTGGACTGCCTGGTAGCAGCTGGAAGTGCCCCAATTGTGTACAGCAGAAGGAAGGCAAAAGCCTAGTGAATGGGACAAAGTTGCAGCAGTGAAAGGAGAAGACCCTGTGGAGTCCTGATTTTCTCATGCAGGTACCTGAGAGCTGGGCAGTGGGCATGGACATGGGCTGAGCTTCCCTTCCAACTTTGGAGGAAACTAGGTGCTGATGTGGGTTAACCCAGAGCACTGCGGTGCTCCAGAGGAGCCTGTTCCTCCCACAGCATAGGATGGGGTGATGCCCTGCTGCTCCTTATGCCTATGGAGCAGTTAGGGTTGCTGGGAAGACCTGAAAGTGAACCACAGGAGGCACAAAGAGAAAGAAGCATTGCTGTGTAGAGCTGTGGCAGGGGTGTGGGCAATACGACTTGGAGCATCCCTCTGCCAGAGCTGTGGCTGAAGAGCAGTGGCTGAGCTGGGGATGAGGCATGGTGGTGCTTCTCCTCCTCCCCATGGGAGCTGTGGTTCCTCCTGAGCTTGTCCTGGAGGGGCAATGATAATTTTCTCTGCTTTTTACTGCAGAAACCTGACCCTGACAGACACTGAATCCAGGCGAGAGGCTCCAGGGTCTTATTTCAACCCTCCTTCTCCACCTTCTGTCACCTCCACTATCTGATGCCATGCAAATGTTCCCAGGCTCCATGAATCCTTTACCTTTCTCAGTCCCATCTCTGATTTCCATGGTGCATCAGAAAAGAAGCAGCTGGCTTTCCTGACTTTCCTGCTGTGCATTCATTTCAACCTGTGAAGGGGAAGTGCAAAGTGTGTAGACAGCATGGGTAGATTAAAAATCCCCACCGGTTCAAGGGCAGCTGGGATGGAAAAGAAGTCCACAGACTGTTACTAACAACACAGGAATGATGCCCAGGAAGTCCCTGAGCTGCAGATTGTGGGAGGATGGGGGTTATTAGAGGGGAACATTGTGTGTGCTTCCCTGGTCTTTTTTCCTCTTCCCTGGCATCTGCTCTGGGCTCAGTTGGAGAGACGTACTGTGCCAACAGCCCTCTGGTGTCACCCAGCCTGTCCCGTGTCTGGCTCAGCAGCACCACAGAAGGGAGATCCCAAAAATGTCCTGTGCTGGGAGGAAGAAGCAGGTGAAGTGTGAGGATATGCATCATCCCCAAAACACGTCTGCTGAGAAACTGCCATTGCCCAGCACTGCTGCGGTGACAGGATCCAGCACATACTAGGGCCATTCATCAGGAACTGCTTAAACAGTCCTCCCCCTCCTGTCCCTTCCCCCCCCTTATCTCAGCTGCCAGGTGGTAGTGCCAGCAGAATCGTGGGGAACAGTCACTAAAATGACTGTTTTTTTGAATGATTTTGGTTTTTTTTACTCCAGATCAATGCAGAGAGATGATCAGTCCATCTAGAGGTGGCCCAAAGGCACCTGTTGCTGCCCGCACTGCCATTATGCACTCAGCGTGCTGAAGGCCTGATAGGACATCCTGGTGTCGCCACTTCTCTTAGCCGAATCTTGTTTGGACTAAATCACATTGTTTTCTGGGGAAAAAAAAAGTTACGATGCCAGCAAATGGAAATCACCACAGCCCTGGGGCAAGGTGGTTAATTGACCTCTAGACCTCTACATCTATTCTGAATTTGCCGATGTAGTACTTCTGTCTCTGTATCTCTTTCTGCTTTGGTTCCTGGACTAATAATCAGAGTTTTATCCCCCAGCAAGCTCTTACAGACTGATCAAGTCACCCTTTCACCTCTTTTTTTTTCTAGCTGATCGTCCAAATTCAGCATTTACCTGCGTGCACTTCAGCTACACTCACTTTGTGGGGTGAAGCCATGCCGAGCAGCAAGGGATTGGCTGGGGGAGTTTGGCAGCGGTGCTGCTGCAATGGGAGAGGGGCTGTTACCATTTTGGCGGTGGTGCATGGACTGGATGCAGGCAGCACACCCAGCCAAGGTGCGCAGGACACGTGCAGGGTGGGCAGAGGTGATTCCTCCGCAGACATCCTGGCAGCAAGGCAAGAAAGAGTCTGGTGCTCCACGTGGTACACAACAAAGGTGAGGGTCTTGCAGCGATGCAGTTTGACCCAGACCTGCGTTTTGCCTTTACAAAGCGCAGGATTTGGCGGCGGTGTGCATGGGCTCCGTTCCCAGAGCATTTTGTAAGGGCAGATGGCTCGGAGGCAGGAGGCACAAGTGTCAGCACACGCTCGATGAAGAGATGGTTGAGGGAGAGGCAAAGCTGGAGGAGGTTTCAGGGCAGAGATGAGCTCCCATTGCATCTGCCACTGGAATCCCCTCCTGCCCTCCTACACACCCTGCAGTGCTGACCTTTTCTTGCTCTTAGACTTGTCAACATGACCCGTTAACTGAACTAGGAATGATTTCCCGCTGATATATGAAAGGTTCTTGGGAATGTCGATTTTTTTCTTTTGTTTATTTTTTATTTTTCGCTCAGCAATTAACTGAACTTCAGTGAGCCCTTCCATTTAGCAGGAGCTGTGTGCTGCTGGTTCACCTGCCAGTGCCAATTTGACCTGGATTATGTTTGAATACATGATCATATTTCTGTCAAATTTGCAATAGCAAACAACATGCTATTTATTCCAACTTCACCCTGGCTACACACTGGCTGTAAAAGGGCAGGCAAGATGGGATATGGCAGGAAATTTGCTGGGGAAAAGCAAATTCTACCGAATGCTTTGAACAGCTGAACCATCAGAGCGAGTTTGCACTGGATCAGGGCTCTGCGAGCAGCAGTGCTCTTGGCCCAAGTTCGGGCACTGACATCAGATGTGCCATCTCACAAAGCCATCTTACGTCAACAGCAAAATCTGAAATGTGCAACTTCCTAGGTGCTGTTACACTGCAACATGTGTACCACCAAAAGGTCTTCTCCATGCACTAAGTGCAATGAAATTACAGTTTGTTGGCTTTATTGTAGAGTCTAGGCATGAACAGAATTATCAGATGTCAGAATTGGGAAAAGGCCCTTAGTCTAAAAGCATCCAACCCTCCTTTCCCACAGAAGGGTCTCCAAACTCTGACCTGCAAGGAGGATGTCCACCTTCCCAATAGCTCTGCTTTGGCAGAGCTCCAGGACAGCAAACATTTCTTGGAGAATCATCCCTCATTACCTGAGGGATCCTAAACAACCTTCTGAAAGCTCTGGCTTTCTGCAGACATCCCAGGAACTGCATAAAGCTTTTGAAATTCCCCGTGTGGATCTCACCTCCCCAAACACCTTCACACATTGCACCACTCTGCTTGGTCTGACTCCCCCAAAAGCAGGTGCCAGGCCATCCCTGGAGGGATAAGAAAGGCTGAGTCCTCCATCTCCACCCTCCCAACAGCTGCACACTTTGCACAGCTCTAGCTCCCTTTCTGATAGACTCCCTAGTGCGCCTCTCTCACCTTCCCCTGCTTTGGGGAACAGGCAACCAGCTCTGATGGAGGGTGGTCGGAGGTGGATGGAGATGCCCCAGAGAAGCGAGGAACCTTATAACTCCACAGACAATTCCTGAGAGGGGTAATTTAGGAGAGGGGGCTGTTACTGCCCACCAGTACTTTGGAAAACCTGACAGCCTGGACAGTGCTGGGGCTGGGAGCCCAGTCAAGCACTTTTAGCAGAGACCCAACCGGAGAAGCCAATCCCTTTGGACAGAGAAGGACGAAGCCCACCCCCCCAGCTGCAGGGATGGCAGCAGGACTATCAGGGTTTCCAGGGTTTTCTGAAGGGCAGTGTTGGGCCAAGGGTGGCAAGCCAGCAGGCGAGGGACCCGATGCACAGCCTGGCTGCTGAGAAGGTCACGAGCAGATGACTAACTGGGATGGAGACAGGGACAAGAGGCCCAGGGGACACCGTGGAGGGTTGCTGCAACCACGGAAAGCTGTTAGACTGAGAACAAGCCTAGAAGAAAGCATGAAGCCCCCTGGACAGTGGGCAGGGCAAGGCTTCTTTACGACCACTGTTATTTTTATTCTCACTCCAGCAAAACAGAATTCTCACCATTTTTTATAGTTCTCTTGTGTTCTGCTAAAAGCTGACTTTTAAACGCTCCAGGCACTTCCCCCTCAAAGCTCCGGCCGTCTTGGGGCCCTGCCTGCTCTACCCACCGTGTGCAAACACGGGGTGTCAGGGCAGACACCCCAGCCTGGGGCATACCGTGGCATGGGTCAGGCCCCAGGGATTTTCTTTCCAGACAGGTCTGTCAGCTGGCAATGATACATCATTCCTCCTCACTTTCTAATTCCTCCTCTGATGGATGCAGCCAGCCCTTCTCCAAACCTGACATTTATAGCACCAGTTTTCTCTGGGTATAAATATAACCTGAATGCGTTGGAGTAGCAGGAAAATCGTTTAAATGTTCCCTTTGACAGCAAGTTTGAAGATTGCTGACACTAAAACCACTTACTTATATTGTTCTGTATCATCCTGCACTCAGCCTTCAATCATCCTCATTACAGGTGTGTCAGGCACTTTGCACGGGGATGCATGCATGAGCTCACCCTCTCCCACCCGCTGCCCAGCCCGTGACACCTCCTACAAGCCCAGGGACCCTCATATTCCCACTTAAATAAAGAGTGGACCTATCAACCACAAAAATGGATGAGTACGCATGCATACGCTCAAGGCGTTACATATGCCTAAGTCACAGAGGGAGCAGGCACACATATGCATAAACCTATGGTAAGGGTGAGATGTATGGATATGAGGTGCACACGGACACACTCCCCAGTGTGCTTTCTTGGACGCCTTTACCCTCTCTTAGTGCAAACTGGAAAGGCCAACATCTCTGGCTGGTTTTGGTACCCAAAGTCCTCAGCTACGTCCAGCCTCCATCATTTGGGCAGCAGCACTAATGGAACACAAATGCGATAGAAAGGTTCAAATCTGGATTCAACGTTCCTAACATGCAGATTGAGGATTTACAAATCCTGATGTGGTTCAGCATCCCTTGGCCTGTCTCTGACATCTGACAGGATACCCACCTTGTGGTCTTGTAGGAGCATAGGAAAGGTGAAAGGCCCACCATGCAGGCATAAGAGCACTGGGGAATGACCAAAAATCAGACACGTCCCC
Source organism: Charadrius vociferus (assembly GCF_000708025.1). Lineage (NCBI taxonomy): Eukaryota > Metazoa > Chordata > Aves > Charadriiformes > Charadriidae > Charadrius > Charadrius vociferus. The sequence continues at coordinate 455,862 of NW_009647481.1, forward strand.
ATTTCTCCCAAGCACTGGCAGCTGCAAGTGATCTTTGGCATATGTGGAGTGGCACTGCTTGCAGTGGGGAGGGTGCTGCTCTGCCACAGAGCTGGCCAGCCTGCCTGCTCCTGACCAAGGAGAAGGCCACGTTCACATAGATGTGTGCAGATCCATCACGGGATGCAAGCACAGCCCTGTCACCAAGCCACCAGTGACGGTCCCCTGCAAGACACCTTACCCTTGCCATGACAGAAATGAAAGCAGAACAGCTCGCTCCATGGGGATATTAAGACAGCCCTCAGGCAACTGGTCTCTGGGAGGAGGTTCCTCCACTGCTCCCTCTCCCAGAGCCTGTCACCGGCACCGTGGCAGGTAGTAACACATTACGCTGACGCGCTAGCTCCTGCAGACATGAGCCAGTGATGAGACAAGTACAATGCTTTAAAAGCCGGGTAGAGAGATGAGCCCTCAGGTACTGTGTATTCTTGTGACTGAGACAAAAGCCAGACAGGGTATGATATGCAACGGGAATCTGAAGATCTTAAAAAAGATGAGGATAAATGCATTTCCCTGCCGATCCACAAAAGCTTTCTGGGCCAAATGAATGAGACCACGGCTCTCCCAGGGCTCATGAAGGAGCAATGCTGAAGGATCTCAACCAGAGCTGTCCAGAGGTGTGAAATACAAGAGCAAAAACACTGCAGGAGGAGCAGTTCTAAAAGATACAGACATTAAAGAAAGAGATTGTGATGAAAAGGAGTGCCAAACGCATGGCGACACAGCAAAGGAGATGAGCATTTAGTGGAAAGTTTGCCACAAACTACTCTGCAATTAAGTCTCCTTAGGACCAGATAGGTCAGGCTGGGCTCTGCTTTCAGGTGTTTTTATGCTAGCAGTGCCCTGAAGAAATGTATTTTCCCCTTCCAAATCCCAAGGTGTTGGAAATGGATGGAGTTCTGACCTGACACAAGGCTCAGGCAAGCTCCCGACTGCGGGTGCAGCTGGTGCGTGGGGTCCACCTGCGTGAAGGGCTGCTGGGGAGATGTCCTTGGACTGCTGGAGCTGCAGTACCGTCGGGCGCTGGTTCCCAAGGAGGAGATCACTCAACACGTGCCCTTGTCTCTGGTGATGCCAGGTGATGTTCTCTCCTGTAAACATAAGGAGAGATGACATATGCTTTGCTTTCTGCTTGGCTGGCTCTAAAGCTCTCTGTGGTTAATCCTCTGCTGAGGTGACACACTGCGCATTGTGGGCCAGAATCAGAGGTGACGTGAACGGTGGTGTAAGTGACATGTTGGTGAGTCGGGGTAAGTGAGTGGAAGGTGGTGTAAAACTCCGTGTTGCTGAGATGCCAGCAGGCAGGGAGAGACTGGGAACAGGACACCCGACCACCTGGAGGACGGGAGAAGAAAAGGCAGCACATACGGAGACTCTCTCCCAGCAAATGCCTACTGAGATCCAGCACCGGTTCCCTGCTGGGGCGTGAAATAAGTGGGGTGTCAGCATGCACTGCACATCACAACCTTGGGGAGGAAGGCCAGAGGAACCTCTTGACCCCCGACATTTAAAACGGCAAGCTGAGATCCCATGGAGAGCTCACGCTGCAGCCTCCACAAGGGAGGAGTGAGGAAGGCTGGTCCGACGATTCCCCGGTGCCGGCAGCCCTGTCCCCTGCCCCTCCACACACCAGGTCCTACCACAAAAATTGTCGATTCAGCAAGGTTGTGGCAGCCCATGTCAGGTGGCCTCACTGAGGGCTCTTGGTTATTGACCCTGGCTTCAGCGGTTTCTCCTTATGCACGGTCTTTCAGACAAATCTGTCATATTGGTTTAAAACCAGGCAGACTTCGTGCTGTGGTTTTCTTGAACTAAAAAAAAACCAAACTCGTAGGCTACATAACCTTATGGAGGAGACTTCACACAGCCCCTCGTTAGCACTCCTGGGCTATTCTGCATGAAAGCAGTATTCTCTCTAATAACATTTGTGTACTAAAGTCTAGCCATGCTGCTGCTGGGCATTACCTTTTACAATATTTTCCTTTCTTTATGGCAGCTCATGCTAAACGCTGCTGTAACCCATATTCTGGTCTCCCCGTGCATAATTCCCCATCTACAACCAGAAAAATTACCATCTTCTTTTAACACAAAGATGCTTTCTCCACTCAAGCTTCATGCATGTTGCCACGGCACCCCCTCTAAGCTCTCCTCCACAGAGCAGCGGCACCATGCAGAGAAAATCCAGATATTGCTTATTCTTCTCTATGGGAGGCAGAGCTGTGCCCTCTCCACCCAGTATGCTCTGCACCATCCTGGACATTATTTTGCTCTGTTTTCCTCAAACAGGCTTGCAGAGCAGGTCCTGGCAAAAGTACTTTCTGCCAAGCTTAAGGGTGGCTCTACCACCTCCAGAGAGGCAGCTCTGTCTTCTTGGTCTTCTGCAGGGCTGCTGCTCCCTCTGGGCTCAGGCTGGAACCACAGTGCTCAGCGCGGGGGACATGACCAGTGCACCTTTGTGGTAAGTAGAGTACGATGCAAGGATGCAAGAAGGAGAATCCGAGAACAGCTTCGGTGACCCAGACGCTTTCAGGTATATCTAGGCTTACAGGGTAATTTTTTACCCATAATGCACAAACTTGAACATAAGAAGTTCCATCTAAACTTGAAGAGGAACTTCTTTACTTTGAGGGTGGCAGAGCACTGGCACAGGCTGCCCAGAGAGGTGGTGGAATCTCCCACTCTGGAGATATTCAAAACCCACCTGGACGCCGTCCTGTGTAACTGCTGTAGGTGACCCTGCTCTGGCAGGGGGGTTGGACTAGATGGTCTCCAGAGGTCCCTTCCAACCCTGACCATTCTGTGGTTCCTGCTCCTTTGTGAGGACCCTCAGGGCAGAGAGCTCCTCACAAAGTCCAGCAGTGGGCCACCAGGACAGGAGCAGGGTGAGGACAGGCAGAGAGCCCAGCCATATGCAGGCTCACTAGCAGGGATGAAGCACTTGGCATCATGGGGAGGCTCTGCAGTTCCTGGAGAAGGAGGGCTTATCACTCTCAGGGCATTGGGGAGGCTGCACAGCATTGACCTTGCGTTTCACAGGGAGATCAGCTCTACCTAATCCTGGGATGAAGGCTTTCTCTGTCATTTGGTGGTCCTGCTGGCTGCAGGTCTCTCCTCACTCTGTCCCTCTGTCTGAGCTGGTCCCCAATCAAACCACAAAGCACAGGTCTCTCTCCTGCCCCAGCAGAGCTGATCCAGGGGCCACACTGTGGGCCAAGCAAAGCCATGCAGGAGCCTGTAGGGACAAGACACGGATGCATCCTCACTGCTGGGACATCCCAGCTCTCCCAGGACTGAGCTGTCACTGAGCCACTGCATGTTTTCCTGGGGTGCAGAGCACCAGAAGCCACCAGCTCAGGGACATGGGTGCCTCCAGCTTCCCTTTCTCTCCCCTAGGACCACCCCATCACCTCTGTTCCCTGCCTTGTGCTCAGGGTCCTTCCTGATGTAGTGGGAGATAAAAGCCACACAAGAGCCTGACTGGGGCTTTGAGGCGTGGAGAAGGTGGCAGTGGGGGTGGGGGTAGTTTTATTGCTAGATTAATAATTTAACAGGACAAAATGAAATTCACAGCACTGAGAATTTGAGAGATTTGTACGGAGCCGAGGTTGCCCGCTTTTCACCTGACAAGCGGCTACTCCCATCGCACAGCCATCAGACCTTTTTTTGTGCTCCCCACCCCATTCCTCCATGCCCCCTCATTTCCAGTTTGCCCCCCTCCTCTGGGAGGCAAACCCTCCACATGGCAGCGGGCATTTCCCACATCCGGCCAAGCATTTCCCAGCCTTCAGCTTCGGGAGGAGCTGGATGCTGCTGCTCCTGAGGTGTGATATCCTGGCCAAGCACATTTGGCACTGAGGAGGGGTCAATTCACAGCCAAGGCGACTTACCTGGATTGAATTAATCAAATCCAGCAGCAGTAACTTCCTCAGCACGCTGACAGTGTGTGCATGTACGGCTGCGCGCAGCTGTGGCTGAATGCGCCTATGCGAACACAGGCCACACGCGGGAGATTGGCACAACTCTCTGATAATAAATTGTGCAGAGAACAGCAAGAAAGGGAAAAAAAATCCTGACTTTGATGTGCAGGCGTACACGCTATCTTCCATCTCCAGCACAGCACGCATCCCAGAGTGGCCCTCGCCAGCCTGCTCCGTGCTCCGCGCAGATGAGGATGGATATTGCATGCGCGGAGAAAATTGATTGTACTGGGAATGCGTGCAAGGTGCATATTGGGTGGAAAATTGGGAGGACCAGCTCTCATCGGGAACTCTGATTCATTGCCATGACTCCTGAGCGAAAGCCTGGGTGCCACAGCCAACGTGGGTCAAAAATTTGGCTTAAGCAGAGACAGAAAAAATAACAAGGGGTCCCAACTCCTTATTATGGTAGAGCAAGGAAACTCATTTAGAAATGAGAAATGGGAATACTAGCTGCTAGTTAATGGTCAACTCGTTAGTTTGGAGTGTTAGGGCATGGGACCCCCTGCTACAGGAACTACCTGGGGCAAATCTGACCCAGAAAGCCAGGCCAGAGGGCTACCGAGGTTGCAAAATTCAGCTCCCAGCAGACAGTGTCAGCTCATTTCTTTCCCGAATGAATGCTGGCTTATCATAAGAGAAATTTGGTTTCTTAATCCCACTTCTCTTAGGAGGAGGCAGTTTGGGAACTCACTGCTCCAGTGCTAGAAAGACACTACCAATTTCCAGCTGGGATTTCACGGTGCCTTCACCCCTGTTTGGTGCCATATCAATATTCTCCTTAGAAGGCATTGAGGTTTATTTTCTTTATGTTACAAACAGCAGTTGAATTCCTGCTTAGCCGCTCTGAAATATTGCTGTGAAAATCAAGGATATGAGCCGACTTATCAGGAGAGAAAAATACCAGAAGGGCTAATGCCTGGCTCAGGCGCTGCACAGCCACTGAATAACAGAATTTCTCCTGCAAGGCAGGAGCCTGGGGCAGCAGCAGACCTTGGGAGACTGTGGGCATCCAGGAAAGCACAACTTCCAGCCAAGAAAAGGAAAGGCCACACAAGCATCTCCCAAGAGCAATCTGCAGGTTTTTCCAGCCCTGAGCAAGCTGTCCACTCTTAGGAAGAGGCTCTGCAGTGATGCTGGGTTCTCCGTGCTGCTGCGCTCTCCATTGCGCCTAAGCTGTATCCACGGGGTTTTTTGCTTTCGTCAACCTGAACCCTCAGCTGCTTTGGTCTGAGGACAATTTATATCGCCTCATGTGATACAAAGGTGAGAAAGTTTGAGTAAAACCCCTTTTCAGGATGCACACCCACCAGGACGCTCCTGCACATTGCTCCTCTCAGTGGCAGCTCTTGAGCTTGTTTTAGCTGGAAGAGGTCGTGGCAGAAAATTTTATAGTAGGCTGGTGTGCTTGCATGCGCAGGCACATAATGCAACAGAGATTTAAGTACACAGTATCACACAGAGCAGGAGCAGTATACATTATTCATCATCAAGGTAACACTAACAAGACGAGAACATTTAGTTGTTAAATGTTGGAAAATAGGGGGGGGAGGGAAAGGGCCGTTCCCACGGAAAGAACTTGGTAACTGTGTCCTACAAACCCCTTTTACTCTCAGCTCAAGTTGCCACACAGTCTCATGTCGCTATGAAGAGGAGGCCAAAGCAGGATTTTAGAGAGGTTTTTTCATGGGGGTGCCCCCTGCTCTCCCCATGGGAAGAACCAGCTCCTACTCCTCATGCAGGAGGAGGGGGGAAACCTCTCATCAGTGGTTAGGGGAAAACAAGATGGGATTCACACATCCTCAGAACCCAGCCCTGCCCGAGGGGGATTCCTCTCAGCCCGAGGGACGTCAGGGCAGTGGAGCCCTGGACTGTACATCCCTATATAGGGAGGTGTCCCTGCCTATGGAGGTGGGGTTGGAACTAGATGTTCTTCAAGGTCCCTTCCAAACTAAACCATTCTATGATTCTATGATTCCTCTTTCAGCCACCCAAAGGCAGGCGAGTCACAGCCCGGCTGCCTAAGACACTGACCATTCCCTCTGTGCCTCTGTTTCCCCGTTGCGTGGCTACAGACAATGACAGCACCATCTTGTGAGTATTTCCCAATTCAGCAAAATTTCAGCATGTCACTGATTGATTTGCTGGAATCAAACCAGAAGACGTTTTTGAGCCAGCTGCCAGGTCACTGCTTTGCTTCTTCTGAACCCAGGGTCTCCAGCTGGGGAGTCCCCTGGCCAGGGACCTCTGTGGGCCAGACCAGCGTGACAGGCACAACACTTCAGGGACATCTATCCCAGCACTGTCAAGGTCTATGGCAACACAACAGTCAACAAGACATGTGCCCTCGGGCAGACCTCAAATATTAAATTCCCCAGTGTAGCGGAGTTCCCAGCTTTAATAATTATACTTACCCAGTTCAGCAAAGGCCCTTGAAATCTTCTGATGGAAAGTGCATAATTTAAGTGCAAGGTACTTGTATTGTTGTTAGTGGTTAGTGGTTAGATCTGTGCCAGGTCTGCTCTCCTTTAACATCTTCATTTGATCTGAAAGAGGGAGGGTAAAGAGCATGTTAATTAAATTTGCAGAGGATATGAAATGGGAAGGTGCTGCAAATCCTGGTGAGGACAAAGAGCTAAAAGATAATGCACTGGGAAAGAAGGGTCAGGCATAGGAAGGAAATAGCCAAATGAAATTCATTCTGAACAAATGCAAAGTAATCCAGCTGGGGAAATATAATTTAACACCATGGAGACTGGGAGAGAGACATTTGGAAAGCAGTAATACCGAGGGGCCTGAGGGACAGCAAATTACATTGGGATTTGCGATACATTATGGTGGGCTGCGGAACAGGAGGCTGTACACAGCTTTCAGGCTTTTCTGACAAGGTGGATAGGTAGGTTTTCTGTTTTCCTGCTTGGGGTGCCATGGTATGTTACACCGCCTTTGTATGCTGAGCAGCTGAGGGCCAAAAGGTCCCATCACTTAAGTAAAACTCGAGATATTTGAGTTCAAGGCTGTCCAGGGCCCGTTTGGGGCCACAGTGTAGCATGGGATCCATGAGAGCACCCAGAGTCCCCACTGTCTCCTTCTCCACTGCCTGCCCACATCTACAGCACCACACTTGGATCATGCTACAGAGCTGGGGGGAACACCAGGGACAAGCATCAGCTCTGTGCCGGGGACATCTCTTGACACCGTATACATGTAGACAGGCAAAGCGCTGGGCTTGTAGACAAACCAATGCACAGCGCAGAAGGCAGATCCTCAGCCGTGTAACAGCGCCCTGGAAGCCCACACCACTGTCTCTCGCCCCGCAGCCACATCAACACCTCCGGCATCACCTGCCAGCAAAGTCTGCCGCAAACACCTCCACATTACCTGCCACCTTCCCTCTCCATCACCTCCTACCCTGCCACCATGGCGCCTATGTCCCTGGCACTGCCTGCCCCGTTATTGCAGCACCAACACCAAGCGTCATTGTCTCATCAGCTCTGGGCATATCCTAACTTGGGGCCAGCTGCTCCCAGGATGTCGTCTGCGATGGGATGATGGCACTGCACTCTCCCAATGGCAGCGTGGCCACCCTGAGGGCCAGTCCCCTGTCGCTCTGGGACACCGTCTGCCTGGGCCACGCTCCACATCCTTCTCGAGGGTGTGAACGTCACACACCAAGAGCGGACACTCCTCCTGCATCCTGGCATCTCATCGGCCCTGCGGGACCCCACTTGCTCCCATCATGCCCAGGCAGCCATGCAGAGCAGACAGCTCCATTTAAGACACGCAGCAAGTTTCCAAGAAATCATGCTGTCTTCAAAGCGAGGTTGGCATGAATATTTCAGTGCAGCTGCTTGCCCCCAGGTACCACACTGCATCTCTGGGAACAGTCATTACAGGGGCATCTGTGCACGGGGTCGCCAGTCCCGTGGCCGATACCAGCATCAGGGGACCGTGCGCTGTGCCCCACGCAATGCGCAGCCCAGGCTTTCCCTTCTTCCCTGTCCCCATACTGCATCCCTGCCCGTGGTGGGAGGAACACCAAGGTCCTCGCTCCTGCCCTCCCCTCCGCACAGCGGGACCCAGGAGCTCCTGCTCCCAGCCCAGGCTGAGCCCCAGGGAGATGCCCGGCTCCTTCCTTCGCTCCCCTGCACACGAGAGGGCCCGAGGCCGCGCATGGCCTGTCACTCTTATTCCGTAGACATGTCCCCTTGCCAAAGTCGCAGCTTGGCAGCTCGGCTGCAGCCCATCTCCATCCCCATCCCCCTGCCCGCAGCTCCCAGCTCCCATTCATCACCCTTCGCTTCATGTGCTTATCGTCCTCCCCACCCCCCCCCTGCTTCCTTCTTCCCCAGCTCATCACGGCTCGGCTGGCCGTGGCCTTGGGGGGGTCCACGCTGCCTGCCAGCTCCTGCCCGCGTTAGAAGAGGCAGCTCGTGAGCGGATCAACACGTCTGCGGGGACGCAGGGAGAGGATGGAGGGGGCCAGGCAGCAGGACTTGGTGTGGGGAGGGGAGGGGGGAACCAATGCACCGTTCATTAGCCTCACTCTGCCTGTCCTAATTGCCTGTTCAGGCTGAAACAATTGTGTTAGAGGCTGCTCTGCCTAATTATTATTGTTCTTCTAAAAATAATGGGGGAAGGGGAAAGAGAAGAGGGGAAGGGAAGAGGGAGGGAAAAGGGGGAAAGGGGAAGGCAGGAGGAGGGGAGGAAAGGGGATACAGCAGCTTGCAGACTAAGTGACTTGTTTAATGACTGTGAGCTCCGAGGCTGGTAGGGAATAAACAGGTCTGAAATTGGTTAGCCCCCC
>NW_009647481.1:465136-539389 GCF_000708025.1 Charadrius vociferus
GCACCCCCCCCCCCCCTTCTCGCACTGTGTTTATTTCCGAGTGATCAGAGGGAGAATAAAAGCCCATCTAGTGTAATAGAGGGAGAGGATTTAATCTGTGTGCCTGGGACTTCAGTAAACTGCAAACATCGATCCAAGCCGGTGGGGAAAGAAAAAGAAATTTACAGACCAATAAAAGTATATTAAAAAACTTCCCCTGCCCGTTTGCCTGGGCGGGGGCGATGCCAGGGGGCTGCTGGGGGCTGCAGCCAGGGAAAGAAGCCCATGTATGTGGCATGTACGGAACCAGGGGGGTGCTGGCACCCCTGGGGGGGTTGGCAAGTGGCCCCGGGTGCTCCCCATGCTTGCCCAGGGGTGCTGCAGGGCCAGGGGGCTGAGAAGCGGAGGGTCTGGCAGCCAGTCTGACACTTAAGGAATTAGCTCTGCATCATTTGGAGTTTTCTGCTCTACTAATTTTCGGCCGGCTCCTCATTTGCGTCTTTCCCCCCCACGTTTTAAAGGGGCAGCGTCCCGGATTCCCAGCGTCTCCTGGGACCTGAGCGGCAGAGCTTGACCCCACTGCTTACAGGCTCACAGCCTCTGTTGGCAAAAAAATCGTGGATTTTGCCCTTTTCTCTAGCAATCTCTTCCCTTCCATGAGCTGTGCAATATATTTCCTTCCCTTGCTGGCATTTGCACAGCACCGGGACCCTCCTGCTGGGCAGCACCTCACCTGCTGCAGCATCCCCGCACCCAAAATCTCCCAGGGAGACTTCAGTCACCAGGCTCAGCAATCAAATCCACCCTAGCTCTGCCTTTGCCCTTTGGTGTTTGCTTTTGACTAACATTTGAGGTCTCGCCTGCCTTGGCCTGTCGGTTGATGAAAACGAAATTTCAGTCGTCTGTTGACTGACGGTGCACTTTAGACTTTCACGGGGGGAGAAGGAGGGAATGTTTGATCAGAGGTCTGCATTTGCCATGCACAGCTCGCTGTGCTGGGGAGAGGGTGGGTTAAAATATTGTCCTGGGCTGGGAGACAGGGAGAGCAGAGTGCATTTACACCTATTACTCAACCTGATGTGGACAGCCTTTATCATTGTGTGGAGCGGTCTATCTGCCTGGGGAGGGGGTTGCAGAGATAAGAGCATCCCAAAGCCCTGCAGGATGTCTCTGCTCACAGGAGGTGACTGGTGGGGTGGCATCCAGTCCCCTCTGGTACCAGCTACAGCTGCCACAAGCACATCAGTTCTGGCTTCAACCCCCTGTGCTGGCTCCAGCTTTTATTCTGACTTAATGCTCGGTGAAGTGAAGGGACCCTTCCCAGCTTCCTTGAAGACAATGTCTCAGCCCATGGTGGGAACAGTGGCACACTTGGGACAGTGCAGATGACAGAGCCTGGGAGCAGCAGGAGCCTGCCTGGCAGTGGGAAGAGGCTCCACACAAGACAAATGGATCCAGAGGCTGTCTGACCTTTATGTTTTTGCCTTTCCACCATGAGAGCAAGCCGAGGACACAACGTTCGAACAAGCCCTATCATTTTCCTTCCCTTACCCAACAGAGCCCAACAACGATCATCCCATTAACAGTCACCGGCCAAGCTAACAAAGGAAATCAATTGAATCACACAAAAAAAAAAAAAAAAAAAAAAATCCAAGCCAAAACCCAGTGCTAGACACAGTTGTTATCCCACATGGGGAGAAGTACCAGAAATTCCCCACAGTTGGCTCGGGGTTTTGCAGCACACTATTGATTCTGCATCGATAACCTCCAGCCACTGCTGCGATGGACAGGAGGATAAATAATCCCGGCTTAGGCCATCTTCCTGGGTATCCCAAGCTCCTCCAAACTGCAGTCTGGGGACCCTGACCATTGCCAAAAAACCCCATCACCAGCACTGAGCCCTTCCGCCAAAGCACTCTGGCTATGAGTGCGTGGTTGCCCAGGGGGCTATCCTAACATCCTACCCCTCAGATGTGCTGGAAGACCCCCTTCACCCCACCGCCGATGTCCCCTTTAAAGCCAGAACATAATGCTGTGCATCCCCAAACCTTAACACTGAAGTGCCCCTTTTTGGCTGAGCCGTGAGGGCAGCTGCCTGCTGGCCCCACTCCCTCTTGCAGGAGTGCCTGTGAGCTTGCACGGATGCTGCGTGCTCCTGTCCGGATTTGACCCCACCAGACCATCTCCTGGGCATCACCCTCATCCTTCCCTCATCCCCACTCACTCATCCCTTCATCCCCAAAGATACCTTCTCCCCACAGCACTGCCAACCCTTCCTGCCCCACCACTGGTGCCCCTGTGCCCCCGATGCACTCAGTCCTTACCTGCTCCCCAAAGAGGGGACATGAGCCATTCCTCCTCTCACATGGCCGACATAAGCACTTCCCCTCACACCCACATGGATCTCCACATGGCAGAAATGCCTCCTGCACAAGCGCCTCTCTCTCCCACGCACACACAATACCACCTTGCTGTCAGCATCCCCTCCAGTCCTGCTTCCGCTCTGACGCCTGTAAGGTTAATTTGCCAAAACCCCACGGCCCAGGCAATACAATGGGAACCACTATGAATATTACCTTTCCTTGGTGTGAAAGTTGCAATTCCTGCGGTACTTTCCATGTTTGCTTGTTCCCTCCTGCAGGCTGGGCTGTCTGCAGGCTCCAGTGCCATCCCCTGCTGTGCCATTCCTGTCACCAGGGCAAGCATCTGCCCCATAGGAGAGGGAAAGAAATTCCCCTCCAGGCGAAATACAGTGCTCCCTTTCAGTGGAGCAAATGGTCTTTTATTAACCACTTAAGGCATGTTTCTAAGCCATTGTTCTGCCTGTCTGCACACTGGTCATAGCCAGAGGGCGAATCTCCACTCCTGCTGGAGCAGCAGGCAGCTGGATCCAGGTTTCCCCACCTCCTCTGTGTGTGGGGCTGAGACTGGGGACCACAGGCCACTGTGGGTGGAGGGGCTGCTAGTTCTTCTCCACTTCTCCAACACCTGCTCTGACAGTGCCTGGTTTGGATACCCAAGGATGACCAGAGAGATGCCCTCCTGTGCCTCCTCATCTGGTTATGGGAGTTGGCGGTGTCTGGGTGAAGGGAGTCCAAGTTTCCCATCAGAAGTGGCTGTGAAGGCAATGCCATTGGGCATCTCGTTGCTGACAATGCCTGGGGACATACCATGCCCTGCTCTGTCCTCATGTTCCTCCTGAGAATCCACTTCTGGGATCAAGCTCTACAGTTCTGCCTGGGCACAGGTCCCTCCCAGGAGCTGGGCATGAGCTGGGGGTGAACATCCCCTGGCTCTGCTCTGACTCTCCCAACAAGGCAACTTAGGTGTTCAGCTGGACCAGCTGGACCTGCACCATCTCAGGGTGGCTGATGGGACCAGGCCTGGGGTGAAAGGGGAGAAACACTGTGGGTGGGTGCACCCTCAGGGTGCAGCATCAGGGAGTGAGGGAACAAGGGGGGGCATCATCCCCAGCTAGAAGAATAGATAGTTTCTTGTAAGGAGACTAAATAATAAGAGCTCTGGCCTTGAACAGAGATGACTAAAGAGGGATGTGATTAGAGTTTTGTAAAGCCATGACTAGCACTGAGAAAGTGATTACTGAGTGATTATTCATGACTTCTCATTAGGTACGAACAAAATGAAATTATCCCGCAAATCGTTTAAGACAAACAAAAGGAAGTACCTTCTCCTATGGCGCATTATGACATTGAGGAACTCAATGCCATCGGATGCATTCAGAAATCCACGGAGGGCAGCTCTGCCCACAGCTATCAAACACAGTTCTCTGGATTAGCCTTCAGTGTGGGAAACCTGGATCAGCTGGGCTGAGATGGCCAGAGGAAGGATAACCCCAAGTTCTCACAATCTTCCCCAATTGCCCACTCCTGACTGCCGCCTGTCCAGAGAAACCTTTGCTCTGAATCCACAGAGCCGTCCCCATGCTCGCTGATGTATCTCCACACGGCGGGTCGTGAAGCCAAACGGAATGGGACATTGCTAGGAGCAACTCTCAAGATTGCAGAAGTGACAGTAATCAAGATGTTAAGTGACAAACGCTTGACTGCAAAACTCAGCAGCTTGTGTGCAGAGGGTCAGCACGGGTGGAAGTAGCTGCTTGGCGGAGGGCAGTGGGCTGCCACTCACAGCTACCTCGGGGAGCCGGGGCTGAAGGAGCTTCCAGCAGGTGAAAGGAAAAGGGCTGCTGAGAGAGAGAAGGATGGCTGGACAGACAGTGTTCCTCTTTCAGGTGCTTGCTCTGGTGACACTCAAGTTAATGTAGACCCGGGGTAGGTAGGAGGACCAGGCTGGAGAGCCAGGCACCAAGAAGCAGCAGATATAAAGGAGGAGGAATAAGGGGTGCCCAGCAACACAGACTTGGGAGTCAAATTTAAGTGACATAGGAGATAAACACATGTTTAAAACAAGAAGATTGAGAAGACAGCTAGGAAGGAACAAGGAGGAATCCAAGCAGGTGGAGGCAGAGGTGCCATCATTAGCATCAACTAAAGAGCTAGTAAAATAGGAGCTGCAGACAAAGAGGGTCTCTTAACCTGGTGTCCCAACAATACGTGCTAAGGAATATATGCAATCTAGTTTCCGGGAATATGAGCATCACCTCAGCTTTGCAGTAAGCTGTGGAAACTGTTCTGCGGCCTGAGGATGCAACTGCAAGTATGTCTTTGCAGTGTGAAAAAGGAGACCTGGTTCTGCAGCAAAAAAGAGCAAAATCTTTGTATTCTCCTCCCACCCACAACACTTGTGTTGTGGTGGCATAATCCAGAGATGGAATGACCCAAAAGGATGTGAAAATGGGTCAGAAGATTACTTTCTGTTTGAAGCCAGCCTGGAGCATGCTGTGGTGCTTTGTGTCCTCTAGGGATACCTGCAATAAGTACTGATGGCTTTGACAGTGACCTCCCCCACTTCTTTTTTGAGGGTTTAGTTGTGGGCTACAGACAATTGTAATGCTCTGGCTCCAGAAACCGCAGAGGTAGATCTTCAAATTTCTTCAGATTAATTTAAAGATTTAGCACATGTAAAATGATTTTCCCTTTCCACGTTTAAAAAAAAAATAAATAAATAAAGATTTTTGGCATTATGAGCTGCACACGAAATCTACTCCTGACCAGCTTCATAAGTTCCTTTAGCTCAGGTGATTTTCCAGGGATTCAATCTGGCTTATTTCAGTTAGGATTTGGAGAGACAGTTGTCCTTTAACTGTGGGTTTGAAACCTTTGACTCAATCGATTGATTGATTTGGGTAAATCTTTGAACAAACTGGGTGCCCTAATTGATGCTCACCTTGCTGGGGTGCAAAGCATCCATCGGAGGGGGCAAGTCCCTGACCTCCCAAAGGTCATTTGGGACAGCTCAGGCCATTGGGGATCATGAACTGCACAAAGCTGTTGGCATTTCATCAGAGGGATCACCACAAGGGTGGTAGGTTCAACAGCAAATGGTGAGAAATAAGCATTAACCATCACTAGGAAATGAGTTCATAAGAAGAAGAAACACAGAATTTGTCCTCCAAGAGCTGACATCACAGAGATTTAGTTCACTTCAGAAAGTGATGCTTTAGCAAAGTGACATTAGAGATATTTAGATACTTTCACGAAGTGATAGGCTTCCCAGCTCATTTAACTGCCCAGCTTCATGTCCTTAGAAGTATCAGAAAAGCTGCTTTGATAATGTTACAGATTGAAATTTGTGTATTGTGGGCCAGTTTTCATAAACGTAGCTGTGATCACAGAGAGTTGAACTGATTAATTTGTAATGGGAAACTGGTGAGATGGTAGGGCAGAATACAGGTAGCTGAGGTAGCTGCAGACGCTATGATACTGCTGGCAGTCTTATCTGATGTTATATCAGGTACTTCGTCATCACACTGCAGTCCTGCAGGCTCTTCCTTAGATATGCCTGGCCTTTGCACAACTTCTGAGGTACCAGAGGGGCTAAATCTCCAACAATACTGAGATTATGGAGTACACAAATGAGAAGGACACTTGATACAATAATAGGTAATAGGAAAAGGATATTGTAGAATAAATACGTAGCATCTTCAGGTAAGTGGAGTGTATTCAGCTCAGCAGAAATCCAGGCAATTAACCCACCATGGAGGTGGTGGCCGAGGTGGATCCATTAGCAATTACACATGAGGAGCCATGCAGGACACAGGGCTTCAAGGACCAGCAAGGACAAACATCAGTGCTTCACCTTGCAGCAGACCAAGTGGTCGAACACACACACTGGCACATCTCAGTCCAGCTCCCAGCAGCGCAGAAATCACTGAAACAATTAATAGACCTTGTGCCTGGCAGCACCCACTGGAGATGATAAACCTCGCTTAACGGGAAGACTTCAGCAATCAATATCCAAACTAACCTCATTCGTTTCTCATTTGAAAATAAGCTTACTAGGTGACAGAAATAATCCTAATAATGAGTAATAACAAAAGATCGCTTTCATCTTGGAGGAGCTATTCGTAGACTGGCACAGGAGCGGTGGGGCAGGGCATGACAGATCTTTCTGCAGAGGCTCTGCAACAGCCTTAGGGAGCAAAGGGGATGCTACAGCCAACTAGCACAATAGGGGAATTTCAGGCAGCAGGAGGGAATCTGCCAACCCGATCTCTGGCCGCCACACAGTGGCTAATAGCCCTGCTCAGGCAATGTGTACCCTCGCCTAAAAAGAGCACAATCAAAGACATAGCAGCTCTGAGGCTGGATGTGTCCTCATTGCAGACCACTGCCCGCTCCAGGATCCACATCCTCCAAGGGATGTTCTCTTGTCATTCAAAACCCGTCCGAGCCCTGCTGCTTAGCTTGCAAAATTTGACAACGGTTGTATGGATGCAAATAGATTTGGCAGGGTACATAGGCTACAGTGTCCGTCTGTGCTTGAAAGGAATTCACGTTTGAACACGGCTCCTGCAGACATAGGACAGGGCCTGAGGAAGATTTCTAACACCTTTGCCTGCAACACGCTCTCAGTAAACAAGAGGAGGTGGCAGCACAAACCAAGTTCTTCTAGAATGACAGCAGCATGGCTGCAGGAGCCCCAGCACCAGCTGCAGCTCTGGATGAGCATCCTCAGCAGCATGCAATGGGTGACGGAAGAGTTTGCTAAGACAGCCACCCTATTAGCAGGCAAAGTAATCCAGGTGAAATCCTCACTTCCCTCCATGATGGAGAATCACCTGTGGCACGCAGGATACCAACATTCTCAGCTGCTCTGCCCCGGGCTCTCCACAGAGCAGATACAATGCCCCACAGATGGACTGGATGGGCTCTGGAAGGCTTGCAGCAGCCCTTTCCCTCACTGGTCACCTCCATCCGTGTCAGGTCCTTCAGCATTATGGAGTGGCCTGTGTGTTCCCAAGGGGAACAGCCTGCTCCTGCATGGAGCAGCAAAGCCCCTAAATGTGTCTGAGGCTGTAGGACAGCAGCTGATTGAGGTTTGCAAGTCTGCTTCGCAGCAATGGGAGTCATCCAGCAGTGGTAGGGCCCAAAGGGATAAAAGGCTGTTAGGAAAAACAAAGTGATTGGGATAGCCCAAAAGCCTTTCCCATTTTAGCTCTCTGAGAGTCCATTTCCATCCTGGCATTCCCACGTCTCCTAAAAATCTCTTGGGAAGAGACACACGAATGGTCCGTAACAGTTTTTTGGGGAGAAGAAATGGGGAGCTCTGCTCCTCCATGTGGCCCACAGCCAACCTGCCCAAGGAGCTGGAGGGCAACGGGTGCTCAGGAGCCAGGCCCCTGCCTGGGAAGTGCTGGCAGTGCATACCTAGCTCAGGGATGCGCCACGGTTCAGCGCTTCTGGAGACATCCCTAACAGTATCGCTGCAATTATCCTGTTGTTTAGGTGTCCCTGAGGAATGGAGAGACTCTCATTATCTGGCAACTGAGAGTTTGGATGTGCAGGGGATGTCAAAGAGGATTTTGAATGTGGAGCCCCATGAATAGATAGCTACCCGTCCATCCACCTATCCATCCAGCTCCCCACTGCCCCTAACAAAGCAGCAGTAACAAACCAGTCTGAGCCAACGGAAAGGAGAGGAAAATGTGCTAAGCTCTTGAGGGGTTAACCTGCTCTCAAGCATGGTTCAGTGAAATTGTCAAAAAATCCCTTCTGACAAATTGCCTGAGAAGAGAGAGAAAAATATAAAGAGCCGAGCGCATGGTAATGATTTCTGAAAAGTTCCCCAGCACCAAAACGGCAAAAAACCATTAGCAAAGCAAATTGTATTTTGTGCGCATAATTCACACCAGAACACAGAATCCAGGCAGCCCCGCTTTCTATTATTAACGGGACAGCATGCCAAGTCATCTAGAAAGCTCTCCTCGTGCTGCCCATGACGCAGAGCAGGGGATGGGCTCTGCTTCAGGGAGGGGACGGCGGCCCCAGCCCCACACCCCTGTGCTTCTCTGCTGTGCTGCCCCTCAACACCCCACCACGTGTGGGGTGGGAAACACCATGGGATTCACTGCTCACAGCCAGGCTGGGCATGCAGACCTCAGCTCCAATCAAAAGCCCGTCAGCATCCGCCTTCCCAAAGCCTTCATCCCCGCTGCGGAGACTGCCGCTGGGCTCCCCCGCGCAGACCGGCTTTCATCACTCCTCTTGTAGGTTTGGGAGTGGCCCTTCAAAGCAGGGCACTCGCAGGACACCGGCTTTACAAATCTCATTTTCCCTCTCTTTTTGATCCCCCACACTGCTGGGGAGCCTGCGGCTGGCTCTTTGCATGTCCCAAGCCTCGCTGGTGCCTCCCCAGCCAACCAAGCCCGACGGAGCCGCACTCCACCCCGGCTACCGAAGCTCCTTTTCAGGCGCTCTCCGGGTGACTAAGTGCCTTGCTGAACAGCTACTAGACAAATTGACTCCAGATGCTTACGGACAAACATTACCCGGCGTGCTCAGAGGCCTGGCTCTGACACATTCCTGGCATGCCCAACACCCCCAGGAAAAACAATATTCAGATGAGGCCGGTGTGTGCCACTCACGGAGAGCTGGCTCTTAGTATGATGGTTAAAAATATTACCTGAGCTTGCGCAAGCCACTCTGGGGATGCTTTGATCGACGCTGCTTGCTGCACACGTGGACGAGTCTGCTTTGGCGCGCGGGGCACGGCAGAGCATCCATGCGGCAGCAGTGGCTGTTGTATGGAAGCCAAGCAGCTCACGCCAGTCGGCAGGCAAAGCGGCGATGCAGTCACTGACGCCACTCTGCCAGGTTTCCCAAGCTGTATGGCATGCAAATCCTGCTTTTGCGATGAAGCAAAAAAGAAACAACTGCATCACTAAGGCTCCCAGGGCTTGTGGCACGACTGTTGGCTTGCAGGAGGCACAGTCCAGCAAAAGCCCCCAAGGTGCAGGTCAGGGTGGGCTCCCATCTTTTGGATGGTTCTACTCCTCTTCTCCCAGCCCTCTCACTGGTGGCCCAACACATCAGGGGGCAGCGGCAGCCACTGCGGTACCCCAGGACAAGGCAGACAGCCCTCTTCCCCTGCCCGCACTCAATGGTCCAGTTGTACACAGATGCTGGGGATGCTCAGGGACTCATGGTACAGTGGAGGGTCCCGGGGAGAAACAAGGACGTGGGAACTGCACCGGACACCTCCCTGGGTCATGCACTGCACGAACCTCTGCCATCCCTGCTCCCATCAAGGCTGGGAACAGCCTTAATGCAGAGGAGCCAGGCTGGATTTTGGTCAGGGAAAGGCTCTGTAATTCATTACCTGTGCCCCAGGACAGACAGGATTGTAATAAACACCTTCTTTGAGTCCTGTAGATAGAAGTTACATGAAAATTACCTACTTTAAAAGAACATTAGCATTTCAAAGTCAAACATTAGGAGACAGCAGAGCACAATGACTGCGCACTGGCAGGATTGTGCTTTGCCTCCTTACATACTGTGAAGCTTTTCATCTCACTGTTGTGTGTTGTTCCCGAAGGGATGGGCCACAGGGTTGGGTACAGGACCTCCCAAACCACTCCCCAGCCCTCCACTGTTGGATCCAGAAGAAGAAATGACTAACAGCATGTCATTGCGCTCCTCATTATTTGGGCTCAAAGGAACAGTGGAGCAGGCTCCTTCAGCAGGTTAAGCAGCAGAGGTCGAGCCAAGGTTGTGTTCCTGGGTCTGGGTGATTAAAAAAGCATTCCTCTGCCCTAGTGTAAATCCGTGCAGCGCTCACGTCCCCAGCAGTCCTTGCAGTCTTGGTGCTCTGATCTCCAAAGCACTTGTCAGCAGCAGAAGCAGTGCAGAGGAGAAAGATGGCAGCGATCAGGGACATGAAACGGCCTTTGCAGGGAAGAAGCTGAGCAAATGAGATCTGTCTAAAAGTGAGGTGGAAGATGACTTGGGAATGGGTTTCACCTGTTAAGTATTGAGGAAGAACTCGGGACATCAAATGAAATGATGGAGCAGCAGGACAAATGCATGCGAAAACCTTTTCTGCAGCCCCCAGAATACCACTGACGTGTGGCATTGGGGATTACAGGACCTTGCGGTCCTGCATAGGTGAGCCCAGAAAGTGGTTACATAAATTAGCAGCACACAGATCCATCAGGGAATTGAAAACAAAGAAACAGATGCAATCTCTGGCTTGGGAAGCCTTGAAACAGAAACTTGCTTGTTGCTGCTGGAGGGTATAATCAGGGAAGCCATAACCGTTGGCTTACCCTGTTGACAAACCCTTCCTCAGCACTTTCCGGCACCAGCCTGTGTCAAAGCCAAGAGAAGGGATGCGCCTTCGTGCATATTCAGTGCAGCTCTTCTCCCATTCCCACGAGCAGGCTTCCTAATGAGAGATGGAAATGCAGATAGGATAGTGCTCTAACCCTAACTCGTTTAGGGCGCGGTCTCTTAGATAGCAGAAGACAATGCTAGAAATATCTTTGATCAACACAGCTAAAAGCTCAGTCAAAAAAAAAAAAAAAAACCAACAAAAATCCAAGACTTAAAGGAAATGTAGAGCCTTCTTGGCTCTAGTCCTGTTGATGGGGAAGAAGATGACCCACAAGCACTGGTGGTGAGAAGACCCAGTAATGCAAAATTAGACCATGTTAAGGAAGCTGGTTTGTCTGCAGACTATCAGTAGATGTATGTTTGCCTTCTTTAGTGTTAAATAGTTTGTGCTAATAATACTACCTTGCCTCATACAGATTAAGGCAGTTTTACACTAGTAATTAAATAGAAAGCGGTCCCAACAGCACAACGGCATTCGTAATGCACCAAGCCTCGTTTTGTGTGGAGATGCCATTTGCAGGTGACCCAAACTTCCTTTGCAACTGAGTGCCTAAACTGAGGCAAGGAAAGTGAGAGTTATCTCCTGACAGGCTAATTACTTCTTGTTTTTCAAGATAATATTCCAAGCGTTTGAATATGGCTATTTTTCCTGCTCGTCTGCTGCAGCTATGAAGATTGTGTTACTGTCATATATGAGTTCTTATCTCTTATCTGCTTTCTTTTGTCTTTGCCACTCATTTAAATGTGTTTAAGGTTCTGAGCAGAGTCTTGTCCCTGCTCCAGAGAAGCTGGTTCTTCTGCACAGCTCCCCTGAGCACTCTCGGATCTGGGTGCATGGCAGGGTCTCAGCAGCCTCTCCAAGGTGACATGTCTCTGGCATGCACCTGGGACGTGCCCTGAGACCTACATCAACTTACTTTCTTTCTAAAACAGGCAATGGTCTCAATCCTTCCCTCTGGAACTCTTCCTCAGCCATTTGCTCTCCAGGCAAGTTGAGGTTTGCACCAGGGCAGGCACTTAGCACCCCTGGACCTGGACATGGCATGCGGTTCTTGAGCACAGGTGGTCCTGCTGGCTGGTAAATGAGGATTTTGAAGGTGAGTGGGGCTCAGCTCAAGGCATTTGCAGGACCAAGGCACCAGAGTACTGTTTGCAAATAACAGGAGAGCAAAATTCAGTGCTGCTTGCAGGCAGGCAAGAAAGAAAGAGGGGACCAACCCCACCTGCAGCCCCTCAGGCTGAAGCTCAAGAGCTGGGTCCAGCTCCGCTCCCTGCCCAGTCCCACGACATCCATCTCCTGTCTCAGTCCACAGACACACATCAAAGCCTCTGGTTACAAACAACTCCTTTAGCCTTCACAATTTCTCTGCTCCAGCTCTCTCCTTCTGAGGACGGGGATCGGTGATGCCCAGGGGTCCAAATGGGAGGTACAAGCCAATAGTGCCATGGGGATAAGCCCCCTGTCCTATCAGGACATGCACAACCCGTGCGGCGTGACAGGCTGCCGCTCCCCTGAGGAGAGAGCCAGGACACGTCTCCCGCAGCCCAGCGCTCTGGGGGGGCTCCCCTGGTGCTGCAGGCTGGCTCCCCACGTCAGGTCGGATTTCTCCGTGGGGAGCCAGCAGGCAGTTATGATTGCAGGGGATCATTACCCGCACTGTAACACTAACACAGAAACCGTGCCTCGGCAGGAGGTTTCCCAGTGCTCTCTGCTGCCCGTGCTCCAGCAGAGCTGGGGGCTAGAGATCGCACAGAGAAAAGATTTGAGGACACTTTGGGTTAGAAACAGGATGTTTTTTCCTTCCTTCAAATTAAAAAAATATCCTGTGCATCCATCTAGTCAGCCAAGGGAGGCATTTTACAGCCGCCATAACAGATTTAGAGCTAGGAACCAGAAGATAAAATAATTTACTAATTGGAAGTGGCACCAAACATTTTGCCTCTTGCCCCTTCTGTGATCTTGGTGGCAAGTGTCTGGCAGCTTGCCAGGAGACGGAGCAAAGGGACAGCCAAGACCACAGAGGTGGCTGGGGTGCCACTCCAGGAGACCCACCCTATTGTTTTCCCAGCACCCTGTCACCTTTAATTAATACAAGAGATGCCCATCAAAGGCAGAGCTGGGTGCAAGGCTGAGGAGGAGTGACAGGGCTGGTGCAGAGGAATTTCACACAACAGCCCAGGCATTTTCTAGCTCACTGAGTCGTTTTCCCCTTTTTTTTCAGATGGCTTTGCACTTGGCAGACCTCAGCAGCCTGGCGCACAGGGAGAGCACGGCTTTCTCCACAGCCAGAAGAAGCCAAAAGTCTTCATTCACTCATTTACTCATTCATTCGTGCCACAACATACATGTATTTATTAGGGCCAGCACTCCACAGCAAAAGGATGCTATGACGTGCTCAGCCAGGGCAAGGAGGGAAGGAGCAGCCATCCGGCACCAGCAGTTGCAGTCACAACAGTTGGTGGCACAGCCACCAAGTCCCCCACACTGAGGTGGCCTCTCCAAGCCAGCACGGCAAGCGCTGGGCACCTGGGGAGTGAGATCTTTGGAGCTGGGGCTGCTTTTCTGCGTCTGTACAATGTCTCGCAGGAGAGCACCATAGCACTGTCCCCACTGGGATGCCTGTGCATCCTCATGGAGGTGGCTGCCTACCGTTTGTCACCCTCTTCTGCTGCTCAGCATGCAGATCCCTCTGGCTAAGCTGGGAGGACCTACACAAACCTCACCACTTTAAGCATTTAACCAGAGCTTGCTGCCTTGAGGCTGTTGCTTTGTAAGACGAGGGTCTACCCAGAAGGATTGGCTGCACTCCATTCTAAAAGGCCTTTGGGGGTATCTACTCAGAAGGTGGAGCCCCACAACTCACTCGTGCACTCCCCTGTAGGATGCTCACCAGCTCAGGGGAGGGCAGGCAACAGCCAGACAACGATGAGCAGGAGATGAATGAAATGGTAGGTAGATCAAGGGGAGGTTTTGCTACCAGAGATGCAGCTAGAAAACCTGATGGGACATGCCATGGGACCTTGTCCTCTGCCTCCAATGTGGGACATCCCACCCCCTGGCCCAAACAGCTCCCATTTCCTGCAGGAGCCAAGGCTGGGGTACCTGGGCACCTCTTGGAGATGCAGAGCAGGAGCACAACGCAGGCCTGGATCTCAGCAGCATTTTGCGGTCTCTGTTTAGACACAGCAAATAGACTAATTGGGTTTGCGGCTCCACGACATTTCTTGTGAAGCAAAACGGGCAGAGACTTAACCTTCCCGTTTGAAAGGGAAACGATGAGAAATCCTTGCAGAAGGCTCACCCACAATGTAGCCCAACCTGGCATTTGTCTGGTTCGCAACAGCATCATATTGCGTTAATCAAAATTCAGTCCATCCTCTGCTCTGACTCCCACGCCTTTCTGCCCAGCTAGTGTTCCCTGAGACACGCTGCTCTCTGATGGATAAATACTTGTCTTAAGTTGCCATCTAGGGGAGCAGAAAAAGTCAGTTGCTTTGAGGTAGGTTCTGAAATGGAGTACACCAAAAGCCTTGAGGTGCTTTACATTTAGAGGGAAACTGCTACCACATAAACAGTGACAAAGAATGAAAATGAATCCACCTAAAATGCCTAAAATATAGCACAGCAGCATAATTACAAACACATGCCTTTGTTTTGAAAGTCTGAGACAGCACAGGGAAACACAGGCTTTATGAACTCTTACAGGGCTCATTTGATGGCGAGAGGAGGATGCTCTGTGCAGGGTTTTCCCCTAGGAGAGGACTGGATTTAACATCCAATACTGGGAAATACTTGGATACAGGAATAAAAAACCCTCTGAACTGTCTCTTGAGATCTCCCCCTTGTCTTCCAGGCTGAGATCGGCATTGCTGCCAGGGAGGCAGAGAGGCACACAGAGAGCCAGTGCAGCAGGACACGCTCTCGCTGCCGCATTTACTGGGAGAGCTTTCACCAGAATCGCCCACAGCGCGCTCAGCTCTGCCGTGATCAGACGGGGTGTGTTAGCACAGGATTTTGTATTGAGTCATTTTGTTTTCTTAAAAGGGGAAGATAAAAAAAAAAAAAAAAAGAAAGAGACAGATCAGATCAATGCGAGATCTCCAGTGAGGCTAAATCCAGGTTAAATCCAGATAGGCAGAGGATGGAAACAAATTCTGTGGGCCTCAGAAGAGCAGAAGGAAAAAAAAAATAATACAAGGAAGGAGAAGAGAGAGACAATGCCGTGGGGAAAAATGGGTGAGGATGGATGGGCTGCGCTGCTGAGTGGCAAAGCCCTCGTGCCAGAGCGGCCTTAGGGAGCCGAGGTCCTTCCCCAGGTCCCAGCCTCCCGCAGCAGGCTGTGGTTTTTCAGTGGAAACCGCTCCGAGCTCCTCAGACAAAAGGTTCTCTCTATCTGCATTTATAAAGTGCTTATCACAGTGGTGTCTCGCTGCTCCAAGCCCTTTCCTAGAGAAGGGCAGAGTGTTTCTATTGTTGTTATACAAATAGCTTCCCCTGCCAGTTCCTTTCCTTCCAGGCTACTGAGTGGAGCTTGGCTCGGCTCCCTCTGGACTAATTTGATGAGAGATAATTATCTTGTTAATATCATCTTATTTTCATAAGTCCCAGCCTCTCTTTTATTAATTCTGTCAGTTCCTGGTTGTGTTGCTCTTAGGTCCGTGTCTTTTCAAAACAGTATAACAGGCACTTATGGGAGAAAGTCATAAAAAGAACAACTTAACTTAGAGAATGTAAATATTGACATTTTTCACAATAGAGATTTTTTAATCTCTTCCTCCTCACAGAGCTGGCCCCCGTGGGAACCGCTTGGACACTGTCTGTGTATGGGTGGGATGCAGCTGTGGCGGGAGATGCTCAGGATCGGGGACCCCCTCATGAAGGGCAGCAGAGGAGCAAGGGCAGGAGGGCTGGGTGCTCCACAGCAGTATCAGACAAGGAGGTGCCACAGGACACTCCAGGTGCACCCTGGCAAGTGTCCTTTCTGTGCTCCATCTTTGGGTTTAACCAGCTGAATGCACCAGGCAAGGGACAGCAAATGGGAAAGGAGCATGAACACAGGTTGGTTTAAACAGGAAGGCTCAGTTTCAGCTACCCAAATAGCCGCCTGCGAGCATGAGGATGTGGCTAACGTGCCTGTGGGGCCACACAGTAGCTGACCCCAAGTCAGGGGAAGCCTATGCAAGGAGACAGTAGGGGCAGTGGAGCATCCAACCTCAGGGTGCCCACAAAACACTTCAAAGTCTTTCAAACCTTGTTATCCTTTGCAAGAACGTTTTTGGTTATTCTTAATGTTAACAGTGCAATTGTATTATCTCATATAGTCATATGACATGACTCATTATGAAGCCATAGCCTGTAACCGCAGTGGATGCCCCAGAGCACTGTCCCTCTGCCCTTGTCCTGTGCTCACCAGCAGGCATGCCAAGGAGGATCCCATCTCCCCTGGCAGCACACCCCTCTGTCCTCCAGACATGACACCTACCTGCATCCCTTGCCACCAAGGGAACATTCTGCAGGGCTGCTGATGCCCTGGGCAGGCCCCAAAGGGGACCCAAAGGATGTTCTGCTGCCTGCATCCCTGTAGCACTGACCCAGAGTGCTCAGCTCTGCAGGACTGAGAAGCTTTGGGGACTTGATAGGGCAAAAAGAGAAATTTTAGCATCAACTGAAGTTGGTAGAGGTATCTTCCTGATTGGAGCAACTTGAATAGGATTTTGAGAGAGACCTTATTTTGTATTGGGCATGCAAGCTTTCTCCCAGCCCCACTTCAGGCACCCAAGATTATTTTTTTTTCTTGTATATATGCCTCAATCCCTGTAAAACAAAGCACTTGTGCAAATGCTCAACTCTAACGATAGGTTTAAAGTTAAGTACGTTCTCAAGCGATTTTCTGAATCAGGACGTAAATGCAAACCTCTTCTCTTTGACTTGACTTTTCTTCAATAACATAGATATCAAACTCATTCAATAGAGAGAGAGAGAAAATGAGTGGGTCGGGCAGACTTCCTCTCTGCTAGAAACTGAATTACATTAAGCCTGCTCATGACTGCTTGCAGGAAGAAGCTTTTTTGTTCTAGTTTGTACAAGTGCTCACACTGTGCTTGTCACTGTAGCATCCAAAAGCTTTCCAGTATTGCATTAAACAATGTGACTAATATCTGCAGCATGCTCATAAGCTGTGGATTTCAAGTCCATAGGCTCATTTATTCAAGGGACCAAACTCATTCAATGACGGAGTAAGGAAGTGTGTTTTCAGTAGCGGCAGATGTACTTACAGCATTTAATCATGCAGGCAAGAAGAATCCCATTCTTTAGCTGGCATGTCATACCCCAAGGTAGAGTGTCCTTTAACTGAGTCCTTTGCTGTTCCACATGGTCTGAGGTCACCCTACAGGCTCCGCTGTGCAGAGGGAAACTGATTAATAAGCCATTAGAGATAAACTCATAAAAATGATTCAATACTTCAAGTCATATTGTGAGAAGACTCGGGGGGTTGAAACATTCATATAAATAGCCTTGAGTCAATAATTTGGCCATCTCCATGGTGCAAGCAGGTAAAGAGAAAAAGAAAGATGAAAGGAGATACAGTAAGATGACGGGCAGAGCAAAACAGTAGAGTAAAAAGGATAATAAGCAAAAATAAGAAGGTGGGTGGTTTCTCTGATTCCCCTGTGGATGCAGACACAGAGGGAATTGCAGCTTGGCTATTCCTTGCTCTCCAGGCAGGTTGGTGGGGCTCCAGGGGAAGGCGCTCTCTGTTTGTGTGTTAGCTGTTGCCTTCCCGGGATACAAGGTCTGCTGCTCAGCTCCAGCAGTTCAGAGAAAAACCCCAAAACCAAACCAAAGAGAGTCTCACATTAAAGGAGAAACAGATATTGGGCCCTGGCATTGATTAGGCCTATAGAAGACCTGGTAGAAAGGATACATCTGTGTATTATTGCAGCATAACATAAACATTTACTGTATATACCAAGACATTTAAAATAGGCTATGGGATGTGAGAAAAAGCAGAATTTGGACTTGTGGCTAAATCCCTTGGTTTAATGAAGCAGTGCAGCACACGTGCTTTGATCCTCTGCGCCTGGATACAGCATTTGTGTGAAGTAGGCATGGTACCTCAGCCATTGCCACTGTGCTTCAGCAGCAGCAGCAGCAGCATCAATGACATGACAAACTCATCTGCTTAGTTCTCACATCAGGAGCTTACACTTCTCAAAACAGAGGAGCCCTGACAGCACCTTCTGTCTAGGAAGGGGAATCGCTGGCTGCATTGTAGCAGACCAAGTGAGATGCTGAAGACTTGTAACGCTCCATGTTGGCAAGCTGGAATCATCAGAACTCAAGTTTTTAGTTTGCCCTGCAACTTTCACGCAGAACTGCAAAGTGGTTTCATGAGTAGTTCTTGCCCAACATTTCTTGAGAACTCACAGCCCCTCTGTCCTCCACTGAGTCACCCCAAAACTCACTTTTGCTCCAAGGCAGGTGATGGTGGCTCCAGAATGGCCAGGTATCCATCAGATGGTGCTCCTTGGTTACCCTACCCCTACAATCCCAGCCTCCACTCCCACTGATGCCTCACAGGGTTATGATGCTTGGCCCTGGTCTACAAGCTCTGTGGCAGAGGGGTAGCACAGGACCAACTAGGATGTGGCTGCTGGCCACCAAGGCAAATAAACCCCCCAAGCATGGAGGAAAACCCATATGTAAACAGGAGTGAGGTTACCAAATCAACAGCTCAAGGTGAGGCTGCCTGCGTGTGAGTGGTGCTTCCTGAGTGAGCACCAGCCTCATATTTTGTTTTCTCCTTGTTTTTCAGTACGCAGCTTACTACCTTATTTACTGCCCGCTGTCCTCATCATGCAACAAACACAGAAATATTAATGTCCTCATCTGCTCTCCTATGAAACTCATCATTCTCGTATCTGAGTGCTTCACAGACATTCAAGAATTCATTTGCACAAGATTCTGTACTGTGAAGGGGTTTATGAAGACAAAATAGATCCATTAGTTTTAGATATCCAGTCTGAGACACCTGGTCCCTCTTTTGGTTTTCGTGGTTTGTCTTGTTAGTCTTGGTTCTCCCCCCACCCCCCCGCCTTTTTTCAGTAAAGTTATTACAAGGATGGCTTGTATGTTCAGAGCAAGGTTCCCACAGACTTCAGTTATGGCACAACCGCTCAGCCTTAAGCAATTCAAGTAGTAGGGTCTCTAGCCAGGTGCCAGGAAATGAGGAACACATTAGAAATCACCAGTGAAATATCTGGTGTGCAGGACTTGCTAGCTATCAGATGGGAGCGCTGTAGCAGAGACAAGAATAATATGTGGTTCTCCAGGGTGGCATCTAGTCACTTAAATCTTTCCCTTCCCACAATGACTTGTCTTCTTCCCTAACACTTTCCCAGTTTTGCAACAAATGAAGGGTCCTACAGCCCACAGGATAATCCCTGACATACCCTCACACCACAGCAGCTGTGTTCCCAGTGTGTTCATCTAGAGAAGAAAGAAAATTATGACTGTACAATGAAAACTTTGTCACAGTGCTCATCCAGAAGGTACATGAGTTTAAGCAATGCAGATCACCTTCAGTGTTGCATTCACCAATTTTATTTTGAAATCTTCGTTACTGACATTTTCTGGGGTCTTAAAAAAGAAATTAGCAAAGGAGAATTCAAGCATGCGTCACCAGATTAATCCCTCCCGGCTGATCTGGGGAGTTCTAGATGTGCCACGCGGTGCTGACCACTTCTCCTTTCAGGTATTGCCTCCCACTGGAAAGCAGATGCGCCCCAGGGCCCTGCCACATGCTTGGTCATTTCAAAGCCAGCCAATGTGGATACCACACATTTTCCAGAGTCTGCTTCCTGCAAATAGGGGGGTTGAATTAATTCCAGGCAATTTATCACACAGGCAGCACAGCAGGTGGCAAGTACAACACTGTAGACCAGTGATCAAAGAGCACCCAGTGGGTCTACACGTGCGGTATCTGAAGAGCCCAGGCATCTCTCCTAATAACATACATTGAATGTTCCAGCTCCCCGTACAGGGCATCAATCATTTTCCTGTTGGTTATCATTTTCTATCATGTGTCTCTTGTGCATTTTTAATTGGTTAATTACTTTATTCATACACTAAGCACACCCTCAAGCTCCAATTATTATCAGCATTAAGTGCTCAGTTCATCCTATACATCTTTTAAATGCTATATTCGGCTGTTTCCTGGTCCACACTTCCTCCTCATACAATACCATCGGGGTTCTGCAGATACCTTAGCTGGTCCTTTGACAGACTATAGCCAATCCTGCTCATTAGTCTATTATCTAGCTGCTTATCAGCCCCACTCCCAAGCTCCTCATTACTGCAGTTGCAATTACAATAGCTAACATTCCTCCTTTCAGGCCGGCATAGTACCACTTCACTTACAACAGGCCACTGTTATTCAAGTTAACAGCTCCCCACAGCACTAGTAGGCTGACTTTCCTATATAAGCCAACACCTACGCTGCGTTAATGAACAGCAGAGCTGTTCATTTTGTTTGTTCACACTTCACTATGGGTATTGTGTGTTATATCTTCGGTTAAAGGCTCTGGTTGGGCCCCAGGGAGAAAATCCAACTCTTTCCTCATCCTCGCTGCTGCTCTTTGCTTAGTTTGGAAAAGAATTGAAAGTGCTGCTTTCTCCAGAGCAACTGAGTACCTTCATATCTGGAGGAAGCTTCTAGAGGTCAGGATGGGCTGACCAGGAACAAGGACAAGCAAGAGGGACCCTAAAATATAAGGGCAAACCGGGAGGCTGTTGGAGCGGCAGAGGCTGCCTACACAGACACTGGGGCCCAGGATGGGTTTGGTTTTGGCTCTTTCATGCCACCCACCTCCCCCAGCTCTTCTCCCCGCTGGAAGAACTGCCTTGTTCCAGGGTAGTCATATTGAGCTCCCACTGCCTTTTAACACATTCAGTGCTGACACACCCATGGGTGCGACCTCATTGTGTGTTTATTCCAGTCTAGCATCATAGGGTTCAGCGAGATCCAACTGAAGATGCCTTTTTACCTCTTCAATATTAGCGTCACTGAGTTCACGGCTACAAAGGTGGGACATCCAATGCAGGTGCTATGGCATAAGTGCACAGTCAGAGGTAGGGGGAAAGGTACAAGGACCCTTTTGACACTGGATCCGAAAACAAATTGCAAAATGTACTGTCTGAACAAGAGACCTGCTCCAGCGGTGCAGTTCGGTGCTGAGGTCAGCCCCAGTGCTCCTTGCACTATCGGTGCTGACTGAATTTCATAGGCAGTAGCACACCAAGTGCCACACCAGTCCACAGAAAACATCCAAATCCCATCTCCAGGGTCATCCAGGTGTAAGGGAAGGGCAGCAAAGGGGACTTTCACCTGCCACAGGTGCCAGCACAGGAGGGAGGACTGGTCTGATGCCAAGTAGCTTCCCATGGGACCAGAGGCCAGCACCAATTTGCAGGTCTGCTCCGAGTGCCATGGCCACACTAACCATGACAGCAAGCACAATGCACAAGCACAATGAGAAAGAAAGGAGGACTTTCACATTCAGACCATGGCTTGGCACAGGACCACACTGGGGTGAGAGAACACGATGAATAAGCCTGGGAGATGAATGTGCTGCCAAGGGCGACTTAAGTCATCTGGGCTCTGCCCCCACCAGGGACCGTGGGCAGGCAGCCCTCTGCTCCCGAGGAGCCAGACCAGCAAGGTGTTGACCTCAGGCAGCTACCTGCACGCAGACCTGTCCTCAGCTGCCTTGTCTCTTGCTGTGTTCAACCTGGGAAGGAGGATCCAGAGCAGAAGGACATGGGTGGCTTATCCCCAGTCCTGCAAGGCTGCCTTGCCTGCCCCCAGTGCGCTTCTCCAGTGCCTGGCCCAGCCAGGCTGAGCCCGCGGACTCTAAAATGCTGCTGTGAGGTGCAGGAGTTGAAGCTGCCCCTGCTCATGCATTTGGTCTGCAAGAATGGAGCAGGACTCCCACAGAGAGCACACCAAGGGAATCAACAGTTGTTGGAGGGGCTCTTCAGTGCATTCCCATCCTGCCACACACCAGAGTTTTCCCCCAGTCCTAGAAATCTACCCTTAGATTGTGAGCAAGACAAAAAAAAAAAAAAAAAAAACACCACCAAAAAAAAACCACACAGGTCAGCACACAGGTCAGGCTTGCTTCCATCATCTGCACATGTCCCCTCACCTGCAGCCCCTGCTGGTTTGCAGGACACATCCCACAGAGCTGATTTGCTTCTATTCCCCACTCTTCCTCCTGCTGGCTGGGAGCTCAGGACCCTCTGCAAGTAGCAGTGCCCTGCTCCTTTCCAGTGGGCTTGATGGCTGTGTCCACAAGCCAAACCTTGTGCTAGAAATAGGGGTCAGCTAGAGCACTGGATATAGGTCCCTGACCTTTCCCATGGCTCTACTGGTCCTGAAATACAGCAGTCCCCACCCAACAGGCACAGCAGGCTAGTACAGAGGGGCTATTTTACGTATTTAAAGCACTGCCTTCTATGCCTGCACTATAATCCTGTGTGCAATATTAATTATCGAGCTAACACTGTTGCCATGACACTCCTTAAAGCCATCAAAGCCAACATAAGCGTATCAGACCTCCACCCCACCCTTCCTATTTTCTCCCGGACTCAGAAAAAGTCCCAGTACCAAGCATTTGTGGCAGGGGAGGGATGAGAACCGACTGTCTCAAGGGTTACCTAACCCTCTGCACAGCACAAGAAAAGTCCAGATTTGGACTTTTGGAAGTTGTGCCTAATTCTGAAGCTGCATTCCAAGAACTGACTGAATACAAACATGCCCATTTTTAGGTCAAGCTGCAAAATTACTTTTTCCTTATCACAACATTGTCCTATCTTTAGAAGCTAAAATGGATGATTAGAGTTATAAGGAGAAAGGAAGAAAGAAATGAAGGGGGTGGGGTGCATAAACAGATCCGAAGCCCAGAAAAAGACACAAATATAAGATCAAAAGAGGATGAGCCAGATTCTGTATAACCTGATGTATGCAGCATTTACATCCCTGAGTGGCTGACACTTAAGAAGCCCCACAGGCAACAACAAAACACATCTGGGTCTTTCCCCCTCCCACCAGGAGCACAGCCCGAATAGTGAAGGTAACTCTCTGATACCTCCAAAAACTGGGAGGTCAATCATATTTAACATGAAATGAGGGCAGGTACAAGAGAAACACATACTGGTTAAGGGCTTGTGCTAGGGAAATCTTTTTTCCAGAAAACCAGAACCATTTTCCCCTCCACGTGAAAGCACCGGCAAGAGTCCCTGCAGTGCATGGACCTCTCATTTGCAGAGTCTCTCATCAGCACAGACAGGATCCCCACAAGCTTGGCCAGGTGCACACCAGGCACCTACATGACTGGTTTTGGCCACACTGAGCTTTCAGGGTTCAGTCCCCACATGTACACAGCTTGAGGTTACATGCTTTGTCCGAGGAACAGGGCAAGCTTATCCTGAAGGATCTGGACTCTCATCTACAGGCTGTTTCTATACAGCAAGGTGGTCTTTCCTCCATTATGCTGAACTCCTATTGACAGCTACAGCAATGCCTGCAGATACTGCCAGAAAGCTGCAGAGAGGTCTGAAACTGGGTGATAAAGCATGCCCAGAGGTTTCCCTCACCCATCATGGTCACCCAGTGCCATATTCCCAGCCCTGATACTGCAAACTTACATTCAAAGTACAAAAAAACATCAGGCAAATGGAGGTCACAAGCATGGACAGGAAGGATATATTCCAGGTGATGAACTGCTCCCGCTGGGAAGTCACTGCTGTCTACGCTTGGGCAGTGCACTCCCTGGAGGCTCATCAGTCAGAAAATCCAGTGCACCCATAAGTTACAGACATCCCTGTTGGGCTTTTTTTTTTGGTCACATGCATCAGTCCTGCATGCTAGGAGATGCATTGCACAGCTAAACCAGGTGTAAAGGCAAGAATGTTGGGAAGAAGACCCACTCTGGAGGCTCAGCTCTGCTGGCCTCCACTGCCTTATTACCCCCTGCCTTCCTCCTGAAGGAATCATAGAATGGTTTAGGTTAGAAGGGACCTTGAAGATCATTGAGTTCCAATCCTCCCTGCCATAGGCAGGGACACCTCCCACCAGCCCAGGTTGCTCAAAGCCCCAGCCAACCTGGCCTTAAACATCTCCAGGGATGGAACTTCCCCAGCTTCTCTGGGCAACCTGTTCCCAGGTTCCTGTTTCCACCCTCAAAATGAAAAATTTCTTCCTAATATCTAATCTAAATCTACCTTCTTTCAGTTTAAAGCCATTCCCCCTCATGCTATCAAGGAGCTAGAATACACTCACCAGTGCTCTGCTCAGGAGGCTTTCCATGTGATGCAGGAGCTTCCCTGATTGCCTTGGAGGTGGCCCTCAGCGTGGAGGAGCAGCAAGAACAGGGCTGCTCCTGAGCAAGGGGGAAGCCAGTGGCACAGCAGTATCCAGGGACTAGCACATCCTGCAATAACTGAACAAGACTAAGCTGATGATAAAGAGAGGTCCATCAGCAGTCCTAGAGAATAAAGTGAAAAGTGAGATCCAGGTTTCAGCCAAGGAGAACAGTCAGGGCCAGGAACAAAAACACCCACAACATAGCTGAGGCCTGAATTCAAATGGAGCTGCTGCACATGTGGGTGGGGAGGCCAGGTGGGACCAGTTGGGCAATTAAAGCCTATTAGTGCCCCCAGGGCCATGTTGCTCAGGCTCTGCAGCTGCAGAAACTGCTTTTTCCCTTCAGGAGTAGGGGTGCTCTTGGCTCTGGGAGACGATCACTGCCTGCAATTGGGTAGTAGAGCACTGATGATGGGTTGCACCATGTCCCCAAGCATCCCTTCCCAGTGCTGGCTCCAGCTGCTCTTTCTGTCCCCTGCTGTGCACACTGTCCCTCAAGTGGGCTGGGCTGGAGCTGTGCCAGTTTCTCTGGGTTATGCCACTATCAGCCCCGTGTGGTCCGTACAAGAGCACAGCAGTGGGGCTGTGCTGTGCTGTAGGGTTGTCCTGTGTTGGAGAGGCATCGTTGCACAAGGCCAGCTCATGTAATGTGTCCTGCAAAAGACCTGGCTGGAGGCAAGGCCAGGAACCTGCTCTGGGGTGGTGGGGGCATTAGGTCGTCTTTCTACATTTTCTGTAAGCATTTCCTTGTGCAGATCCCTTCCAGCCACCCTGGGCAGGGAGGGTAACCTGGCTGAGAGAGCAGTAGTGCCATACTTTGCTCCATACTTTATTTTAAGACTCTTTTTAGGTTCTTTCCCTGACTTAGTCCCCAGTGCCCTATATTCTTTATTTTGCCAAAATTAGACACGCATTGTCCCACTGCAGGACGATAGCAGGTCAATATAAAAGAAAGATGCTTATCGTCTGAGAGCTCATACGAGATGTTTTCCCTGAGGGGCAAACCTTTCCTTTATTCCCCTGAAGATTCGCATTACCTCCACTGTCCGCATCTGGGTACACACTCCCAGCGAGGGATGGGGAGCAAGGAGCGACAAAGCAAGGAGCTGCTTCATTTACTGTAGAAGGAGATACTAGTGGATCTTTTACTTCTGCTTATGAAATCCCATTTATGACAATATTCACACCTACAAGCAGCTGGCACCCTTCTTCGTATGCCAGAGGCTCTACTGGTGATGAGTTTCTGGCTAGGAGCATTACCACTCACAACTGATATGTTAATGCAATTAGAGACAGTGCCAAGTGCAAAGCAGTATTTGTCCTGATATTATTGGTGATAAAGGAGCCTCCTGTGTGAGAAGCAAGTCCATTTCCAATCCATCTGTATCTATACCTAAAAAAGCTTTCATTTTCCCGAGCGCTGCAGCAGATTTCTCGTGATAAATTGCTGCCATATCTTAGCTCCCAACTACATTACACCCTATTCAAATCCCCTTCATTATAACAAGAAGCAATATGACACCAAAAGCTTGTCTCAGGAATTTATGACACAGTGGAGACTCTTAGATCCACTAAACCCCATTAAAACCGTCTCCCTTATAAAACACACACCTTATTATGCACTTCAGTAGCGGGCAGCAGGTTGCCTTCTGCCGGGGCTCTTATTAGGGGTTCGAGGGAGGTACGAGGAGCCCGTGCAAACAATTGAGTCCCCGCTGAAAGCGTGGGGCTGGCGCGGCGTCTGCGCCTCCTGCCTGGCACATGTCAGGAGCTTCAGTTGTGGGGAGGGCTTTGTATAGTCATCTTTTCTTTTTTTTTTTTTTTTTTAAGTTTGCTTACTAAGCCAAGACAAAGGAAAATGCACCCCATTGGCTAAAGCTAGTCTTTTTTTCAGGTCTCTTTCTGACACAAAGCCTCGAAAAATAGGTTTGGGGTGGAATTAAATGTTACATTAAATCTGAAATGAAACATTGTGTTTCATTTTGTTTAAAGCCATTTAATTAAAATAAATTTACGCTCAAAATCTCTGTAAAAAAAACGTAACCTGGCATTTCAACAACAGAGCAACACTGCGTGCTGATTTCCTGATCTTTTCTTTCAAACATGCTCTCTGCTTGCAAACACGCGTTGTTTCAGTCTTCATTTCAGAGAGGAATTTCTATTCCCAACACTGGTGCCTGGATGTGTTTGTAGCACCTTCTTGAGAAGGGGAAGTAGGAAAAGAGGGGAGAGGTGTGGAGGTGCCGATGAAGCACCCAGCCGGGTTGCTTTGGAGTTTTAATCCTCTCTGACCACCCCCATTCCATACCCACACCCTCCCTGCACCTCACACCATCCGTGCTCAGCTTCTGCTGGAGAAGCGAATGCCACCTCAAGGAGCAGTGGAGCAACCTTCCTGCAACTGCACAGCGGTCGGGTATTCCTCATCCCGCCGTGAGCAGCCACGTGAGCAGCCCAGGCGGCATTACTAGGACGGATGACCCTTTCGAGCTGGGAAGATATGGCATCCCTCATGCCTGAGAAAGTGATTTTGTTTTTCGCCCACACCGCATCGATTCTCTTCCCCCACTTCTCACCTCCCAGCTTTCACATCGAGCACCAGGCTGTGCCCTTCAGGAGTCCAGGTGGCAGCTCGTGTCTGATCAGTGTGCTGCTCATTAAACTGGGTAAATATGTTTGTGTTTTCCTCTTTTTACCCCTCGTTTAGTCTCATCTGACTGTATTGTTTACTGTACTGGATTATGCAAATCAAAATATAACCAATATTGAAACCAGGAGACTAAGCAAAGCTTGTGCCCACTCTTCTGGACCATGCCAAGGACAGGACTGCAGGCTCCCACCGTGTCAGGACTGAGTCACCTCTGTGCATCTCCTGAGCGTGATGCAGGGGTGGGTTTGTCCCACTCCTCCCCTGGGTGTGATCCAGCCTCATACCAGCTCTGATTCTGCACCCCAAATCAGCCAAAGCAGGATGCATAGTCCTGGTCACAAGCATCCTGTTGCAGGGCCAGCATGCTCACCCCTGTCCTGCTGCTGCTTTCCAAAGATCTGGATGCTCAACGGTCCTTCTGGGAGTATGCAATGAATGCAGCTGTGCTCAGCACAGTTATAATTTAGGATGGCTGCCTCTCATTGTTCTAACTCTTCTTGAAGAAGGGGGATGTGGCTGGGGAACTGGCTTAAATCTGCTTTGATTTTGTGCCAGAGGTGCCAGAGGGGCAAGCAGGAGGGTGAAATCCTGGAGAAGAGATGAACACTGAGAAGCAGGAGTTCTGTCCAGATCACACATGCATGCATGGAGTTCAAGCAGAACTTGATGCAGAGCTATCGCATGCAGTGGAGTAATCTGTAAATGACTCAAGGTAACTCAAGAGCAACTAGACATGTTCATGGAGCTTTTAAAGTCATGTAGATCAAGATGAGCAAATGTCTCCGTGACAGGATGTCATGGATTATTGATGTTGAGGCCAGAAAGGCTACTCTGTCCTCCTTCATCACCAAGGCCAGATAGTTTTACCAAGTGATTCCTGTGTCAAACCCATAATTTCTGGCTGAGTTAGGACAGCTCTTTTAGAAAGACATCCAATTTCAAGCAAAAAAACTGCAAGTGAGGAAGAATCAACCATCTCCTCTATACGTTGCTTAATGACTAATTCCCTTCACTGTTGGAATGTGTCTTCTTTTCAGGTCGAATTTGTCTAATTTCAGCTTCCAGCCACCAGATCTTGTTACATCTTTGATCGCCAGATTAAAGTGCTCTCTGGTCTCAAATAAATTCTCTTCTGCTGGGTACTTCCAGACTTGTGTCAAGTAACTATTCAAAGTGTTTTTCATTAAACCTTTTATTATAAAACAAGAGGTTTAGGGTTTTTTTTTCCAGAGTTTTACTAACTTTTGTACATCTTTCTTGGTTTCTTCCTATGTTTTAATTATGTGTGACCCTGGAACTGGACACTGAGCGCACTGGTACTCTTATTAAAGCAATTCACAGTCCTATATCACTGTGAAGCCAGTGTGTGTTGCTCTTTGTCATTCTCCTCTTTGCGGACTTCAAGCTCAGAAGCCTTCCACCTGATCCCACTGCGCTTTTCTAATCCACATGCTGTACAACAGTCCCAACTTGTGTATATATCTTTTTTCCTAGGTGCATGGATCTCCATTTCATTATACCAAAATTCAGACTTCTGGAACAAATTCAGGCTACCAAGTGATTGATGCTGCCTTGGTGACATTTGTCTTCCTGCTGGATTTTATATCCTCTTTAATTCTTATCTGTAAAGACTATATACGCTCTTCCAGGTCATCAATACATATTCGGCGGTGAAGTCTCTTCAGGAAGACCTAGCACTGATCTGATGGTTTGCCATGGAAACCACCAAGGGTGGTCTTCACAGTCCCCAAGGCACAGTGCATTCCCTACCATCTAGACAGTACCTTTGGAGTTATGGTTCACCCATCATCAATGCTTTCACCTGCCAGAACATCCCACAGATTCTGCATGGACAAAGAACCAAGCTGGTTGACTGAATGGAAAGCAGCATTTGGACAGACAAGGGTGGATGTGTGCGCACAAGTCCTGCACTAGCAGGAATCTGAAATGTGGTTGTGGTTTGCCTTGGACCTGGAAATTGCTCCCAGGGTCTCTAGGACAGATGTCGCTTTTTAATTACGATTCAGGAAAGCAAAAGGTAGAGGCTCTAAAGAAGGACAAGAGAGGCATACAAATAAGGTCTGACAAGTCTGTCTGGAAAAGAAACAGCTCAATCTGAGTTAGCTGTTCCTAAGTTAAATATAAATGCAAAGCCGGGGAAGGTGAACGTGCAGTGAGTGCACGTGTTGTGCCGGCAGGAGGACAAGGACTGCAAGGAGTGCGAGCCCCAAGCAGGGTTAGACATCTGAAGGCTCTGTCTGCAGCCAGCAGCGAGGCAGGTTCCTCCAGGGGCAGGTCAG
Organism: Charadrius vociferus; assembly: GCF_000708025.1. NCBI lineage: Eukaryota > Metazoa > Chordata > Aves > Charadriiformes > Charadriidae > Charadrius > Charadrius vociferus. The sequence continues at coordinate 494,244 of NW_009647481.1, forward strand.
AGGGGAGGCTGCAGTGGAAGATCCCAACAGTGGACAATTAAATCTGCAGAGACAATCTCGCTCCGTTAAGGCAACCAGGAAACCCATGTGGTCTCTGGAGTGGGCAATCCTCCCATCTGTTTGGTGTTACATTTTGGGATTCCTCCAGCATGGTAAAGGAAGATGGAAGATTATTTATCTGGAAAGTTCCTCTTTAATTATTCCACTATTCGCCAGCTAATGCAGCAACCCCAACAAATCTTGCTGCAACTTAGAAGGCAGGAGCAGAAACAAGATGCAACCCTACAGCATCACTGAAGTCTCCAGGGGGTTATGGAGAAGATGGAGGAAGACTCTTCTGGAGATGCACACCAAAGTTCAAGAGGCAACAGGCACAAGTTGCAAGGGAAATCCCAGCTGAACATGAGGAAAAGGTTCTTGGACTGTGAGGCTGGTGAAGCACTAGGCCAACGGCCCAAAGATAGTGGAGGAATTTTCATTTTTGCAGGTGTTCAAAATCAAACAGGGCAATGCCCTGAGCAACCTGATTTGGGTTTGAAGCTGGCCCTGCTTTGAGCAGAATGTTGGACTGGACACCTGTTGAGGTCTCTTTTAAACTAAATAATTTTGTGATTCTACAGCAGTTTCAGGAGCAGCTTTTTCAGCAGTCTTTCAGCAGTGGCACTATGCAGGCCAGCAGTGTATTGAAGTGCAAACTGGATTACTCATGCGTTATTCCGGATATTCATTAGATATTCTGTTAGGTGCATTAAGGTCCTCCGCTGCCATAGAAAATAGACTTAGCGATGGACTCCAAAGCATTCTGACACCACTTGATTCTCCAGTCCAGCAGCTGTTACTCCAAACTGGGCACTCTGCAGCACAGTCAGCTTGCACAGTGGAGAACGCAGCTGCATTAAAAAATGCAAACACCCACTGAATTCAGTGCAGGAATTTTGCATTTCCAGATAAAAAATCCTAACAAACATCTACATTTTTGACTTTGTATTAGATCAGTCTTGTTGCCACTCCAAAAACCTCAGCTAAAGGTTGCTGGATCACTTTGGCACTGCCCAAAATGGCTGGAGTGCCTCAGCTCCCCTAAGGAAGTACAGGAAGCAGTTTGCAACAAGAAAATAAAAAAACCCAACCCAGAAGCGGATGATTTTCCCGAAATGGCTGCTAGCGGTGAAAGTTAATTTGTCATTGTTATACTTCAGAGTCTACATCCCTTTAGGTGAATATGAGCACTTCGAGGCAACCCCCCAGACAAACCTAGTTCCCAATTCTAAAATGTTCTTGCTATGTAAAGATTAAAACAATAACATTTTAAGCCTGCAAGCTTAAAATCTGAAGCAATGGTGGGGGAAGACTCTGCAGCAGTGCAGGAAGCCCTGCTAATGATGTCAGTAAATTGTATCAGAAGGATTCTCTCATTTTGGGAAGAGAGATGTAATAGCGCGCGGGCTATTCTCACTGGCACTAAACTCATTAGGTTGTTTACAGTGTGCCTTCCTGCACCGCTCTCTGATACGCTGAAAATCTTATTTTGCCTTTGATATTTTGAGTCAGAAAGAGCAGGGGGAAGTCAAAGATTCCCAGCAACATTTGATCCCTTCCATTTTTTTTTTATTTTTTTATTTTTTTAACAAGGTGCTTGTTAAGGCTTGACTCCTGGTCAAGGCAGTGCTGGGGAAACTCCTCATTTCAGAGAAGGATGTACGGGGTGGCTAATGCTGAGTGACAGGGTGCTGGGGACAATGGTGGGAGTGCTGGGGACAAGTGCCAATGGACAAAAGAAGGGGGAGAGCATGTTTTGGATGTGCGATGGACATAGGTGAGAGCTGCGTGCCTGCGGGAGGTGATGGCTGGGTAACAGCTATGCAGGGCCCTTATGGAGACTGAACCCCCCTCGAGGGGACCCAATGGCCAAGGATGAGGCTTCAGATGGCCCCACATGAGAGGCACCAGGCATGAGAGAGGTGGGACGGGGAGAGCTTGGGTCTGCAGGGCCAGACGGTGCCAAGCCCTGGCCGGGGAGCGAGAGCGGGCTGTGCTACCTCCCAGCCTCCTGCTCGCCGCACCAGCCCTGACACCTCGGAGGCAGGCAGGCAGCTCTGCCTGCACATCAGCACCCACCGCCTGCCACCGGGAAGCCTTATCTGCTTCCGTCAGCCTCCGGCTTGGTGCTCTCCCAGCACATCACCGCCTTCCCCATTTCTCATTCTGCTTTGAAGCAGGAGGTGGGAGCCGCCTGCCTGTGCCAGTCACAGCCACAGCAGCAGACAGGAGCTCGTCTCCAGCTGCAGGGGCAGCAGGACTCACTGTCCCAGGAGCTGGCTCTGTGACACAACATTTCTTCCACCCTTTTATTCAAGCCTGGATGCCTGGGCAGGAATTTGGTGGGTTTCCAGCACTTAGAAATAATTCTTCTGGCCCCTGCAGGTGCTTAAAAATGGTGGGAGGTCAGACCTGATGACATTGCAGTGAATGAGCGTCACCCAACAGCAGTTGCCCACCCATTAAAGAGCTCTGGTTTGGCGGTGGCTCATACGACCTATGTCATGCTTTAACCCCAGAAAGCAACTAGGACCACGCAGCCTCTCACTCGCCTCCCTTTCCCCTGCCAAGGATAGGGAGAAGAGGGAGAAAAGGAGGGGAAAGGGAAAAAAAACCTCGTGGGTTGATATAAAGGCAGTTTAATATAACAAGAACAGAAAAGGAAAATAATAACAATAATAATAATAACGGTAAAAGAATATGCAAGGCACAAATCACTCTCATTACCTGGTGAATTTGTTGCCCACCCCGACCTGAGCAGAGATTGCAGATTCCGCCCTCCCAGCCGACCCCCATTTGTATACTGAGCACGATGTCTATGGTACAGAATATTCCATTGGCCATTCTGTTGTTCTGTCTGTTCTCCTTCCCAGGTTCTATGGGAAGCTGAAAAAAGTCCTTGACTAGTATAAACATCACTTAGCAACAGCTAAAACAATATGCACGATTAACATTCCTTTCATGCCAAACATGAAAACACAGCAACCACTGGAAAGAAAATTATCTCCATCTCAGGTGAAACCAGGACAACCTGCATGAATGAAGCTCTGGGGTGGACCTACATGCCAAGTCCTGCACGTCCTTGCTCTGGGAAGCTGAGCCGTTCTCACCAGGAGCAGGAGTGGAGCAAGTGATGGAAGCAGCTCTGACCATCCCATCAGCATGAAGATGACTTCTCTGCTTCTTACCCACAAGCCCTGGTACCTCTCTATACAAGGCAACGAAAAGCCTACTATCATCACCAAATAAATCTCTGGGCTCTAGCAGGCCTGACACCATCTCTGGAGCAGCCGGGGGATGAAGCTTGCATAGGGGTGTGGAGTCATTGCACAGCAGCTCTGTGGAGCTCTCCTCCCACTGGGGCCTCCCAGTGCTCCCAGTTCCAGCAATCAAGTCCTGCTGGCTTCTCTGTGGCTCTGTGGTGTATGAAGAGCCTTTCCGTAATAGCCCAGGGGTGCCAGTTGGCTACCAGGGAAGGCAAGGGTGTTTATTGAAGACTGTGGCACCAGCAAGAGAAGACAATCCTACACCTTCTTCCAGTAATAAAACACTGCCTGTCAGAGTGAGGACTCTGCTACAGCTGTCTCAAGGAGGATGTGAGATTAAGCAACACTGCAAGAAGGTGAGTGAGATATATTGAGTGACCTGGGTGGGCTGGAGAGGAGAGGCTCTACCTCCATCCTGCTGGTACCTTCTGGCCCTTGTGAAGCTCCTGTTGGACAACGTGTGTCTGCAGCTGCGGCATGTGAGCCCCCCCCAACAATGAATTTCATATTTCCTTAGTCTAGGACTATGTTTCTCTTTGGCCTCCCTAACAAGCTTTCCTCAGGGTCGTGCTCAGAAGGGAAGACTTGCTCCCAGCCTCCACCATGGTTATATGTGGCCGTATAACACAATCAGCTTGCAAGGTTACTTACTCATCTCATTATACAAGCATAAACCCTAGGCAGACAAATATAAAGCAAAATAAGGTTTATGCCTTATGGGGAAAGCTTATTGCATCTCCTAAATTGGAATAAAATATCTATAGGTGAAATACATCTCTGCTATTACAACAGTGCTCACAGCGGTGTGGGAAGGGCTCCCACTGCAATGGTACCAGTAGGGTCAAGGACCAGCCAGACCAGTGCTGACATCAGAAGAGCCAGAGGCTGCAACCCTGCACCAGGGAGGCAGGAGCAGTGTGACCTACAGTGGCAGTGGGACGTGGTTCCAGCAGATGGGTGACGTCTACTTCTGTCACCTGCCTCAGTTTCCCAACAGCTGGCTTCGAATGACAGTGCTTGCTCCCATGCCAGCAGTTAATGACATCATGTTTGTACATGGCTTTGAACAAAAATGTCTCTGCAACGTGTAAGTGCTAAGTACTATTAGCAACTAACAGCAGTTCTCGTTTGGTACAGGGCTCTGCTGACTTTGCCTGAGGCCATTCCAACCCAGTGAAGCATCACCCTCAGCAACACTACCTGCGCTGTGGCAGACCTCCACGTCAGCCAGCATGCCCCACAATGCTCTGGAAACCAGCTGGAGAAGGAGCTGCGAGTCCAAGTACCTGGCTTTAGGCGGGCTGAGGGGTGTTGGTGTAGGGGCTCAGGCTGACTGGGAGATGGCAGAGACACCATCATCTGGCAGGAGGGTGAAGGAAGGCATCCCACCAGCCAGATGGGACCGACAGGGGCTGGCATATGCAGATCCCAGGCTCACAGCCCACACTAGATGGCTGCTCTGGGGAGGACACAGTCAATGCACTCTTGTCCATTGTTTCTGGGCTTGGCTGCAGTGTAGCCTGCAGACATCTGTGCTGCAAGGCTGGAGTTAGAGCCGTCCCCAAAGCAGTGCCAAATCAACAGTTGATGCCCCTCACTGGGCTTTGCTTTCCCCTCAGCGGCAGGGCACGCTGCCTGCTTAACACCCATCTCTGTCTCAGCAGCCTCCATGCTCACCCTTATTATCATGCTCTTCTCCGTCCTTCCTCCTCGTGCTACCTGATCATCGCTGCGCTGGATCCTGCCTGGAGACAGATGATGTGCTGGGCAGGAATGGCAAAGTTTATTAAGTTGGGGTGGGAAGCTCTGGCAGGCTGGGTTCACAATTAGGCTCCCAAAGGCAAGATCATAAAGCATTCAGACACTTGGGATACAGGGCTGATTACCAGCATCTTTCATCATTAAATATTAACACCAAGGCTGCTTAAAGGCCAGTGAAAGAATTATAGAATTTAATACCTATCACGCTCTATCAATAGGCCGGGAGAAATATGGTCCTTTCGCCTATGTTTTTTTTTTTAATGCTTCAATGTAAACTAGAAGACTGGCAAAATTAAACAGCACAATTCTTGGTTAGGAGCCACTGGGAATTGCAAACAGAGAGCACCAGGGATCAGACTTGTTTGATATGCTAGGGGAGCGAGCTCATTAAAACACAGGCATTGGTACCAGAAGGAGAGGAAATTAAAGCATAATTTAAGAAAAGAAATCCATCTATGGAGAGTGGCTCCAGCCCCTAGTGCTCCCCTGTGTGGCTGTCTGCTCCCTGGGACCCCAACCAGCTCCAGCCTGGTGGCCTGGGCAAAAGGAGCATTTCCACCCACCTCTGCAAAACTACACTGACTGTGCTGAGACACAGGACACGGCATGAAATCCTCCCCAGTGTCCACATACTCCATTGCCATCGTATGCATGTGGGGTGTGATGGCAAAGGCACAGGTCTGGGGCTCCCCAACATTGCTCATGGCTGCTTTACCCAGAGCAGGCAGCTGGGAAAATCCCTGGCTGCCCTCAAAAAGATGGTGTGCCGCTTGTGACAGGTTGGTTTGTTTTTTTTTTCTTCCTTGTTTTGTGTTATTGTGCTAAGTTGTATAAGGAAAAGGATGCATGGGTCAGGTGGCCCTTTTGGGATGGGTGGAGAGAGAGCCTGTGCTTGAAGATTTGGAGAGGGCAGGAGGGCTCAGGCAGAGCCCGCTGCCACGGGGACCATCCTGCAGCACAGCCATGAGCTGCAAATCCACCATCCTCAGAGCCCCAGAGGTCCCATGGCAGGACCACCCAAACTGCCCATGGAGGGGAACTTGTCCACCACATGGAGTGAGCTCAGCACAGCCCAAATAGCTCAGAAAACCTCACCAGGTGCTAAACAGCCGAGGGCTTAAAACCGCCTGTGCTTGCTCGCAGTCATATCATCATCATATTACAAACTGCTCCTGATGTAGTGCTCTGGGAAGAGATTTAAAAGATGTGCTGGTACAGATGCACGTTTTGCACGAAAAACCAGGGACTCACGGAGGTCCTGTGAGCAAGGCTGGCCCACGGCGCTCCTTTGGCAGTTCCCTATCCTGCTGCTTTCCCACCCCTCCTGCGACCCTCCTGCCCGTTGCACACAGTAATGAATTGTTGCTGCTCGTTCCCTCGTCGCAGGCACAGCAGCAGAGCCAATCAATACGGTAATCAAGCGGCCCGAGCGAAGCCAGCCGGGTGCCTTCCTACCACTCTGTTAGCAAACACGGAGCGTGCACAGCTTCTCCCGCTGCCAGCACAGGCACAGCAGGGTCTCCAGCCAGGCTGAGGTCTCCCCGGGCTGTCCTGCCCTCTGCTTTTTCCCCACCAGCCCCGCTGATGGCTGCGCAAACAACATTTCACATGGCCGAGTCAATCTGCAAAGCCACCGCTAAAATTGGAGCTGGATCACTTAATATCTGTGAGCCAGCACCTCTCTAAGGCTGCCCTGGTGTCAGAGTCTGGCTTTTCCCTGTAGAAAGACAATCCTGGCTCTGTATTTTCTTGGATGGGGACAGTGCCACGCTGCTGAGATCGTGATGGCTGCAGTCGGACATGTGGCATCTATATGGTGGGATGCTCCCTCCAGCTCGGAGATGGGATGCTACTGCTCTCCTAAAGACTCTCTCCTGGCCCATGCCTCCCTTGCCACATGGATGAAAATGGCCCATAAGATTTTGCTAAGCAATAACAATGCGTCTTCCCCATTTTGTATTTTCTATAGAAGCACCAAGACTGGTTTGACTTGCAGAAACCTTGTCAACTCCCTGCCAGCAAGGTGCCCAGCCTGAAGCTGGAGGAGTAAAGCCATTATCAGAGCTGCCATCCTATTAAGCATTTTCCAGGCTTTGGTTTATAGCCACACTTCAACAGTAACTCAGACACCAGGGCTATCGGATCAAAATAGTCATGCCCACAGGATGGTAAGCATCATGTCAGTATAAACTCAAAATGCTGGCTCATACCAGCCAGTAAGTATCGATGCACAAACTTTGTACCACCAGGCTTTGTGCCAGATCACATATTACCTGTCCTCCCACAGGCCGCATAAACCTGGCATAAAACCATACCTGTCTTACATGCTCCGTATCACACACAACAGAAACATGATCGTGTGCCTGAGTGTCTCCTGGAGTTGATTTTACAATACGCAGGGATGTGTCCCAGGCAGATAAGTGACTGAAATGAAACTCAAAAAATGCACAATTGCTTCGGTTGCAAAGGAAAATCCATGGCATCATCAGAGCTGTGACTGTCCAGCAGTTTCTAGCTTGGGATCTCATTGTCCTGGGACACGTTCCCTGCAGGGAGAAAGACTCCCTGGCTGGTTTGGCCTCTGATTGTCTGCAAATGCCAAACCTCTGACACAAAGCAGAGCAGTTCAGGGCCTTGTGTAACTCACGACAGCCAGCTCAGTGAATACCTGAGCACAGTCAAGTTGTGATTTTCCATGCTTTCTGTGAACATGTACGCGCTCTCCGTGATTTCCATGCACACAACTGGAAGTAGAATCATAGAATCACAGAATAGTCTAGGTTGGAAGGGACCTTTAAGAGCACCGAGTCCAACCATTAACCCAACACTGCCAAAACCACCACTAAACCATATCCCTCAGCACCACGTCTGCCTGTATAGAATCATAGCATCATCTAGGAATAAGAGCAGGTGAGCCGCCCAAGCCCAGGGGTGACAGAGATAGGAGCGCAGTCACCTGCATGGGTCACAGAGGCTGGAAAATCGGGTGAAAAAAGGGCTATTAGTCTGGAGAAGCAGTAGGTATCTGCAGCTAGCTATCCTTTATTCCTTCAAAAACCTCTCCCCTGCCGCCTTTTTCATGACACGGGTGCCGTCTCCATTTTTTCCTCTTTATTATTTTCTCTTTCCCCTTTAAGGCTCGTTAGCACTGCTGCCCTGCACCCTCCCTGTGCCGGGGGCTGCTGCAGCTCCCCAGGGCTCCCCTCGCCACCAGGCGCTCGCCGAGTTCGCCCAGCCGACCCGAAATCCAGGAAGAAACTGGTTGCAGAGTCAGAAAGGCAAATCCAGACATGACTGACTCCGGGGAGCCTGATTGAAATAACTAATTAGGTTCTCACAGCCATTCGCTTTGCAAGAATAAGACCATATCCCGCTCCATATTTTCTAATGAATCCCGCTCAATGTTTTCTAATGATTTGTTTAACCGACTTTTCAGTGTCTCCAGGCTGCAGCGCCAACGTGGACCTATGCAGCCTATACCAGATGCCGGGGGAAGCTTTTGATACTCTCTCAAATTTACCTTTCCCCGCTGGTATGCAGGGTTTTTTTATGTTTCCCATCACGGTAGTGCAAATTCTATCTCCTGGTGCCATACAAAACAATCCCCTGCCCCCCCCGCCCCCGCCGTTTACACTATTTAGACCCACACAGATGGTTGCAATTTTTTCTTCTCTTTTGAGCATCTCTCAGGGAATCTAAATAGGTGAGCTCTTCTCTCTCCCAACTGGCACAGCCCACCATGGCCCCACAAACTGACGCTGGGGCTCTGGACTCACGTTTCGCATCCCAGGAGCTGCATTCCCATTACCCACAAGTACCCTGATCCCACAAACATTTATAGATGCAAACATCTTCCCAGCTGCAAAAAAGTTATACTGAACTCAGGAGGACTGCCTGTAAATAACATTATTCCTGTGTAGAAGCATTAGGCATATTTTGATCAAATCATCTATTTTAATTGTCGTTTTCAAAGGCAGTCACTCTGCAGCGATTTCTCTTTTTAAATTATATTGTTTATTGCTTCTTGCTCCATTATCTCTTAGCTGTGTGGAGATACAGGTTTTTTCTATCTGCGCTGTTATTTTACTAGTGGCTAAGGTCATACTAACTTATGAGAGTTGCCAAAATCATGTTTCTTTCTCTATATACATTTTAATACCCACACTTGACTTTTTCCAGTGTTTTATTCTTCTCCATTGCACGTATCTTTCCCCAGGGAATTGCCAGTGTGGTAATAAATCACTGCTAATTCTCTTCCCTGCTACTCACACCCCTTCTTTATACAAATTTAATTTTTCACACATTCATTTGTATACTGCTTATGAAGAATGCTTTTTTTAAAGAACTTAGTCTTTTCCTAGTTGCCCAATTTTTTTCCCGTCCCTTTCCTTCCCTTGGAACAAAGTACCCCAACGACTTTAAGCTGACATTGATTTCACACCCCTCTCTTATACTGCAATGTTTTCCTTTTCCCTGAGATACTTTTGCAGAAGGTAGTCTTTTTTTTTTTTTTTGTGCTGCACACCCGTGGCTGTACCATTAGCTTACACAGCTTCTTTGCCCGTTATTTTTTTTTTTTCCTACAAGTCTTAAGAAATTCCAAGCCACCTCCTGCTATTCCATTTTGCGTAGAAGTTTTGTAAACCTTGGCTCCTTGAGTGCCCCTACTGAAGTCATACTGTCTGTGTCTTTTCTTCTTGCATCTCTCATTCGCAGCAGGTCTGTAGTCTGTTGTGACTTAATTATAGTGCCTTTTAAGATTCCTCCGGGAGCTGTGGCACTAGTGGATTTTAATATCCCACCCATGACAACATTGTCATTAGTATTATTACTTCTACTACTATGATTAGTATACTAGCAGCAGAATGAGAGGCTCCATACAGGTCAGGCGCATCCCTGATTCAAGCAGTTTAATCTAAGATATCAAATGCAGGCAGTAATTGAAGACAGAGATGCTATGCCTGCATGCTGGAACAGCAAGCATGTTTGTCATTAATAAATTGCAACATGGTTCGAAGCAGGGCTCCTGCTGATTCGGATGCTGCTGGGGAGGAAGGAAAAGAGGATGTCAGGGCATGGGACAGCAGAGCCACCGTGCCCAGCCACTGCTGGGGAGTGCTGAGTGCCTTAGGGATGAGTTTGAAAAAGCATATTTCAACCAGCATGACTTTTCCCACGTTAAACAGGGACTGTAGCTGGGTCGGCAGAAGCACCTTGCAGCAAGGCTCGCCTTTGGGAGCTTCGGTCATACATGCTGCATGTAACCTGGGTGCTGCTCTTCCTAACTCGGTTTAGAAAGCAGAGGTGGCCAAATGGCTTTCAGGGGATAAAGACGCTCATGACTTTGCCAGGCCACTTCTTCTGTCTCAGTTCGGCACTGCACCCCCACTAGCCCCAGTGAAAGCAAGCTGCTGCTCCGAGTAGTACTTGGGCACCTTAAAGCATTCAGTCTCACTCAGCTGTTTTGTTCTATGAGCTCTGCAAAAAAAATTAAAAATTAAAGTAATAAAAACCCACCTCTGTGGGCTGCATGTTAGTCTCCATGGTCAGCCAGGGGGATCTAGGCTGGAGGCAGAGGGATGCATGTGTGCCCCGTGTTGCCTCAGTGCACCCCGCTGGAGCTCGCTCCGCGTGGAGAGGCCAAAAAGCACCAGCTCTACAGGAACATATTTTGGGTTTCCAGACCTGTGCCCACCATTCAGCTGCTGCCCCCTCCAAGCTGTGGAACATACACAAATCCTGGGAAAATAGCCAGATTTCTTTTTTACCGGACAATAGTTCTGTTGAGGTAAAGATGTCCAAGGAAATCCTCATGTGGGATAATTTGAGAGCAGTGAAGCAAGGCAGACTTGTACTGGCTGAGGTTGTCACCCTATAACAGAAATCACTACCGCACAAGGGGGATTTTCAGCAGCAGAAACCGGGGAAAATCCTGTTCTGAGCAATACGGACGGTGCTATCATATCTCCCAACAACATTCACCAAAAATTAGGGACCAAGGTGAGGAGATGCTAAAGAATAGGAAATTCCGTAAAGAGCCCTTCCATTTCCACATGCGGAAAAAATATATGCAGTCAAAGATTAAATGCCAGTTTGAAGAGGCATTCATACATACTTCAAGGAACAGCTGCAATATAGAAAACAAGAAAAGAACGTTTCTGAGAACTTCAATTAAGTACAAGGTAACTTGGAATCATTCCCATCCGTTCCTTAAATTTTCCAGACTATCTTTTCTCTTTTATTTTATGTACAGCTCTCAGAAAGGCTTTGCTACATCAAAGATACTTTTTGTCTCCTTTGTTCAAATGTATAAATTTGCCTACAAAAATTAGAAATATCATCAACAGTGAAAAATAATTTATTTGTAAAAGGAACTAACTTTTGTTTGAACTAGAGCTGGGAATTGAGATAATGTCTATGAATATGTGGAATGAATAGATGGAAGTATCTGAATTTATGGAAATACATGAATTCTCCTTTGCTGATAGAAAATTACAGTCAGGGCCCATTGCAAGCCAAATTAATATTCAACATAATCTCATTCCCACACAGGAACCCAAAGAGACAATTGATCTTGTTTCCACGAAAATCAATGGGAAAAACTCACCGAGTAGGTCTTTCAACAGAGGAGCGCAGCCAGCATGACACCTGAGCTAACGCAGATTCACACCTTGTGCCCACGTCCAAGAAGCTTTGTTACTCCTCAGATTAGATTTGAATTTATGATCCCACGCCAGGTCCTTATTTTTCTGCTTTAAGTCACATACATAAAGCTCCATGGGAGCATCAGTAATTATGCTTATCACCCAGAGGTCACCTTTTTAGATGTATTTTCTAGATGTTCAGTCTTCCTCTAAAGTAAGATGTTTTTCTTAATCAAGGTTGCCATGAGAGGCTCAGCACTTGCAGTCTCGCATGGAGGAATATTAGTGCTACCAGACATTATTTTTTATTTCTCTTTCAAATGCATTGATTTTTTATCTGTTTTATTCCAAGAAGGAGCTGTGGCACCTATTTTACATTCAGAGTCTGCCTCAGGAGTTGTAATAACTTGAAGCACTGGATGCTCAACCCAGTGTATAGCCAGAGCGGAGTTAGATTCGCAGTCGGTCCTGCCAGCTTGATGTCTTCAGCATCTGCCAAGAAAAGGGAAAACATGGCATCTCGCAGCCTCCTGGGAAAGTGGGGTGGTTAGGCCCAGAAGTCAGTGTCTCTGGGTGCATATTGGGGATGATCAGAATTCCTCCCCACCAGGGCTGCTGTTGCTGATTTATTAATGTAGTGTTTAAAATCAAACCAGCATAGGAGAATGTCTAAGTCAGCTACAGCCAAGATAGGCATGCTAACGGCAGGCAACTTTTTCCCTTGATATACAAGCAATCTCCACTTCTCAAAACAGATCCCAAACTGTGTAACCTGGAGGAAAAAGAGGCTTGACAAAGATTATAGCATTCGACTTTTGCCTGGTAGAAAGTTACCCTTGCATAAGAGGCACAGAGGAGAACGGGGCTTTTTTGAATTGGGCAATGACGCTTGCACGGGGGCAGATCAATTTAGAAACTACTTGCAGTGACCCAGGATTACAATACAAACAATGACAGTCCCTTGCAAACTCACAGCAGCCTCTCATCCCGGCTTCTCCCCTGCCTCTCATCCCGGCTGCAAGACACGCTGTGTTTTGTCGCAGGAAGAGCCTGCTGCTGGCAACTCTTTATTCTCATGTCTGAGGTGCGCTGTGTGGAGGCAGCAGCTAGGCAGAAATCTCAATACAGATATAATAAAGTAAAACATTGCCAGGAAAAAACAGTGCTTAAAGCCCCAGCCTCATTGTTTAGGGAAAATCAGGCGGGGATAAGACGCTCAAATAACAGCTTCTTTTTTTCCCAGTCTTTCTTACCAGACACGGTTTGGACACGAGTAAGCAGTACCTGCTTGGTTTCAGGATGTTCTTGCTGGAGCAGGACATTGTTTTGGCACACTAAGGGGATGTTCCTCCTGCCCAGCTATCCAGCAGTGGCTGGGTGGTGGATGGGTACATATAGGTAGCTGCAGATGAGCCTTGTGGCCACCAAAGAAAAGAGGGGATAACTCCAGGGAAGACATCCAAGACTGAAAAAAAAAGGAAAGAGGGAAAACATGGCTTCCCCTAGAGCCTGAGAAAAAGGAAAAGAGCAGGACCTTGGAACAGGCAGCAGAGGGAAGGCAGACCTGGAGCGAGAGTGGGGAGCTGACACCAAAAACAAGCTCCTTCGATCACTACTGATGTACATTTTAACTCAACATTACTTAGAGACTGGTGGCTTTGCAAAAGAAACCACAAGTAATTAACCTTGATCCACTAACAGGTCACCTCAGCTGAGACCATTGGTTTTGGTGATAAGGATTATGTAAATAATGTAACAACCGATACAGACAGAAGTGGCTGAAAAATGTTATAAGGATGATCAGAAAGTAAATTTACGATGGGTAATCAGTGATGGAGAAGTTCATTACAGCTGAAGCCAGGGAGCTGGCACAGCAGCTGTCAAACCTGATGCCAAGATCACCCCAGTGCCGTCTCCACCAGTGCAGTACCAGTTCTTCCCACTTCAAAGAAGGGGTGATCAAGGTCTTCTGTGGCATGGTATGTCCGCTCCAGAACCTCAGGACAAACATGGCAGCAGGTTGCAAGGAGCAGGCTAGACCTCATTTACCTTGTACCAAAGCCTTCAAGGCCTCACTCAAATAAGTGTTTCATGTTGTGCACGGGGTGTATCAGAAGCCAGCCCAGGATGGGTGCAGTGTGCTTCAGGATCTTCTGCAGCATGCCTGGGGACACTGAGCAGCCTGAAGACTAGCGAGCATCTGTGCAACCCTCCTGTTAGCTAGGCCAGAAGTCCAGAGCTTTACGTGTTAGATTACAGATCTCCGACATTGAACAAGAGCTGCTGAGGGAGAGAGAACATTCTCCTGACACAAAGGAGATTACCGCAATTATGACAACTACTGAAGACAGGACTTCAGAATAGAAGGACCAGTGGTCTGGACCGTCATGATCATCCTTATGCTACGCTGTTGGGGAGATGGGAAAGACATGTTTGGATGCTGATAATAAAAAAGAGCGGCACATTCTGGGTAAAAGAAGAACCCTTTAAGGACCTCCTGCAGCCTCCTGGGCACAGTTCTTCATAAATCCTGTTTGGCAAGTAGCGAGACTGTCCGCACGACCATGTGTTTGGCATCTCAGCAATAGACATGTCTTTATCAGGGCAAATGATCAGGTTTGAGACAGGCGGTGCCAATGCACGTGTCAATGCACTTCTCTTACAGCTCTTCCCAAGTACAGATGTGCACTGGTCCCTTTAAGCTGATCAGAGTGAATCCTGCCCTTGCTCTTGCTGCAGCTTGACCCGCTCAGATGAATGTAAGGGTGTAAATCTGTGTCTATGCAGGTGCTAACTTGGGGTTTGGCAAATTGCACTGATTCACTTGCATAACCTGATTGAGGGGCTGCTGAGGTAGCTCTCATTTCTCATGAGGCCGCAAGATAAAATGTCACTCCATATTCCAGCTTTCCTCCACTCTCCTCCGACGTGGCACTAAGTGGTGTGGGAGGCAGAAAATATGACATCATTTTTCTCTAAAAAGGGCACAAGGAACTAGAGACAAGTAAGTGTGCTTTCTGTGACAGGCAAATCAGAAGAAACTGTAATATACAACAGAATTAACAGGAGCCTAGGTAGATCTGGATATATTGGGGAAGAGTCAACATGGCTTCTCCAGGGGAAGTTATATCTCATAAATCTATTAGATTTCTTTGAAGGTGTCGACACAGGTCCAGGCAAGGATTAGCTGGCTGCTGTAGTTAAATTGCATTTTCCAAAAGTTACGTTCAAGGTCTCTGACAAAAGGTACTCAGAGACACTATGATGTTATAGAGTATGAGAGGAAGCCCCTCCACAGATTTGTAAGTGGTTAAAAGCACATAACAAAGGGAAGGATAACTGATCAGTGTTCATGTTGGCCAAAGACCAGTCACCAGGTCCCATGGGGGCCTGTCTTGGGATCTGTACCGTGTGACACTCATCAATGATCCAGAAAAGCCGTGAATAATGAAGTGACAGTGTTTGCCTATGCGACAAAATTATTCAGGATCATGAAATCTAACACTGACAGTGAAAAGCTCTGGAGGATCTTCTGAGACTGAGTTACTGACAATAAAACAGAAGATGAAATTCAGTGTAGATAAGTGTAAGGTAATGTCAGTGAAGGTGAAAAAATATCCAGAATGACAACCAAGTTTAAACAGACAACAATTAGCTCTGAATTATCTACCACCGCTCACTGAAGAGCATAGAGCAGTGTGGAAGGTGCCCTGGGAAAGCTGCTCAGACCTGTGTCTAGTCAAAAAGCAAGGAGGATGTTAGGCATCACAAGAGAGAGATAACCATACAGGAATTGTCATCATAACCAGCATGGAGATCCATGGTCCATCTTTATTTTAATACTGAGTGTATGTCTGATCCTGCATATCATAAGGGACAGAGTAGGAAAAACAACAACAACAACAAAAAAAACAATTGAAAAGGCTGATCCAGTGATGTTCTTTATGCTGAGAGACAGAATAGATCAAGGTTATTCAGCTTGGATAGACCATGGATCCCAAATATTTTGGAGAAAGAAAATCAGAGTTGGAAACTCCCTCTTTCTGGTATTACAATAAGTAATGAATTTAAAATGATGAAAACATGTCAAAAGATATGTGGTATCTCCATGGTGGACAGGTCTGTCGGTGGCATAAACACAACAGTCCAGCTGCAACCCGCAACTCACAATGCTCCATGAACTGCCAGATGCCGCAGTGCCAGAAACACTCAGCACTGGACTAGTTTTCACACACTATGCCGCTGTGCGTGTTGCTGGCCACTGTTTCAGGCAGAACACCAGGCTTTGCAGATATTTGGTCTGTCCCAGTATGGTTTGTTCTGTCCCGGTATGGTTGTTTCCCTCTCTTCATGGTGATGAACCCAGGACACTTTGGTGGGTGTCCAAGGTTAAGCCACAGAGGAACCCACTTGCTGGTCACTGCCTAAAATGAGGGGTCTTCAGGCTCAGAAAGTGCAGCTCAAATGCTCTTCTGTATTTGTCACCCAAAGCAGAGCTGTAACCCATCTGGCCTCAGCAGAAAAGATGTAGCAAGCAATTCAAATCTAAGACAACATGGGAGAATGCAGCTGAGGGCAAAGAGAAAAAAAAATAAAATATATTTTTTATAAAGATCAGAATTATTCAAACGTAAATGTGCTACAGGAGCTAGGTCTATAGACAAAAACTGAGAGGAACAGATGAAAGCATGTGCTGTAGAGCACTGAAAAGATGCACAATGAGAGGCCACCTTTGCTGCCCCATCTCTGGAGGCCAGGCAGGAGGGACCACTGCTAGTCCTGCTCACCGCTGAATTCCAAAGTGCTCATTTCTCCTCATGATGCTGAGGTAGCATTCTGCTCCCCTATGTTTGGCTCTCCTGTATGCACTGTTTAATTCCTTCCTTTCTTCTTTTTTTCCAGAGAGACACAATTAGAAATAACCCGTCAGAGTAAAATAACCAAAACTCACATTCTGTCTAAAAGTCTATTTCAAGAAGAAAGAAGATTGCGTGTGAAGAAAACGCTCACCAGTGAGGTTCGACATCAAAAGAATGTTTTGCATGGACTAAATAGAGGTATTCATTTTTCATACATGCACAGATTCACACTGACACCAGTTAGACTTTCATACGAGCACACTTTGTTTACTTAAAAGCTTGAAGGAAGGGAAAATGTCACAAATACTCATGTAAGCCTGCATGTGCACCAATCGGACACATCCAGCATGGCTGTTTGTACAAGCAAAGATCTCCCAATAGGCCAAGAAGCATTCGCATAAATCATCTGCCCAATCATTTAAGAGAATGAATAATTCATAGAAAGGCAAATGTGTTCACAAGCAATTCATATGAAGAGCTAGGAGCTACGTTCAAGGAATGGATTTGGTGTTCGCTATCTCTCTGAACATGAACATGCTTCTCCTTGGCTCCCGACTTTCATGAACCTGGAGCAATTCTGTAGCTCCATCCCTCAAAATGCCACTGGTTGTCACCCATCCCAAGCTGCCTGTCCACTCCCTGCACCTGTCCCAACAGATGAAACCTGCAGTGTCTCCCACAAGCGGTGGTTAGTATGACACATCTAAATTACTCAATGGGAGTAGTTTCATTTCTTCTTTCCTCATTTCTTATTCCTTGAGGCTGGTGGTGGAGGCACAGAACTGGTTTGCTTGAGCTGTTCAGCTCATAAAGACTTGTGTCTGTCCATGTCCAGACTACGTCCATGCTCTGCCCTGCAGTTTATCTGTTTCTCCAGCTGTGAAATGGTGAGGAGAATACTGAGCAACTGGAAAGTTTTTTTGATGCCTAGGTGGAAATTGTGCTTTATGTCAGCCAAGTTGTACTCCTTTACCCCCAGTCCTGTTTGAATCTAAAGGTGATAGGGGAGTGCTGGCTCAAAGAGACAGGCAGATGGGCTACTGCAGTGCTGGCTGTACCTTCTCCTGCCCCAAGCTCTTATCTCCAGCACCGCCAGCAGAGGTAAGGGAGCTCTGTCAGTGTCCCCTCATCTAGATAAACAGCCCTTAGGAGGGAGATGACAGGGAACACCAGTCAGCCAGGAACCGTTGTGTTCTTAGACACCCTTGATACCTTTAGTCACATCTTTGGGGAAAACACTGGTGGGTTTTTTTTCCCCCCCCGTGTCAGGCACAGCAGAACTGGCCCAGTTCTCTTTAGTCTTGCATGAGGTGCAAAATATAAATACGAGCAAAAGGTTTCCTATAGATATATCCCTGCCCTCAAAAAAAAATTGCTGTGCAGCCTCAAGAAATACTGCATGCTCAGCTATCAATTCCGTCTTCCAGGACCCACTTACAGGATCATTCCTAAATCTTTTGAGAAAGTATTGCCAAGAGAAGTGTATTCATCCTGCAGCTGCCCAGATCCCCAAGCAACAAACATTTCTAGAAATCAAAACTGCCTTTCTACTAAGGAAAATCTCTTGTGGAGATATGTGGCTTCCCTACAAGATTTCAGACCCAGTCCCATCCTTGGACTGCAGGAGAAAAATACGCCCCTTGCCCTGACTCAGGACAGTGATCTTCACCAATCTAAAAGCTGCGCTTGTCCTACTGTCCATCTGCACGACTGGCTCCTGACGCACCGTGCGTCTACTTCTCCCTCCGTGTCTAGTCCCCGGTGTTCAGAAACATTGATTACACCGAGACTTGATGAAATATGATTACATTTTTCTCTTCATTAAACATGATATAGAATCATAATTCACACATATAAAATTGTTTTATTCCTTTTTCCTGTTTGCTTTGGAATTATTTCATGGTCTCGACAATGTAGGTTTAGCAGTGCTGTCTCTTCTGCAGAGCCAGTCAGCCGCCAGTACCCTGCAATTTTAATGATCTAATCCGACAGCTAGCATGCTTTAATTTAAAGTTTTA
Source organism: Charadrius vociferus (assembly GCF_000708025.1). Taxonomy (NCBI): domain Eukaryota; kingdom Metazoa; phylum Chordata; class Aves; order Charadriiformes; family Charadriidae; genus Charadrius; species Charadrius vociferus. The sequence goes on from NW_009647481.1 coordinate 512,831, forward strand.
TTAACGACCGCTTTCTACCCTCAAAGACTATATTAAAATTTGTTAATGGAATTGGAGATTATAAATGCCCCACTGCAAGGCCCACTTGTGCTGTTCTGCACCACCCCCTTTAGAATTCAGAGCAATCCTATTAACTCTTCTTTATGTTTTGTATAGGTCATTTTGATTGCAGTTTTTTTGTGTACTTCCCTTATGAGATAGCGTTCCCCGAATCTAAGCATTTGAAAGAATATAATTTTACAAAAGATCACATATTTCAGATTCATTATCCTTCAATAGTGAGCTTTAAATTTAATTTCTTTGACTTACTGCAAATTTTTTGAGTCTACCGGGAGAATGGAAATGAATTCCACAGGCAGTGTCAGCCCGTGTGACAGAAGTGACAGAATCCACCCCAACCACTGTTGAAAAGGGAGAGGAAGAAGAGGGAGGAGGATACAAGGACATATGCCATTCCTAGGTGTAAAGTTGCAGGATCAGGACAACCAGTTGTCCTCTACACGCTTGGAAGTGTGAAGCCTTTTGCACAAAACACATTGCTTTTTTTCACACACCCTGTTCCTATGTGAAGGCTGCCCCTGTTGGCCTGGTCTTTTAATGGGCATCTTGAGACTCTGCACTTGGTCCCCCAGACTGCACTTGTGCATGAGAGCCCCAAATTCAGTGTGGACCCCTCATACCCATTATTTATTTTATTTAAGGAGTCAGTAAAAGCACCACCAGTCTCCAAGTCTCAACAGATCTCAGCACCAATGTTTATTGTTCGCAGCATGTCTCAGGAAATGCACTATTAATCATTTGCTGTATAGACTTAATTTCTCACAATTCTCCCCTCTTTATTTTCTGTTGCTATTGTTCCTTTCTCCTGCTTAAACATTTCAGCCACTCAGTGAAAAGGCAGAAACAACATCAGGTTCTCAAGAAACCAAACAATCAATCAGTTCACCAGCTTCACAATGCGACTCAACGGGAGCAGCAGGGCAGCTGCCTGTTGTTTGAATATCACTCACCCGAAAGCCTTGGCCAGTGTACAGAAAAAGCAGTTATTCACAGGAAAAAGAGGTAGGTGAAGGACACAGAGGGGGATTTCTAAGTGGAAATTTTTACATTAGAGATGTTTACACTTGAGCTACTCATCTGGTCTCCTTTTACAGCTGATGAAAAGACATTGAAACGTAGGGTGCAACTCATCTGACGCATTCGAAATATCAACCTTAGGACAAAATGAACCAGCCATGCTGTGAAGTGCCCATTTCTCTCCAGCCTCCCCTAAAAATAGCCTGAAAAGTTGAGCAGGGTACAGCATAGACATCTAATGTTAGGAAAAACCTACTCCCCACTCTGCAGGGAGTGCCATGATCAGATCCCGAAGGAAAGGGTTTTCCCGGCTGGCAAAGTAAATCCTACTGCCCCAATCCCTGGGTGCTCCAAGCCTTGTATACCAACTGAGTGTAATCAGTGGCAGGAAAGAGCACTAGAGTAGGTGGAGCATCCAAGCACCATAGAACCCCTAGAATATAGATTTATATGATTTATTTTTTGCCTACCTCCTGTTTGGCTCTGACAGCCCACAGTGCCCACCAGTGTTGCTGGTGGGTAGTCAGTTCCTCTCCATCTTCCCTTCCTCCGGTTCACACTCATCATCATTCATACTGTCATTCTTCACTTAAGCCCTTTGTACTGCCGATGAGTTCCCCTACCACTGTAGCATTCACAGTCCTTGGGTGGCTTCTCCCTGTCTCCACCATCACAGGTCTTGTAAAACACAGCAGTAGGCTCCAGGTCCTCTTCATTTCTCCCTTTTTCTTCTGAAATCCTTCCAAACTGCCAACAGCTGTGCAGTGTGAGGCCTCCAAACCACCTGTGACAAGGGTGAGGTTCCTGTTAGTGATGCACCCTCCACTTGGGAATGCTCATGTTGCTTAGGGGCTAGTATTTCTCCATCCCTACATCCTGATCTAACTATGTTCCTCACAAAGTCAGGCAGACCTTCCTCTGTTTGCCTGTGCTTAGCCCGCTTTTGGTTTCATGTAAGCTATTTGCCATGGGGAAACATGGGAAAAGGAAAGAGACAAGGGACAAGGGACAAGGGAAGAGCAACCAATGCCATCTACCTGGACTTGTGCAAAGCATTCGACATCGTCCCACACGATATCCTGGTCTCTAAATTGGAGAGACATGGATTCGACAAATGGACAACTCAGTGGATAAAGAACTGGCTGCACAGTCGCACTCAAAGAGTTGCGGTCAACGGCTCAATGTCCAAGTGGAGAGCAGTGACGAGTGGCGTTCCTCAGGGGTCGGTACTGGGACCTGTACTGTTCAACATCTTTGTTGGGCTATGTAAGGATGCAGTTGAAGTTGATTTTTAATGTCTTCCACATAATTTATTTATTTATTTTATCATATTCTAAAATGCGGTGTGAAATTTAAACCAGTGGTGAAACCAGTACTGGACAGAGTAACTCAGAAAAATTAACCACTGTAACAAAGAGAGATCAAAAGGAAAAAATGACGTAACAGAGCCGGTGAACAAGGAGGGACAATGAGCTGTAGACAGCCATAAAAGTATTTTGATGGATATATCCTCCACTGCCTGCTGCAGATGGGTGCTCCAGATGGAAAGGAAGGACAAACCAAGCCTTGGGGAAAGCAGGAAAAACCAAGTTTAATCAAGTAACTGAAGTTCAACTACTAAGCCAGAATCTCTTCTACTATTGCTTTCACAGGCAGTGTGAGAGAAGCAGAGTTCCCTGAAATCTCAGCACGAAAAAGTTCCACAGTTGATGTCCAAGTGGAGGACAGTGACGAGTGGCGTTCCTCAGGGGTTGGTACTGGGACCTGTACTATTCAACATCTTTGTTGCGGACATGGGCAGTGGGGTCAAGTGCACCCTCAGCAAGTTTGCTGATGATACCAAGCTGTTTGGCGAGGCAGACACGCTGGAGGGGAGTGATGCCATCCAGAGGGACCTGGTCAGGCTGGAGAGGTGGGCCCAAGCCAACCTCAGGCAGTCCAACAAGTCCAAGTGCAAGGTCCTACATCTGGGTCGGCGCAATCCCAAGCACAAATCCAGGCTTGGCAGGGAATGGCTGGAGAGCAGCACTGAGGAGAAGAGCCTGGGCGTGTTGATTGACCAGAAGCTCAACATGAGCCAGCAATGTGCAGTCACAGCCCAGAAGGCCAACAGTATCCTGGGCTGCATCAAAAGAAGTGTGGCCAGCAGGTCAAGGGAGGGGATTCTGCCCCTCTACTACTCTGCTCTGGTGAGACCCCACCTGGAGTACCGCATCCAGCTCTGGAGTCCCCAACATAAGAAAGACATGGACCTGCTGGACCGTGTCCAGAGGAGAGCCACGAGGATGATCCGAGGGCTGGAGCACCTCTGCTATGAGGAGAGGCTGAGAGAGTTGGGGTGGTTCAGCCTGGAGAAGAGAAGGCTCCGGGGAGATCTTATTGCGGCCTTCCAGTACCTAAAGGGGGCCTATAGGAGAGCTGGGGAGGGACTTTTTACAAGGGCATGTATTGATAGGATGATGGGGAATGGCTATAAATTGGAAGAGGACAGGTTTAGATTAAACATTAGGAAGAAATTTTTCACTTTGAGGGTGGTGAGGCACTGGCACAGGTTGCCCTGAGAAGTTGTTGAGGCCCCATCGCTGGAGGTGTTTAAGACCAGGCTGGACATGGCCTTGGGCAACCTGGTCTAGTGGGAGGTGTCCCTGCCTATGGCAGGGGGCTTGGAACCCGATGATCTTCAAAGTCCCTTCCAACTTTAACCATTCTATGATTCTGCGTGCAGCCAGTGTACACAATAGAAGTGTAGAGATAAATCACCTGGACCTCCGTATCTTGATGCTATGTCACCTAAAATCAAGGATACTGAAACGCTCAGTGGTGGGATGTAGAGAAAGTTGGGTACTTCTCACCCTCAGTGACCTAGTGCTCCCGCATGTTGTTTCTTGTTGTCGGCTCCTCCCCAGCCTGGCAGCCCCATCGAGGAGTTTCATTGTTGTTGGATCTATCCTATTTCTGCCCTGTGACCTTGATCCCTTTGGGCTGGCATCTGGTTTCATGCTCAGGAAAGACAGAGCATGACCTCAACACATCAGGAGCACAGCTCACTGGCCTCGGCATCCCAGCTTGCACATCCCATGGTCTCACCCACACCTAACAGGCTACATTAAATTGGTATAATTGTTTCGTTTACTGGTTCCTTATACACTACCTGACCAGGGCATGGAAACAATAGCACATGACTGCAGAATTCAAGTCAAGACGACATGAATTGTGAGCACGCAGTTCAGAATTTATCTTTTGTGAATATTTGTGTGTTAAAGTTACAGATTTGCTTTTTCACCATATTTGCAATAGCACTGCTCAAATATTTGTGGAGACTGAACACGGCCTAATTGAAATTCAGTTGAATTCAAATTAATATTCATGCCTTTTTTTTTTTTTTTTTTCCCTTCCACTCTTCATTCGGCTCTAAAGGGAAGCAGCTTCCTGCTGTGGAGGGGGCAGCTGTAAGCTGGTAGACTCCTGTAAGGGTGAAAAGTTTGCCAATCCAATTTGAATTTCTTGAAGCAGCCACACACTGGATGTCACTGCTATCTACATCGTTTGCATGTATTGACAGGCAGGTCCTGAGCTCAGTCAGTTTATGCCTGTGTTGGGTGGTGCTGATTGCTGGAGATTTGCAACACCTCACTCTGCATCGCCGCTCCCACCACCTGCTCCTTCCTCCTTGGCACCCAGCTCCTGTCACGGTGACGGTGCCCTCTGCGCCGCTGATCGCTCCAGCTCGCAGCTCCGCGCCTTTGCAAGGCTGCCCTCCAAGCAGCAGCCAACCTCCCGCTAATGCTAATTTATCTCCCACGAAAGCCATGAGCATGCAGTCAACACAGAGGGGTTGGGACTTCTCCAGGAGGGAAGGGCAGAGATTTGTAGCTCTGTGGAAGTGGAGAGGGACTTGGGGACATTGCGTGTTCGTAGCTGTGCAGGAGCAGGGCTGAGCTCACTGGGACCCCAAGCCCATCAATTGCTTTTATGATCATAGATCATGTTATTTCTATCGAAGGGGAGCTGATATTTTTAGCAGAATGTGATGAAACCCCACACCTCTATAAAGCATCATTTCCAGACCTTATGCACTTTTCCGTGTCTAGTCAGACTGCTGCTCTCTGTCTGCCACTAAGGAAATCTTGCACGGGGAGATTAGAGATGCCTGGCACAGTAAAACCTTCCTCCAGTCACCCAGGAAACATAAGACATTTTTCTTCTTCTTTGGAAAACATGGAAATTAAATTGGAAGCACTACATGGATGCAGCTCTGCCCAAATAAACTCACAGACTGTCAGGATGCAGATGTTCCTGTGGACTATTACCGCTCACATGCTTTTCAGAGCATACCAGGTAGTCTAAGAGTGCTTTCCATCAGGTATTTATGGTTCCCAGTAAAGCACTAAGATAGAAATATTATAAACTACACATTTAACAAGAAAAAATACAAGACCAGTGAAAAATACCTAGAGGCACTGCAATGCTTTGAAAGATCTTGGAATCATCTCGGATGATTTTTTCCAAAGACCGGCTTTTACCACCGCTGACCCCGTATATAGTCACAAATAGTGTTTGTTTTCCTCTTGACTTTTAATTTTTTATATGCCTCATGGCTGCAACGCCTAAAGGAAATGGAGGCAGGTGCAGCAGCAAGGCAGCTTTTCTCCTCAGGTACAGAGTAGGTAGCAGACCTAAGGCAGGAGTCCTCACAGCAAAGAGACTTAACGACTCCCAAGCGCCATACCCCTTCCCTGCCTTAGCAAGGAGAACAGCGTAAGACAAATTTATCACACCTCTAAATACCAGCGTAGCTGAACACGGATTTTAAAAAGTCACTGTAGTGCTCCAGCCCCCCCGTCATGCCTCTGTGGTGTATCATCACCACAAATCACGGTTAGGGTTTCCCAAGCTCCATGTTTGCATTTCCATGCCTTAGCACATTGCTGGAGATAACTGTAATGCCCTCAGGCTGTAAAACTCAACATTAAATGCCACAGTAGTGCAAAGGACAGCTGGGGGGAAGGGATGTCCAGGAGTTATAAGATACCCTCTTTTTTCAGTGCTGTGATTTTATAACAAGGTTTCACGTTTGGGTGGAGAGTTTTCACTCTGGTTGTGTCTCGTGAAAGTCGTTGTCTAAACTGGAGCACAGGCACCGCTGGGCTGCATCAGCCAAGGGATCCCTCTAAGCCAGAAAACTCTCTCTGGCATCAAATGCTTCAGGGAAACATGCAGCACCACTGAATTAAGTTGTTTAGAGATGGCTTATCACCAAATAAACTTTCTTCTAACTTCTCCAACTGTCTGTACCCCTTGATTCAGGGTTAGGATGATGTCAGCACTGCCGTGAATTGTTGCCAGCTGGAAAGAGGTGATGGTCCCGAGGAAAGCAATCATCTGGAATGTGATTGTAATCATCCCACTAGCTGGCTATGTGTCTGGACATCTGGGGTTCCTCTACAGCCAGACACCTTTGGAGGAACGCTCCAATGGTCATGGGGTAATTCAGGCTAGAAGGGACCTCTGAGTGTCACTTAGCCTGACCCCCATCCCACCTTTCTTAGACGCCTGTCTTAGGGTAGAAGGAAATGTTATTTGAAGGCACAGCAAGCTATCTCTTAGGAAGCAAACTTGAGGGGAATTGAATCATACCATGTACTGTGCCATAATACATGTGCACAAAGGGTTGAGCAGGCAGCCTTAAATCTGAATAATTTTTCTGCCTCGATACATTTTCTATATTTCCACTTTAGCTAGTCTGCTTTCTTCTCTGGGGAAATTTCTAAAGGAGTGCCAGGCAGAAGGTGCAAGACTGAGACATCTCCTAAGCTTCTGCCACCTGATCTGCGTGATCCTGAAGTCCTGCACATGGAAAGGGACCGAGATAGGGTAAAATAAGTTAGCGAAGAGCAACCCAAGGTGAGATGGATCCCCCCGTGCCCATGTACCCTCAGCATCATGAGGATGGATCGCAGCCAGCAGCAGCTTTACCATCCTGCGTGCACCAACTACTTCACCTGCATACCTGGTACTGACACAAGGTTCATCAGGCAGCGGTTTCTGGATTTCTCAGTGTTTCTTTACAAAATACAGGCACAGCAATTCCTGAGCCCTCTGATCCCGCACTTGCTTTGGCAGCGAGATGAATACCGCTGCAGCTCACCCAGCAGCTCAGCCACTGTATTATTAGGTTTCTTCAAACCCCTGAATGTCCCATCTAGACCCAGTGACTTAATATTTTTTAAATTACCTATTTGCACCAGCGCCTCTTCATTTGATACCTTAATCCTTAATAGCAACTCACCTTTATTACCAGAAAAGAGCAAGTCAAGAGCAGATTTCTCCCAACATCCCCCGAGGTGAGAACTTATGAAATGAAATCATTTCACTTCTCAGCTGTGTCCTCATCTTCCTTAATTGTTCCCTTTAACTCCTGGGGAGCCAGCAGACCTGTCTCGTTCCTTTGCAGGCTTTCCTGTTCCTGGCAGACTTGAATTATCTATTGTTTGTTTTCATTCCTACCAAGTCTTGCTATTTCTTGCCGGCTTCCTGTTTCCCCTCTTTCATGCTGTATTTTCTGCCCCTGTTTATTGACCCCATGAAGGTTGGATTTCCATTTTTTGAAGGCCCATTGTGTGGCCCGAACACCTTCCTGAACCCTGCCATTTACCTGCCTGCACTCCTGCCTTCCTCCCGTGCTCGCTGATCAGACCCACGCAGGCAGTTGGAGCCCCTTTGGTATTGTCAGGTCCTGGTATAGCTAAGCATATGCTGAAATCTCATTAATGGCAATTAAAGTTGAGCATGTGGTTAAGTACCTTGCAGGAGGTAGCTGTTTTGCTATGTCACTCCTTAAAGAGCATCCATGCCAAATTTTAGAATTTTAATCTCTTTACTTTTGACTCTTGATGCTGTCAGCCCGCTTCCTCATTTTGTTGAAATCTCTCCGTCTAAAGGTTAGCATCACTGTGATAGGATTTGATCCTCTTCTTTCCCAAGGATGATGAACATAATTACATTCTTAACAAGTGAATTAAATTACAGCATGATTTCTCTAACAATGAGCGCTCTCCCCGCAATGTGCTGAAAGTGTCGCTGAGCTGATCGTGCGCAGGAGCCTGCCCCACGCTTCAGAATGAGTGAATTTTTTAAATTCTATTCCATGCATTATTGGGACTTTAAAAATTATGTCTTATTCATCTATTGATGACAGTGGCCTCTTGGGTGTAAATTGAAGCAATTACGAAGGATCATGCAAATTAATCAATTATTTTCAGATTATTACATTCAAGCAGTAGTCTTGCTCTTCGATTTAGTTAAACTCTGCCTCTGAGTCAATTTTCAAACCTCCAAATTAAGCTATTTATTAGCTAAGAAGATCTGAAAAAAAAAAAGTTACACTCATGAATTGAATGGCAGAAGGGGTCATTTTAAAAAGGGTTTAACACATAAACTACAATATTTAAGAACGTACAGAAGTGCCAGCCCTGACCCCAGCATGAGTGGGATGTTTGGGACCATGTAAAACACAGGAACATAATCCCGGCTCCATGCACAAATCTCAGCACAGCCGCGACATTGAAGTTGCAGTGCTTCAACAGAGAGTCCTGATGCTGCTGGGAGGTGAGGGACAGAGGGAACACTGGGGCGAAGGGGACACGCTGCACCAGGAGCGTGGTGGGACAGATGCCCCCTGGTCCTGCTTGCCTTGGGTGGATGCTTCAGGAACGGTCCCTGTCATCTGCTCTGACGTTTTTGTTGCTGAAATCCCAGGGTGCACCAGCCCTGCACCCCCAGGGACCCCCGGTCTGGGGATAGAACCCCCTCAAGTGTCACAGACACTCCTGTCCCCGCTCCTACTTTCCCTTCTGCAGCTTTAATCCCTGCATTTGAAATTGTCCGTCCATAATGGATTATCACAGCTCTTCCAGACTAGCCCAATTAATGCAAATACCAATGATAGCTAAGAGGAAATAAAATGAGAATCAAGAGGCAAGCTGAGGGGCTCCTCGCCCACAATCTCAGCCCTGTGGATGCTGTGCAGGCAGCACTGCATCCCACCGGCACCAGATGGAGAAGCTGCCCAGGAGCAGCCACCGGCTCTGCTCGTGGCGGGGCAAAGCCCATTGCTTGCGCGTGCTCCCATCCTCTGCCCAACATTCAGGCAGAGGGGTTACAGGGTGGCTGAAGGCTTTTGAGTTTTAATTTAAGTGATTCTAAACCAGCTTTGGGTTTATAGCTAATAAGACATTAGTATGCTAATTAAATTATCCATGGAGTGGTATAAAGAGGCCTTCCTGAAGTTTAATGGCTGTGTAAAAGGTAACTCTACTTGCGATGTAATTAATTCATGGAACAATAAATGTATAATTAGATTCTTATTAATATCGGAGAGGCTTTTCCTGCATTAGGAATGAGGTGGAGGGACTGGTCATTTTTGCTTTCGACGTGGGAGAAAGGAGATGGCAGCTCCTGACTGCAAAGCACCTCCACCCTTGGCAGCATCCCTGCATCCACATCTTTTCCTTCCTCCCACCAGAGCCAGGCAAAGATTTGCTTGCCACAGAAATCTCCAACAGCCCACAGGCTTCCTCCAAGCATCACACAGGGCAAAAAGGAAGCACCCAACGAGCTATCCAATGCACGCTCTCCTAGGACTGCTCAGATGAGGGATGGTTCGTTTTTTAAGAGCAGTAGGACAGGAGAGCTTCCTCAGAAAAACCAACCCTGCCCTGGACTCAAGTGACCAGGAAATAAAACAAACAGTGGCCCCTCTTGAAAAAGCAGGTGCTCCAGCTAATCCTGGTCTTCCCAAGGGCCGTGAAGTCTTCAAAGTACAGAGAGGGATGCAAACCTGTGTTTCTTTGCTGGAAAGTGAGAGGTATGACCTCACAGCTCCATGAAACCTCAGAGGAGCTGATGTGTCTGTCAGCAGAGCAGCTCTCCCAGCATACATGCTGTGATCTGCTCTATAACGTCCTGGACAGGTCACCCCTGCAGCTGCTCTGACCAGCCCCACGGCATTTGCAGAAATCTGCCATACTTGAGGGATTTCTAAACTCAAAAGCTGAGTTGCAATTTCATATCAAGGGGGAAGTGTCAGTTTTTGAGCAGAGTGCCCCAGAAGTTGCAGGGTCTGGCAGCAGAGAAACAAAAAAGACCGTCATTTTGCCTTCACCCACCATGTCCTCCTGTCCTGGGCTGCTCACAGCCAACATGGGGGCTTTTCCAGGTGTTGGGTTCCCACCTCAGCCCTCCCTGCAATCTCTGGGACCTGCAGGCTTTGGGGGCCTCCCCAGGCATCACCCCACCAGGCTGGACCACCCTGCGGAGGTGGGACAGCCCCAGAGGAAACAGCCACCCACCTTGCAGAGGCTTCTTCATGTCCAGAGGGGCGCAGCAAATGCTCTGAGAACAAACAGATCAAACCTACCCTCTGGCTCGGTCCGAGCTGCAGGGAAAAGGGTCCTTGTATGGGAGGACACCATTTCTGGGCAGCACCCTGCCAGGCTGGGCTTTGTTTCTGCTCCTGCTCAGCATCTCTCCTGGCCACTGGTACCACCTCTCTGTCTGGGGAGGTTTCCTCCATCTGCACACAGACATGTCTCCTCACCCACCGTCTGCCGATGGTCCAAGCAATGCCAGGACAACAGCTCTCACCACGCTCAGAGCAGACTGGCCAAAGCCCACAGTGCCAGCCATCCTGCCTCCAAGAGAAAAGACGACATGTGAGTCTGCATTCCCTCTTCCAGAGAGATTTTTGCACAGAGTCAGGGTAAGGATGAGCCCCAAATCTCCTTCTCTCTGAAGATGAACCCCAAGCTTTCTATGATAAGCATGACTTGCATCAGCTCTGGTCTGGGACATACCTTTCTGGAAAGGTGGGTGAGGGTCAACAAGTTCCAGCTGAGCAGAAAGCTCTTCAAAACCCACCAGAGTTTACTGAGGATCTCATGAGAGGAGAGGCAGAAAGCCCAGGGCAAATGCCACAAGTGAAAGCCAATTCTGGTACTTAATAAGGGAAATGAAACTGTTGAGGCTGCCTCCAGGGAAGAGGAAGGTCACCTGTGGGCGGTGGGGATCTCCTGGGATGACAGGCATTGCCGGAGCATCTGGGGGTTTGCTGCGATCTGGCCACTCCAGGAGTGAGTCAGCGTCCCTGGAAATCCTGCTGCTAGCCAGGAGATGAGTAACAGCATCTCATCAAACACAACTGGTGCGTTTATCCAACAAGGATGCAGGACGGGAAACAGTGCAATGTCTTTCTCATGCTACCAGACGATGCTGCCACTTGCAATTCCTGTTGGTTGATGTTCCTTACCAAAAACACCTCTACTGTCCTCACGGTGACCCGACACAGCAGTGGTGCAGAAGAGGGCTAGGCATGTTCTCAGACCATCAGGGGCTGTTTTGTTGGTGCCAGGGCCCCAAGCCCTCGCTGGGCTCCTGTAGAAATACCTCGGGGGAAGTGAGGGGATTCCAGCGAGACCGGCCACCTGCAGAGCCTTTGCTTAGCTTCCTGCCCACAACCCCACTGCTGGCCAGTCAAGGCTGGTCATTAGCGATTAATTGCCTTTGTGGCTTGTTCGTTACAGCATCTTACCAGTCCTGTGACACAAAAGCTGAAGGTTTCCCCCCTGCAGGTGGCTGAGCCAGCCTCACAGCTCACTGCTCCAGAAAGGGGAAACCTCGTGCTCCTTCCAGCCCCGCTCCTCCCTTGTGTCTCTCGGCATGCTCAGGAGAGCCAGGCAGGTGACATTTGCATGGGTAACAGGCAAAGAAAGGTTTGTCTTTTCACCAGGTCAGCAATGACAGCACCTTATCGCATGACCAGAGCAGTGTCCGAGGCAGGTCACAGGGGAGGAGGACAGCAGGACATCTTCTGTGGTTGCAGCTCAGTGGAGCTCATGCTAACGTCCTTTGAGTTGTAACCTGCAACCTGTTCCCAACTCAGCAAACAGAAAATCAAAACAGGACACAGGTGACAGCCACCAGAAATGCCCATTTTGAGGACATCGATCACACCAAACTTCGCAGAGTCCTGCCAGTGACTGGGAGGCAACAGACTGAGTTTTTTCCCCAGCGCAGTGCCTGCTGTCCTCCCTGGTCCACATGTCCTGCTTCAGCAGCTTCCCGGGGTGACTCCTCTGATCCCTGCACCAGGCAGGTGTTATTTCTGGAAGATAACCCCCCCGGAGCTGGGTCCCACCATGTTGGCAGGGCAGTCTTTGGGGTAGCATTTGCCCCAGGAGGCAGGCTGCTGCCTGCAATGGCTCATGGCTCCCAGCCCTGGGTAAGAAGAAATAAGCCAGGGAAACAAAGGCACACAAGGGCCTCAGTAGTCATCAAAATTAGGGAGGTTTGCAGTTAAAGGGGTGGCACCCTGTTTTTTTTTTTTCTGACCCTGAACTCAGACTGCGAGAAAAATCAACTGTATTGCTGGGCACAGAGTGTGACAACAGGATGCAAATTTGGCTCCCGAGACCCACAGTTCCATCAGCATCCTGGCAAAATCCCAGGGCTTATCCAGGAAGGTTTGGAGCAGGTGGGCTTGCATAAATGTTTACAGAGTACATATCGGAGACAGGCTTTCATTCAGGAGGATATCTGCAGAGGGACCAGTTCCCAGGTTTCTTCAACACTGTCCCAGGACTTGCTCTTCAGAGATACAAGGGATACTGTGGTGTGGGATAAATTCCTGCCCTGATAGCTATATGGCCCCACAATGGCAAGAGCAATTCTCGGCTGCCAAGTGACCTTTGGGTGTTTTTTTTTTTTTTCTTTTTCTTTTCCCTCTTTTTAATTTTCTGTCCCTACTAACAAATTATCCTATTAGGACATAACCGTATTTTCTGCTTTCGGAGCCTTTCCCTTTTCTTTCCACAGAAAGCCTATTCAGAGATTTTTTTTTTAAAAAAAAACAACACACTATTACAAATCCCCGGCAAATCATTCCCCCATCTCAGACTCGAGAGGAGAAGCAGCATTCATTTCCTTTCCGTTTCTGCACACATAAAACACTTTTCCAGCTCTAGTCCAGCCCCAGCTGACCCAGTGAGCTGGAGAAATGTGCATTCAGACGCAAGTATGAGCAAAGACCGCCCGCGGCTGAGGCAGTCTGGGGATGGCACTGGGGGGGAACAGCTCGTGGGCAGGGACGGGGCTCCTGCGTGACATTCCCTGCCTCACTGCAGGGAGGTGGGAGCAGGTGCTGCGCTTCTCTTTAGACAGTTTTTTTGCACCTTGAAAGTGGTTTTCATGGCATTTCTTGGTTGGTTTCCATGGGTCTCCTTGAAGAAAAAGGATGGGGTGGGAGCTGGTTTGCTGCCTGCGGCTGAGCACCCCCTCGACCCCATCAGAACCCACTCTCAGGGAGGCAGGAGGAGTGGGAGAAGCACCCTCACGGGGCTCTGGCCCCAAAGCGACACCCCTACTCCTCTTCTGAGCTGGCAGGGAGCAGGAGCACAGCTGGTGGAAAGTGCCTTTCTCTGCCACACCAGGGGAGGAGGGGTGGCACTTCGGTGGCTATCTGTCCCAGAGCTGCCTGCAACAGCAATAGATCTATTCCTTTAATGTTTGGTTTCTTTCTGCTGCACTGAATCCACTCTCACGGTCAAACTGTGGAGCAGAGCAGCTGGGACTGGTAACTGCCCAGCACACCTTCCTGGGGTCCTTTTCACCTGACTGAGCTCATCTTCTCCAGAGGCACAAGAAAGCTTTCATGACAGTGCCATGTCAAGTGCTGTGCTGAAATTCAGGTAGATGAAAACTATTGCATTTTCCTTCCAATAAATAAATAAATAAATACATTGTCTTCCCCAAAAGAGACAGCAGGTTTATCTCACTTGATCTTCTTCTGGTAAAGCTACCTTACATTTTATTCCATTTCATTTTTATGTTCACGTACATTTCTTTCCTTCCTGTTACTGTTCCCTCTATCCTAAACCCTACATACTATTTTAGGCCAGCACAAAGGCTAGCAGCACTTTGAGGTTAAATTTCTCTTCTTCCTTAGCAGCGAGGCATTTGTTCTTCAGTCAGATGCCACTAATTAGATTATATCAGATTTATCAAAAATACTTCCCTCCTCCTCCATGCATCTGTGTCCCCATTCTCCCCATTGCTGCTCCTCTGCAGCGCTTCGGTGTCCCTGCACTGACTGCAGAGGGAAAGCTCAAACATCCTCAGGGCTTCCAGTCCTCTTTAACTAACTTTAAAAGCCATCTACCCAGGTTTCTCCTTCCCTTGCTTGTTGCGACTTTCCTGCCTGATAGCTCCTCTGCCAAGCCAGGCGAGATGCTCCTCCCTCTCTGCGTGGTACAGGGGAGATTGTCACCACGTTTCATAACAGCCACTGTGAGCTGGACTCTGATTTGGAAGAGACTTTCTTCTTTGCTCCTGCAGGGAAATTAATTTCTCTTAAATGTGCTGATGTGTGGATAATTTGCCCGTGGACCCAGCAGATTTGCAGTCAGCAGGCTGCCCCGGTCAGTGCCAGAGAGCAGAGTGTCATGCCAGAGGATCTCTAACATCTTCTGAGTGATGGGGCTTTGGTCTTGGAAAGGCACCCGGAGCTATCAATCCTTCATGAACTCCTCTGGAGACAGTCTGTGGGAGAGGCAAGGAGCAACCAGCAGACAACCACCAGGGAGAGTCGCAAGCAGGAGCCCTCCTTTCCACCAGGCAGTTTCAATCCCAATGTGCTTGACCCCCTCCCCAGCAAAGGGTTTTTTGCTCTTCAGCCAGTTTCTAACACATCTCCTGTGAACAACCTGCAGCAGCAGCCCACACACAGCTCCCGCAGAGCACCAGCTTTGTAAGATGAGTTTCAACATCACAGCTCGGAGAGAGAAAGCTGCACTGACCCCGAGTAGGATGAAGTCCCTAGGGAGATTGGCCAACTGGCTGTCAGTAGCAGCTCTGCAGATATTCTCACCAAAGAAAACCAGCATTTAGAGGTCCTCTGGAAATAGCAACTGACTCTCAGTCGGGAAGCCAGCTCAGCAAAGCCCTTGATGCTGCTGCTTTTGGACTCCGAAAAGTGCCTCTCTCTCTACAGATTTCCACTTACCCAGATGTTTTTTTTCTCTAGCATCGTCACATCTGGTAGATGCTGTTTCCAACATCTCTGGAAGGCGACTCAGCCAGGCATATTGGGATTCCCAGGTTCCCAGCGAGCTACTTATCCAAGGAAAAAACAACACACGTGCAGACCTGACCAAGACCATCTACTCCTCCACCTGGAAACACCACCCTAAGAAACATGGAGAAACAGAGATGTGCAAAGTAAATATAACTAGATTATAAATTACTCTTCAATTTTCCGACACCTTCACCACTGCTACTTTTGCTCAAACTGAGCCTATCTGGGAACGTGAAGAATTACCTAAATATCACATCCCCTAGCTTGGCAGCATGGAGGCATGTTGAGACTCAGTTCTCATGCTTGCATTTGGGCTGCCCTTAACTTCTCATCACAGCCACAACTTCCAGCTGGCCTGAGGAGAAGTGTTTGTTATGTGATCTTCTATTAAGAGGTGTTAATTGGCAAGTTACCCCCTGACTCCAGCTCTCAGGGTGCCCCAGCACACAGACTCAGCAGGCTGCACTGAAGGTGCAGAGGCAGAATTGCAGGGTAAGCTGGAAGGCAGTGGGAGAGAACCATCACCCCAGCGGGTGACTCCTGTGGAGAAGGGTCATGCCAAAGGCAGAGGAAGCTTATAGGTATGTGGGAAGGGAACACATCCCACTGTGACCAGCTGAAGGGAGAGGGATGCTGATAGAGCAGTCCCAGCCACAGCTGACCAACAGCCATCTGAAATAAAGACCAGGGCAGAAATCCATGTACACAATCTTTTGTTATTCAGGTGCACTTACCCTGGTGAAGCTCTCAGTCCATACAGCACTGTGTTCAGTGCTGCGTTGTGCTCACTGTTATGGTTTGAGGAACCCACAAGAATTTATTGTCATTTTGACAATTATTCTATCACCTGATGACCCCTCCCCACCTGGGAAGGGGAATCAGGGAAAAAACAAGGAAACCCGAGGGTTGAAATATAAACAGATTTAATAGAATAAGACTAAATAATTAACGTTAATAACACGAAAGAAAAAATATTGATCCCAATACCAATAAAAAATATTCAAGGATTATATTCAGCCAATTATATCAGTAGGAAGCTGTGCACTTCCAGCAGTAGACAGCCAATGTGGGACACTGCAAGCACTGCTGCTTCAGCAGGAAGAGAAGGGCTCAGGGGTCTGGCACTGGAGCAAGGAGTTCTCAGGATGGCAGCCATCACAGGAGAGAGAGAGAACTCCAGCAAACTTCCTAATTTATATTGAATGTGACGTTCATTGTATGAAATAATCCTGTTGTCCAGCTTGGGTCAAGTGCCCGGGTCTCCCTCCTTGTCCCCGCAACTGGCGAGCTCAAAAACACTGAAACCTTGAAACCCACATACGATAGCTGGCTATAAAGTAAATATTTTCACAAATTCAGACACTAGAGTCTTCCTTAGAAGAGATCTTACTGCAAAATAAAATTACTGAGAGAGAAATTAATCCTGTGCCACTCAAACCAGGACACTCACTGACCTTGAGAACTTGCTGAGTAACTTAAAGTTGGTGTTGAAAGAAGTCACAAGTGTAGGTAGAATGTATGGCGAAAGTAGCTGGATGCCGTGGTGGGTAGATGAGATCTTCCCCCTGGACACCAGAACTGCACAAGCCACATGAGGAAATAGTGATGTTTTATTACTAAAACATGGGAATCCTCTATTTCTGGGCTTACTCTTAGGTATCTACAAGAAGGATGGTGTACAACCTGCGACATAAAGGATTGTCCCAGCTACCCAGCCTAAGAGCTGGGAACTGCTCCATCAACAATAAGGTGTCCCTGCTTGACGTGACGAACAATGAAGGGAATTTCAAGAACAAGGTAATACAGACCCTGTTTGGGAAAGAGCTGGGTTTTTTTTTCAGTAATTGGACAAAAGATGTTTGTTCTACTACGAGACCTCATGGCACCAGTCAAAGCAGGTGAAACTGAGTTTAATGTTCTCATTAAGGCATTGAGGTATTTTTATTCACCTGAGAAAAATGTCTTTTCAAATAGATTTTGAGAGTCTGGGGTAAAAAGTTCTGTGAATAAAGAGCCAGCTAAAAGGTTTCCCTTTCAAGTGCTGGTGTGCTCATGCCCCTCTCCAGGTCACTTGGCACTGGGGGCATGCAGGTAGGTAGCCAGCAGAGGAGGAAGCCCCAGACTACACAATTGTGAAGAATCCTCAAAGCGGTGCAAACAGCAGCACAGATTTCTGGGTGGTGGCCACTGCGGATCTACAGCACTGTCACAGAGCCCATTTTAAGTTGTCACATGAAAATGCTTTGAATAGACAGGCTGCCTCTCCAGAAAAGATCAGCTTTGATCCTGTTGGGGAATCAAGCAGCTATTGCGAAGATGCAAATTTATGAAATTCCAACACCTGGTGTGTTCACGCGTAGGGAGTATATTAAGAAATCATAACATCTAAGAGCACTCCCAGCAGTGGGGAACCCGATCAAATTGTTACTGTGTGCTCCCTTCCCCAGAATCAGCAAGATCTGAAGATTTTGCTGAGCTCCCTGCCTCTCTGCTCCCGGCACAGGCGCTGAGAGACCACAACAGCTCAGAGAGCTGCTTTGCAGTGGGTCTCCCTAGACATCTTCCATACACCCCCCTTGTCCCATCTGCGGGATTTCCAAACTCAAAAGCTGGGTTTTATTTGAATATCAAGGGGAAGGCTTCACTTTGTAAGCAGAGAGAACCCAAAGGCACAGTCTGGTAGAAGGGAAACAAAAAGGTTTTCTGCTCAGTTGTGCCCTTGGCCACTGTGTCAAAGGTGGATCCTCCTGTCCTGCTTTGCTCACAGGTAACATGGGGCATTGGGTTCCTTCCACAAACCTCAAGGAAGCCGCCTGTTCCCTGCTTCTCATTGTGGTCCCCAGGGGCTGCAGGCTTTGGGGGTCTCTCTGGGCATCCTCCCCACCCATCTGTCCCCACCACAGAGGGGACTACCACTTCCCTTGAGCACAACATGCACTGAGAGCCGTGCAACAAAAGAGATGTATGACAGGTTACCTACTGCCAGGTCTTCCTGGGAGATCCCAATTCACAAAGCATGGGACCCCAAGGCTGGTCATGCCTGACCAGATTCCCTAAAACACAGTTAGAAGATGTAAGTGGGAAACAAACCATGTGGGGACACTGGCACCAGCCAGAAGAGCAGCTAGGCATGAAATGTCTGGATCCTGGGATATGTCTTGTATCTCATGTTCTCCTCTCAAGGGAAGAAACCCTTCAGAAGAAGGAAACAGCTTTTCCGTTGATTACCTCAATACAGCCATGATCAGCCCATGATGGGGCTGGCTTGGTGTCTGTTTCAGATAGGGGGCAAATCTGCCCAAGGGGTTTAGAGATGCCCCCTCGCAGCTGAGATACTCAAAAGCCTCAGGCATGGCATGCATGCCACATTGTGGGCACTCTGGAGCTGCCTGCCTCCCAATAGGCTGCTCTGAGCCTCCCCAAAAGCCAGACCACTCAGGGTGGGTGGGATGCAAAGGACAAATCCCCTCCTGCTCCGCTCTGTAAAGGGCAGTGGATGGAGAATAATTGCTCTCCAGGATGGATGGAAGGAAAGAGACTTTGCCACAAAGGTAGACCCCATGGAAGACCCTCTTGGTCTCATTCTGCAGGTGCGAAGGGCAGCTGTCTTCTCCCATCCATCTTCCAGGCTGACCGAACACCTTTTCCTCACGCTGATCCTAGCTTCCTTTTCAGAGCACAGCATCTTCCTACCAGCATGAATTAACACCCATGCTTTCTGGAGGCACGGTGGGACTGATTAGCTTTTGCCCTTCAGAAAGCAAAGTGGAGTCGGTGTAACCTCATGCTGCTTCCCCAGGATTGGACTTGGCCCACATTCTGTAAGTGGAGAGAGCAGGAAGGCTGGGAAGCACTTGCTGCTGAACACACACTGATATTATTTGACCTTGGAGCAAGGTCAGCCTGTGTTGCCCCTGCACATAGCAAGGAAAGGCAAATCCACGGTGTTCAGCAAATCTCTTCGTATAACAGGCTCATTTTTTCTCAGGAATTCATTTCAGAGGGATTCAGTGGCATTGACAGAGATGGCACTGGTAATTTCACTGCTCATATTCAGGATGTAGCACTTCATCCTTTGCCCTACAAGTGGGTTACCCTGTGAATTGCTCTGTGCTTCAAGTTGCAGAGTCTGAATTATTTTGGCTGTGGGACATGGGCTGTTCACCAGAGCTCAGCTAGCTTTGAGATTGCATCGGGGCTCACCAACAGCACAGGGAGCTTATAACTCCAACACTCGTTTCAAGCTACTGTGGCTGCAAATGACAAAATCCTCAGAAAGCTTCGTGTGGGTGCTAGAGCTCCTGACATAAGCTCTGAAGAAAACTGAGACCTCCTCTGACACAGCACAGCAGATGCATACTATGTCACCGACTCCCCAGTAGGTTACAAAAAGAGGAAAAGGGAGATGAAACTGTACTCCTTATTTTCACTGATATGAGGAGCTGCTTGGTGAAAGAAGTGGTCCTGGTTGAGGCATGAGTCTGTTACACATGGGGTCTCCAAAGGCTCGTGCAGATGCCTGTAGCACTTGCACTCGGCTCAGTGCAAAGACCCTGGGGACAAACCCCAGCTGATTCATGCTCCAAGCCAGGCAAGAACTGTCCTCAAATGTACAGCTCTTCACATGCTAAGTAAAGAGACCTGGCACAGGGGCAAATAAGGTGGAGCGGGAAACCCCACTTGGACTTGGTTGAAAGGTCCCAGGGACCTCTGTGTACAACGGGAGCTTACCAAGAGTCTAGAGGTGGCTTCAGGTGGTGGTAAATCCTGCATAGCAAGCAGGCTGCTGGGGTAGAAAGGGACCCACCCTCACCACTTGCGCCCCACTGTGCAGATGCTTGGAGCTAGCATCACTTTTCGCACTGATGGACCTCTTGGATATGCTGCCTCGGGGGAACTTGAGCTCCCCCAGTTACCACTGGACAGGAAACAGGAGACTTATAGGGCAGCATCTCTCCAGGGCCACCT
Source organism: Charadrius vociferus (assembly GCF_000708025.1). Lineage (NCBI taxonomy): Eukaryota > Metazoa > Chordata > Aves > Charadriiformes > Charadriidae > Charadrius > Charadrius vociferus. The sequence goes on from NW_009647481.1 coordinate 533,004, forward strand.
GTCTGTCTGGTCCATGTTTGCCACTCGTTTCTTGCTGTGTCCTTGTCGCTGTTAATCCCTTTCTAAATACATCAGCTTACATGCGCTAGCAGTCTTGCAACCTCTCACTAAACATCTGCCCACCCCTCTCTCTCCAGCCAGTTTGTCTGGTTTTCGTAGGACCAGTACAGCATTTCTCTGCTGTATTCGAAGGCCGCACTGCAGCTCCTGCACTGCGCAGTGCCCGGGCTGCCTGGGGCAGGCCTGAGGGAGCTCTTCCCCATGAGATATTTTCCACCCATTGTCCTTGTCTGCTTGGGGTAGCTCATGACCTGGAGGGCTCTGTCCTGAGAAGCCCCTTGGGGTCCCATTTATTTCTGCAGCAAGACTTGAACTACGATTGCCGTTAACTCCAGCCCACCAAGGATTCAAGTAATGGCAGGCTAAAGTACATGGTGCAGCCTCGGGAGGGGAACGGTTTCAGCAAGCACATTACTGCATGTTAAGACCTTGCTATCCCTGCAGCTTCATCCCAGGAGGACTGCTGGCAAACGGATTTCACAATTACAGGAGCAGAAGAGGGAGCTGAGGACTCCTGAAACACAGGCTTGTGCTTCTGCTATAATGAGCTGACAGGCAGCACACCTCTCTTCCTCAGCCATTTACCCCGTATAAATAGGAAATCTGCTCCTCCAGCGCTGCACAAGATCCGATGTCCCAGCTCCATACATATGCATTGCCCTATCACACCCGGACTGAGGATCCGTCCATCTCCAGGGTGATGGGGCCACAGAGGGAAATGGAGATGGCTTATCTCATGCCAGATGCCAGCAAGGTCAGAGCTGCCGAGCATCCCAGTGCTCACCATCTTCTTCACCAAGAAACGTGGTACACACAGAGAGTCTCTCTCTGGTCCCTTTGGAAGGAGAGGATGTTAAGACAACATGTCAAAGCAGTGGGGACAGAGTCCCAGGAGGACATGATTGGATGGACCAGCCCAGAAGCACTTCCAAAAAGTACTCCGCCATGGCACAAGCTCAGGGGGAAGCAGAAGGCAACACCAGATTTTCACCAGGTGGGTCTAACACATGAAAAACACATGAGCCTAGAAAACAGCTCTGGAGCAGGCCAGCTGCCTGACTTCGTATCCTGGGCAGCGATGAAGTTGATGGCCTCTCTCCAAGCTGACACAGCCCATGCCAGGGGCATGCTGTCACAAGGAGTGGGGAGGCCTGAGGCTGAGCAGGCATGGGATCTGCATGCTGGGGGTCCCTGCTCTGTGCTGGGCTCCCACGCTCCCTGTCCCTTGGCAGAGTCGTGGCAGGAGCAGGCTCCCGGGCCTGCTCCCAAAACCCACCTCACTTCTTCGGGTGACCACTGCACAGCACGACGCGGCTGCAAGAGTTACCTAAAAATAGCAAAGCACAATGTCTGCTCTGAGGCATTTCCTCTTCTCTCCCTTCCTCCAGCCTCCTGGTCTGTCCCTCCTGCCGTCCTGTCCTACTTTACCTCCTCCAGATCTTCCTTTTTCTTTCTCAGTTCCCAACCCCCCCATTGCCATGCCCAGGACGGGGCAGTCCCTGCACAAGTCCTGTCCTCATCTCTCTGCTGGGTCCCTCGCTTTCCATTGAGTTTCCCAAGGTTGTTGGGACCCAGCACTGCACACGTTATCTGAACCGCATCCTTCTTGGGATTCAGGCAAGCAATAAAGGCCTCTTCCTGCCCATACCATGCAATTCCCCTGGGTCTGCAACTCACAATAGCAGTGACTACAAACTCCTACCCGGTAGGCTGAGCGCTTTCTGCCCAAGGCTATTGCTCTCCAGGTGTTTCACTCCCATTGAATTTGGCTTCGGGGTTATTTTCCCCACAATAAGGGAACTGTATTCATCTGGGCTGCTTTGCTTTGTTGCTTCCTACCCACAGCTCCAGTCTCTCTGGGTTCCTTTGTGTTTCACTTCACACTGGAGTTTGCATCTTCTCCCAGTTAGGATTTATCTGCAAATGTAATTAGTGAGCTGCTAACTCCCCTCCTTTACATCATTACTGCTCCACCAGTTTGAATTTAGCATCTCTTCCCAAACCATTCCCCCCCTTACTCCTGACTATCAAGAGGCATCAAAAGCCTGTTGAGATGTGTACACGGATGAGGAGGTTAACCCATAAACCAAGCCAAAGAAATTATTCATTTCTATTCTTCCTATTTTGGGCAGCTTTCTTTATCAAAGATGCGCCTGCTGGTTGCCAGGCTGCAAACTGTGTGTCAGTCACACCTTGAGCACGGCTGAAACACGGCTGCTCAGCACCCAGCACCACCAGCTTTAGTCTCCAGCAGCTTTGCACCAGGCTGAGTCCAGTTTCCCAAGGCATCCAACTCACCTTTCCTCCTGAGATTTGCCCTCAACTCCAGGCATTACCCGGCATTAATTTGAGCCACTAGACCATTTTGGGGCAAGAGGGTCAGTTACTAAAATCCATGAAAGGCAAGCAGGCAGCAAAGCGTTAAAATTCTGCATTCCCAACAGGGCCCCTAGCGCAGCGCGTGATAAGCAAGGCTGGAGTGTGGAAGAGTTTGTACCAGGATTTTCGGAGCAGCTATTATTTCCAAAAATACAAAGTCATTCCTTTGAAGGAAAAAAAAAAAAAAAAGAAAGAAAGAAAAACAACACAAAAGCTCTAATCTCCTCGCTGCAGAGTTTCACCTTCTGCTTCTCAGTCCTTCTCCCAACACACCGCCAGCACCGAGGAAGCTGGCAGGAGGGGGAGCGCTGTGCTGGCCCACTCGGCACAGGTCTCCCTTGTCACTGCCAGCATGGCCAACACCACCAGCAGCAGAGTCGAGGGACATGGCTGGCATCATAGGAAGGGCTGGCTCCCTGCACCAGGACCACAAAGGCCGTTACAGCGAAGGCTAAACGAAGATGTGGTGTAACTCCTATGCACCGAAGCACATGCGACTTGGGCTTCCCATGCCTCGGCCACTCCGGGCCAACTTCAAGGAGTTCTGCAAAGAGGATCTGAGCCATGTGAAAGCCCTCCACGCGCAGGGCTGCACACCAGCTCATCCTCCCACACAGCTCTTCTCGGAGCTGTACAGCACAGCCTTTTATTTTCTTAGAGTTTGGAGTTTATAAGGAGGGGCGAGGACTGACTCAGCACAGGCTGTGAACACCCCCGTGCTGCAGCATCCCCAGGTGACCACAGGGATGCCTCTCTCTGCCCTCCCCACCACTCCCTTGGAGCTTGTCCCTGCAGCCAGGAATCACTGCCCAGGGCTAATTTGGCTGTGGAAGAGCCAAACTGCTAGGTGGAGGCAAGAGAGGCAGAGGTGCCCCCAGCTCCAGTGCCAGCTTTGTCTCTGTGGTTACCTGGCCATGGGCAGCACCAAGCCCTCTCTCATAAGGACATCTAGTGGCACCATGACAGATGGCACATTTAACCTTGGCCATTCCATGTCTCCTTTTTTCCCTGGACCCTCCTAACCTCTCCCACTAACTCTTGCTGCCCGTCTGCACCCTGCTTAGTTCACAGCAGGGGCACAGCTGGGGTGGGTGGAAGTCAGGATCCCACCAATGGTGCCCCTAGAAGACCCCTGGGACATGGCTAGTCACTGAGATGGGGACATCTCCAGGAGCAAGACATGGCCAGTGCTAGTTTGGGCTGCTGCAAAAGGGTGCAAAGTCACATGAGAGAGCTCAGGAGGCTCCTGTCCCCTTGCAGAGATGCGTGAGCACAAAACCTAGGTCTTTTGGGGAAAAAGTACATCCCAGGCAGCCAGAGATCAGGGTGGGATGGTACTGGTGTAGAGTGCCCTGCTGGGACAGTGGCAGCATGCAGCAGGACAGCACAGGAGACCTTGTTGTGCCATGGGCCAGAGTAGCTCAGCTCTCCTGTGCAGCCAGAGAGCTGGAGAAGCCCTTGACACCCGCACAAAGGGGAAGAAAAAACTTGCAGAGACCTACCAGAGAAAAACGTGAGTTTCAGCAGCCACACCTCAGATGCTCCTGGTTAGGTGTGCAGGGAGTTGGGACAAGAGAGGGGACCACAGCAATGCTGCTACCTTCTATCTCAAATGCAGCCTTTCCTCTAGTCAGAGTTTTAGTTTCTCATGAGCTTTTTAAGTGCTTAAAAGCACTTCCAGAAAGTCTGGTAAGTAGGATCACTGCTCAGTTCACACCGTTGAACTGTTTGACAAGCAGGCAGAGGTCTAAGATGTTCCAGAGCAGAACAGCATACCCATAGACATGGATATTCATGGGAAAGCAGGACCCATCTGCATCCAGCCCCAGACACTTAGGTAAAAGGCGTCCAGCCGTGGAATGAGCAGCGCTGTGCCCCAGGCGTGCATCTGACTCCATATAGCTATTTCCTAAGCAATCCTCTTCAGATTGTAATGACCATGGATAGTTTGGACTTGAAGAGCATTTCCATTACAGAAAGGGCACATCATCTTCTGCCTTTATTCAAATGAAAGCAGTAATGAAATCACTTCTGCCTAATACAGACGCACTTGGTTAGATATGTACTAGCTTTTTGTTTTGTTTTTTTTGCTTTTCCGTTTCATGGTCAACATTTATGCATTACTGTCAGAAAAATTGCTTTAATTTTCCATTCTGTTTGAACACCCTTTGCTAAAAACAAAAAGTATTATCCACTGAAGAACTGTGAATTGACTCCATCTAATATCTTAGGAGCAGAGCTAACACCAAATGGCATTCACTTGCATTTTTAATGTGCAGATGAAGTCACAGAAATCACTAACTTAGAGGCTAGCTCATCAAATTTTTCTTGCTAAAGCATATCCTGTATCTACTACTCTGACTCTTTCTCCTCCAGAGAACCTAGCTGTCACTCCTTTAATGATTTTCATTGGCTACTATGAACAATCTAAGGCTTAGCATGAGTGATGTGGATGAATGAATTTCTAGACTTCATTTGGCTTTTCATTTACAGTGTCAGAACGAGGCTGATCTGCCGGTGGTTTTCCTTTTTTTTTTTTTTTCCTTTTTTTTTTTTTTTCTCCTTTTCACTGGCTCCTAACATTCAGATCCTTACTTGTGCGTGTATGACTTTAATGATATTATGGGCTACACCCAGCCTCCTGGACCATTTACCCTCCCTCCAAGTACAAACTGGCCAAGGCTGTTGTGTTGTCCTACAAGCAGCAGCAGCCACCCCAAAAGACACAGTTTTTTTACAGGTTTCTTGGTTGCACCTCCCAGCACAACCCTCTATGCATCCAGTAGTTATACAGCATACAGTCAGGTTTACATCTGTTACACCAAATCTCTATCGCTGGTTCAGTAAATTATTCTGCGCAGGAGCACGATCCCTCCAGACAACACCACAATAATCTATTCTCTTGGCTAAAGCAGTTGGGCAACCCTTGCTCTGGAGGAAATTTGTTGATGTTTTTGCCCTGGGGAGTAACTCGCTGGAGTGAGAGCTGTCTGAAACCCCCTTCCTACCAGAGGCAGCTGATGATTTGCTCTGAGCAGAGCCTGTGGGGCTGGTGGGCGGGTGAACAATTCAGCTGGGGAGCTTTCATTTCATTCAACAAAAAACCAAATTTGTCTCAAGACTGTTCCTGGTTTCGCTCAAAATATTCCAGTTTTTCCACTAACACACAAGAAAAGATATCCGCCTGAAAAGCTGTCAGGCACCAGCAATACCCATCTTCAACCATAACTGGCTCCCATGTGAGTGGTCCCACATGCTGCCTTCCTGCTGGCCTAGCAGGCAGTGGTTCCTGGGGTCTGGGTCCACCAGCAAGTTCAGAGGAACGTAAGAGGACAAAAGCCAGGGCACTGAATTTGCTCCTGTTTCCTCATCTTTTCTCCCTGCTTTGAAATGCTCTGGTTTGAGGTACAGGGACAAGCATCTGCTTGGTGCCGGGTCATGCCCCTGCCCCCTCAGGGCAGCAGACACAGGAGCAAGAAGAGCAACCCTGTTCTCCCTTGGGACTGTGGCAGGAGAGAAATTAAGGAGCTGCTAAGTTGCTCAATAACCAAGCAGCTCCTCCTGGTGCCCTGCAGCAGGGCTTGTGGAGCTGTAGATGGGAGATAAGGCATGACCAAAAAGCTCAATGCAAGCATTGGCCAGCGAGGGTGGATGAACACAGCTCTGAACCCTCTGAAACCCTTGGCTTGCTGCTGATGCAATCAACCTTGAGGGCCCAAATACAGCATAGATATCACCCCCAAGACCCGAGTGTTACTAGTTGGTGACATGGGTCAGTAGAAGGTCCCTAGGGATGGATGATGTGGGCATTCTGCTTGAACTTGCAAGATCTCTTCTAGGTGTCCCAAAAGTTATTCTCATTTCTGCTGATGCATTCACCAATCAGACCATAACAGTGGTGTCATAAGCGTAGGCGTTCTCAGATATGAGCCAGCAAGCTTCCAGAA
>NW_009647481.1:539437-545655 GCF_000708025.1 Charadrius vociferus
CAGCCATTAAACTGGGCTTTGCCATCTAGTAGGAAACACTGCACCCACTGTTCAACACCTCATAACACATGTTGACTGGTGACAATCTTTGGGGATTGATTTACAGCTGCAACAGGAATAGCACAGCTCTGCAGGTATACCTTCAAAACTATGCAACCTACTCTTGGAAAGTAAGTTTTCCTGCCTCAGTCTTGCTTATTAGGGGTGTTCCTACTGTCAGGGATCAGCAAGGGCCAGCTGCTCCCTAAGGGAAGGGGAGCCAGGAGTTAGAGGTAACCCCAGCACAGGCAGTGTCCTCACCAACAGGCATAGTTCCACAGCATCTGAGCTCCACAGGCAGAGCCAGCTGCAGGCAACAGGGTTCAAAGCAGTCCCAGACATACTCAGCAATGAACTGGGTCCAGAGTCCACTCACAGATGCAGAAGGAGTTGGAGTCAGCCAGGACTGAGGTCCAGCAAAGGTCCAAGGTCCATCCAGGAAGCAGGGCCAGAAGAGCTGTAACAAAGCCACACCTACAACAGAGCTCAGAGAAAGAAAGAGGGTCCAGGGCTGCTTTTAAATAGGACTCTTGAGCCATGGAGAAGGTGTGGGTGAGCATGCAGGTGATGCTGATCAGGGCCATTAAGGTCAATTGGTACAGCAAGGGCCCTCACACCTAGTAGGATCAATGGCTTTTTGTGATTTTATTGCCAGTACAATTGGAGAACCTCTGAGATTAGCTTTTTCTTAAGAGTTTCCTTCTAATGATGAGCATCTGAGCCAATTTCAGTTCGAAGATGCACCTTTGGCAGCAGGAGACAATATCATGATGAGGTCAGTGATCGAGTCAGAAGAGAGGTCAAACAACCCTGATGCCAAAACCAACATTATCTATACCCAAGGTGAGCTGGAGGACTGAAGTAAAGAACATTGCAACAAAAATAAGGGGAATAAACCGCTCGCAGATGCATACAGTTTTGCAATTCAAGTTTTCAGGCTGGAAGCACTGGATAAACTCTGTATGATGGACACCTGACTCCAAAAGGAAACCCACAAGCACCCCATGAATGTCCCTAGGGAAGGAAGTCCCCATTCTCACACCAGCTAGTACAGTGCCCCCCAGGAGGGGAAGAATGTGTGCCCCAAGCTCAAGGCACGTCCTCACCATGAGACCAGGCAACTGACCAGGTCTGAGCAAGCAGGGCAATGCATCTAGACACTGGGGAGGGTATTTCCCTCCACTTCCACCTGGACAAATGCTGTTAAGCCTATAACTTGTGTTTAGATGAGAGTGAATCTCTTCAGTTATCATTTGAAGATGGATTCAGCACATCCCTAGGTGAGCAGTTTCAGAAGTTAATTACCTTTCCTGTGAAACATTTGTGTCTTAATTCCAATTTGAATTTTTCTTACTTCAGCTCCACCTGTCAGCCACTGAGTCTTGTCTTTGTCTGCTGGATTAAAGGACCCTCTGTTATCAGAAATCTCCTCCCTGGAAGTACTTAGAGACCACGATCAAGTCACCTCTCAACTTGCTCTCTGATGAGCTAAATAGATTGAAGTCCTTAAGCCTATCATCACACAGCAGGTTTTTCAGACCTTTTCTCATTCTTGCAGCTCTTTTCTAAGCTCTCTCTAATTTTTTTTAATCCATGATAAAAGTGTGGATGCCAGAATTTGATACAATATTCAGTAATGCTCTCCCTACACTTTATATTGCTTTTCTATCCTACCTAATAGCCCCTCAAAATACATAACTGTCACATGCATCCACATTAATTGTAAATTGGACTGGTGTCCTGCTTATCTGGCTTCCTAAGCCCCCTTCTGCACCACTGGTTTTGCTGAAACACTCCCAAATCTCCCCATATGGATGATATTCTTTGTTGCAAGAACTACAGCACTGTGTCTTGCATTCCTAAAAGGCCCATGACCTGCTTGTATCCCACCTAACAAACTAGTTCACAACTTAATTTGTGTAAACAATTACTTTCTCCCACTGTTACTGCCTCACATCTGGATGCAGGTATAAACCTTGGATTAAAAATTCTCCTACTGCACTGAGTTGGTCCTCAGTGTCAGCGCATCTCCTCCTCAGCCCCCATAAGTTCACGACTTATGTGTGGAAATGCAACATGAAAACACAGCCAGCACCACTACAGGCTTGCCAACTGCTGGTGGAGATACCCCTCACAGGGAGATGCAGCAGTTGTTAATTTATTTATCCCAGCACTGTGATTCAGCACCAGTTAAATGAGAGGGCATGACTACAGCCATGCCTGTGGTCCCAGCGTGAACTCATGCAACCTTGCACTGCAGCCCTAAACACTGACAAAAAATTAAAAGGAAAACAAGCGGTTTTCAGGACTTTTCCAGCTGCTTTGTTTCTCCTCAGCTCCCCTCCCAGCAAGCCGCTATCTAGGACACACAACCAGTGCATGAAATCACTTCTTCCGTCTCCCTTCCAAGGCCACCAGTGCTGGTCCAACCCAATGCAGAGGAGATGGCAGCTTTGTGGAAGGTAATTTAACAGCGCTGCCTTTGGTCCTGTCACACCACACACGTGTACGCTCTGGCTCCAGGTGTCCTGGGGAACCGGGAGCGAGAGGCAGCTGTGGCAAGTCCATCTGGGCTGGAGCGCCTGAGGATGAGCCGGGCTGTGAGGATGCACAACTAAAGAATTAACAGGAATACGTCATTAGATGGATTCCCAACAGGGATGCCAGAAAGTATGCTCAGTCTGTGCATCTCAGTGACCCACTTCCAAACCTTCCTATTCCCTAAATGTAATCTCCTTCAATTTATAACCACTCTGCCTCTTCCCTGGCATTCAGAAGCCATTATCACCGTGTCTACCCCAAGACCTCACAGCTGACTTTAGATGCCACTTCTTTTTATTGTAACAATCATAACCTGTGTACGCAGCAGGTCAGCCAGCCAACCAGCTGTGCCTGCCTGCAGAAATGAGGGATTTAGTACGGCAGCCATTTCCTGAAACACAGCAGGGAAAAACAAAAAAGTTCTCGATCACTTGGATGACCAGGGTTATCCAAGACCCCAGGTTCCTCAGCCCCTTGTGTCCATTCCCTGGTCTGTCCTGTGACCTACTGATAAAGCCCTGAAAAATCCCATGGGATTGATGTACATCCCACCAGCAGCATGTACCAAGATGTAAAGATTTCAGTGGGAGATGTGGAGACTTGCACATGCGGTGCTTGAGTGGGAGTGCTGGGGTGTGGAAGGGCCAGAGGGAATGACAGAAGAGGGACATGGGAATGGCCGAGGCAATGGCCCCCATATGAGCAGGTTAGCAAGACCACAGGACATCTCCACGTACTTCACTGGAAAAAAAGGGTCAGCCTGAGACAAGAGCCAGATTAAAACAAGGGCCAAGCAGAATCATAGAATCAGAATGGTTTAGGTTGGAAGGGACCTTGAAGATCATAAAGTCCCAATCACCTCCCACTACACCAGCTTGCTCAAAGTCCCATCCAGCCTGGCCTTGAACACCTCCAGGGATGGAGCTTCCACAGCTTCTCTGGGCAGCCCGTTCCCAGTGCCTTACTACCCTCAAAGTGAAAAATTTCTTCCTAAAATCTAAAGAAGCCATTGAAGAAGCAAGAGCAGGAAAAAAAAAAAAAAAAAAGACAAGGACTGGAGCTGTAAGATACCCAGGTAGGCAGGCAAAAGGCAAGGAATAAATCAGCAGTGATGTCCAGCAACCCACAGAGGTGGCACAGGATGTAAGCACAAGAGACCAACATCATTGTTAGCACACGAAGGGTACCAAAGGCTCAACCAAAAATCAGCACATGTCCCATCCTGAGACGATGCCAGAAGGCAGGAAGGGGGCTTCACAGCCAGCATCTCTAATATCTCTTGTGTCACAGCAAGTACTGCGGATAGATCACATGGATACATGTGTCCTGGAACTTGTGAATATGTGGGCATCAGAGAATGCATGTGAGAGAAATCAGTTTAATTTTAAAACACAGTCTTCATCTCCTATATGGACTTCTGCTGAGCTTCACAACATTAGTGGGGCTTTGTTGCTATGATGTTGCAGCAGAGATACTTCACATTCCAGATGTTTTGGATTTTCTGTCTGTTTGTAATAAAAATGATAACAATAATACATAGCAAAATAATTCTTTTTTTTTTTTTTACCTAAATTGAAATGTCTCCCAAATGTTTTGTGAATGCATTCTAGTTATCATTGTGTACACTGAAGTAGCAGATATGTACTGTCCTGGCTTATTCCTGCGGGGCACCCACTCCTCTGGAAAATTATCTTCCCTGTCTAAAAGAGTTTCCAATTGCAAAAATGATGATGGCACTGATGATTATGATAACTGTTTCTCTGAGGAAAAAGAAATACGATACAGAAACATGCTGAAATACAGTCAGATGTGAGAGTGCATTTCAGTAATAATTTAAATTTAAAATATTAAGGACAAATGTTGTTGTTACCCAAACACTCACAAATTGCAGCCATACCATGCAATAATCAATTATAAAATTCAATTGAAATATCATTAATTGATTATTTATTCTCTGGTTTCAGATTAGGACACAATTGTTTCAACAGATGTGCCAGCTCTTTCGAGATTTTCTTCGCTTGTGGCGGTACTTTACCCTTCAAGCAGCAAAAGCTGGCTGGCCAAAGCCTCCCAGGCAGCCTCGGAAGATACTGGGTTTATAGACATTCCCCAGAGCAGGGCAGTAGAAGGCGGTGAATGCAAGACCTCACCATTTCCAATCATTTGTCTCCCCTACCCAAGACCCTCTCCAAGCCCACCCCCAGCACATGAAGATTTGGGAGCTCTCCTGGCTCCACTGCTTTAACTGTACCTGTTGAACAGACCGTTCTGATGAGAAGGCTTTACTTACAACAGCCCGTGGCTTCAGTCCCCTTAATAACATCCACATCAGTCATTTTCTGAAAGTGCAGCTCTTTATGGATGTGGCCCAATAAAAACAGATTCCTCAGTTTCAGCTGAAGAAAAAATGTTCGGTAATGAAGACCAGCCAAAGAAAATGACCATTACTTATTTTATTTCATTTCTAACTTAAACTCAAGCTCGATTTTAGAGAGTTCATATTACAGGAACCTGGAAGCATCTGTATTATTCTCCAGTGAGGGCACGAGACACATGAAATAACCCACGCATAATGTTAGATTTGTTAGCGGATGTGCCATTAACTAACATTAATCATAAGCCACTTTTATTGTACAAGGTCAGAAGCCTGTTCTGTATTCAAAAAGTAAGTGTTGTATATTTGGGTAGGATGAAATCTCTTCCTCGCGGGTATGTGTCCAATTGAGGACAATAGAAATTTGCTGCTGCCCAGAGCTGCAGAAAGAGCCTCCCTATATATCCTTTCATACAACACCATGACAAAACCCCACGTGATCCCACAACTAAAGTAATAAGAGGCTAAAAGTTACAACAGGGCAATTACGCCGTTATGTAGCCACTTTCTGCAGCAGCTATGTACAACACAAAGGCAATCTGGCACAGAGGCAAGGGCTATTTCACTCATATTATTTTTTTTTATCATTAGCTCTAAAGAGTCCGATGTGTCCCTGCTAGATGATACTCTAGCATACAGCAGTATTTCCATTACAGCCATGCCATTAACCCATTGTTAGACTATCTGCCTCTGAAAACTCCATCCCAAACCGAAAAAAAAAGCCCCAAAATGGACCTGCAGCCCAGTTTTCTTAGCTGCTGCTTGTGAGACCACCTTGGTTTTTAGACTGAGAATTGCAGGAGCCAGAGAAATGCAAGGCTTGCATGAAGAGGTTTGCCATCCCGAGTATTTCATCTGCTTTGTCATCAAGGATTACAGGTCAGAAACTGGGCTCCAAATGTGTTACCTACTGCTTGGCATGCATTAGTCATCCTTTCCCTCTCGGAATCACTGTGAAAGGCGCCCAATGAGAGGGCATGAATAGCAAATAGCATGCGCTGGAAGGGAGCAGGCAGCGAATGCAGAGGGGGGAGGCTGAAATGTGTTCATCCAAAGTATCAAGCAAACACATTCGTGCACCAAAGAAATCAAGGTGTATTCACAAATCGAACAAAAGGGGGAAATTCAGGATGAATTAGTTCCCTTGAGGGCACGTGATCAGAGACGCCCTCAATCTACCTTTCCTCTCCTGCTTGCTGTGCTTGAGGACTGGGCTGATGATGGCCAGGAGCTGTCTGTCTGTCCATCCTAGAGGGCTGATCCC
>NW_009647481.1:545695-565304 GCF_000708025.1 Charadrius vociferus
CTCGTTCCTGCTTGCCCAGGTGGCCCCCACCTCTGCAGAGATGCTCCTGCATGGCCACTCACCGCTCCCAATCTCGGGAAAAATATTTGCCCACACTGATGCTCTCTTTCAATGCATGCTGGTGCTCTGCTGTTGAGATAGTTGCACCCAACATGCCCCACGTCCCCCAGAATCATCAGATAAAAATGCCACCTTGGACACCATGTGGGGGTGAAGCATCCTTCAGTCCAGAGCAAGAGCTCAGCCTGATTTTGGAGGGGCAGCAGCCGCAGGAGGACAGGCACTGCTGCCCATCCCTGGGGTTTGCAGAGCCCCTCTCCTGCCTGTGCTAATGTGAGGGAGTGAAAATTGCTTCATTTGAACCCAAAAGCCCAGCAGAGCTGCTACAAAGCCTCACTGCACCCACGGTGCTGCTTTTTGCAAGCACCCTCCAAGGCCCTGCCGCCTACCTGCCAGCGCCGAACAAAACGCCAAGAGCTCCTTGTTTGTCTCAGAGCATCCGTAAAGCTTCTCCGTGCTCTCAAACAGAGGCTGAATCGCAAATGAGAGGAATAAATGAACACAGGCCCCCAGTGAGTGCTCTCACATCAGCCAGGAGGGAAGGGAGCAGGGCAAAGGGTGGAAGAGCCAGCACTGCCTGCTGCTCCAGCGTGAGCACCAACGAGCCAGCAGCCCCTGCGATGGGAAGCCAGAAGTGAACCAGTGCAGACAAACCAGCTTGGCCCCATGCTGCTGCCCATGGGGCTCTGCCTGGTGGGTGCAAAAGAGTGGATGGTGCCCCTGGGGAGGGCAGAAGCAGCCCTGACATCTCCCTGCATTGGGCAGCGGGAGCCCCCAGGTGCTGCCAGGTCCCTGCTGGCAATGCCATGTCCTCCAAACCCCATCCTTTTGCACCTGGCCAACTGTGGTACCATGGCATGAGGCTGCAGCCACCCAAAACGCAGTGTTAGCAGCACCCCAGACGCCGGGATCCCGCTGCCAAATGTGGGAGCGAGCAGCCGGGCTCAACTCAGGGAAATCAAACCCCTGACCTGACTCTCCAGCAGTGGGGCAGCAGCTCCGGCTGGGAGCCTGGGAAACTCAGAGTCCGATGGAGAGGCATGGCTACTGCATCCATGCAAAGAGGCGTTAACAAGGACCACACTAGTTTTTCATCAGTTCAGAGCACGTCGAGGGCAGAGGGATCGCTGTCTTCCTCCCACCCGCCTGCCTTGCGGGGCATGGGCCAGGCGGCTTAACCAAAGCACTTTGCATCCAGCCCATGTCTCACGGGTCAGCTAGCACAGGATTTTTTGTCAGATGCAGTACAATCCTAATTTACAATCCTTACATGTATGGGAACCTGACATTTCTCGAAACGGCTCTTTCCAATAGGTAATTCTGCACTTCATGAAAATTTGTTTGCCCTTCCTAATCTTCACCGCTGGCACAGCCTTTTGTGTGGCTCTGCCTTGGCTACAATCAGAGGACTTCTCTCCACGTCTGATCCCGACAACCTTAACATTTGTCAGGGCTCCAGTACCTGCCTTTATAATCTTGCCTAGGAGTCCTCGAGTGGCCTGTGCATACGGATGAGTCTCCTTTGACTCAGGAGAGAGGGCCACAGCTGTGTTCATTTCCACAGCGTAGCGCAGCGACCTAAATCAACTCCAGACGAGGACTCATCCTTTCAAGGCATCCCGCGGTCAGATACCTGGCAATGAATCCCAGCCAGCCTGACAAGGCAGCTTTTCAAAACCAGTGTCTGTCGGTCATCTGGATTGCAGGAGGCAAAAGCGTGGGTCACCCTCTGTGAGCACATCGCACTTAAAGTATCTGTCTTCAACGTGTCCTATCTCCTTAGCAAATTATCATCATTTCCTCCCTCTACTTTCTGCTTCTTTTTTAAACAATTTGTCTCTCCGGGTTTCCTTTCACTCCTTGCTACTGAAAGTGGAGATTCAGAGACCAAGGGCTCCAGCAAGATGCGTCTTCTCAGGCAGAGCAGGAGCAGCAATTGCCCCATCGCCCCTCACCCAGCTGCTTGCAGCTGCTTTTCTTGTCTCCTCAAGAGCTGCGGGCATAAGAGCAGAGGTAACTTAGTGGTGCAGGGATGGCCTGGGACCCACCAGACGTCACGCTGGTTCCCCCAGATAAGACATCCGTGATTGTACTGGTGTCTCGGCCATTAGGACATCTCCATCTCCTGCGGCAGAGTGCCGCAGCAAAATAAGCGTGTGTATAAATAAATCATCAGGGCCCCGATCAGAGGACTTAATCCCAGAAAAGTTATCAAATATTTATTTTAAAGCAGAGAAATAAATAGACAAAAACACTGACGGAGGACATTCTGCCCTCACATCAATCCCTTTGCTGGGCAGTGCTCAACTGTCGGGGAAGCACACCCAGCCAATGTGGCCAACGGCACTGGTGGCCCAGCAGGACACCAGCCAGGAGTCACCAGCCCTCTGCAGATAGAAGAATCCTCCTCCTGCCTCCTGACAGCCTGCCAGACAGCCTCTGCCCCATGCCCAACTCACTCTGCATCACTGATCCCTCCTGGAGTCCTCCAGGCTTTGCTAATATTGAGTTGCCCAGGTCTGACAGCCCTGTCATCATTAGGATCAGGCTATTACTCATGTGATATTTTAATTGAACTCCACTCATTTTGAATGCATACTTGCTGGACAACCCCCTGACCAGAAAAGCAGGAACACATCGCTCATGGCAATGGTACCCAGGGAGACCCATCCCTTACCCTACCAGAAAAACCCAGCTGTACCTCCACCTTGCTGAGGTCACGTATTTAACTTGGTAAATGGATGGTTTCTGCTTCGTGGCTCTTAAGGGTCTGTATGAAGCTGGCTGAGGCACCTGCGATGTGATCTGAGCCAGTGTACACAATTCAGTCACACTTCACTGTGTCAGGAAAATAAATCTCAAAGCAGACACAGAATCAAAGCATCTCTGCCCAGCTTGCAGTGCCTATGGTTATTCAAGAGATCAATCAGGGCTATGAAATGCTGTCTCTCCCAAATCAATGAACTCAACTAAAAGGTACCTATTCATTATTTGAGCTCAAGCTCGGCCTCATTGCACCAGCGGAACAAAAACCTGTCTGATAATGATAACTACAAGACAGTGGCTGGGGAAAAGAATTGTCCACCCTGCACGGGGTGTTATGATAGGAGCCATCAGCTGCACCATGGGCCTTGGGGCCTGAGTGCTTCTCAATCACAACCTCATGCTGCTGGAGACAATATTTCACACCTAAATATCAGCATCTTTTTCTTTAGTGCCTCTGCAAATTGCATTAAATATGGACACATTGCATTTGTTTCATTTTAGGCATAAGAAATTGTGACACATAAGGCAACAAACAACCAGAAGCTGGGGAGAAAAACTCCTTTCTCTGTTTATTGCTTGTGTGGGAGTAAAACAGCTAACACCATTCTTACTGCCTTTTAAAGTTTCCCCAAAAAACCCCAAAGATTTGGGGGGATGTTTTAGTTCTGCAAAGTTGGTACAGGCTTAACAGTATCAGATTTCCTACAGGTGGATTCGCTTGTATCCCGTCTCCAGGCAAAAGCCTTTTCCAGATTTTGTTGAAACACTGCTTATGTCAGCTCTTGTGAAATTTTGGGGAGGCATTTGCTGCTCTTCCTCAAGCCCTGTGTCCTGGTGGCAAAGTGAATGTGTAAAAATCTCATTTTCTTAATTATTATTATTATTTTTTATTTGCAATTACATTCCTGGCTGTCACAGTTGCAGAAAAAATTTATTAAGTGCAGCCGGGGCATCGTGACAATCTGCAAGTGCCTTGATTTTAAATTTTCTGCCTCAATTTCTCCTGACAGCAGCTCTCCAAGTGATGGTGTTGGCTGTACAGAGCATCTCATGGGCCAGAGAGGGAGGAACCAGGACTTGCCGGTCCCTTATGGGGAGCTTTCCAAGCAGCATGTGATTTTACTGCAGCCTGCAGCACCCTTTGAAGTCCTCTCCCTCTTTACACTGGCAATGTCCTGTTCTCTTACGCAGACACCATTGGTCTCCTGCCCTCAGTTAGTCTATTCTGTTCTGGTCAAACCCCACGTGTCTGCATACCCAGAATCTCCAGACAAAACCCAAAGAGCTTCCTAAATTATTTGCAAGTATCCACATCCCAGTTGCCTCCCCCCATGTCACCATCTGCCCATACAACTCAGACACCAAGGATGCAGGTGAGCCTGGAGATGGCCTTGCAGTGGTCCAGGGGGGAGCATCAGTGAAGCCATGCATGCAGGCAGCTGGATATAACAATATTGCCCTGGATCCACATGCTTTTGAGGATGCAGTAGAGGTGTCGACCCTTCACAAGATGCTCACCGGGGTTACAAACACAGTGCCATGAAGCTACTTAGACCACACTGGGAGTAATGTCCTGTTTTTGTCAATTTATGTGAAGGGAGATATTTTTGCATTGGAGGGAGTGTGGTGTAAAGTCATTTAGACAATAAAGGAGTGACAGGATTTCCACAGGAGAAGAGATTAACCAAAGTGGGATTATTTTGTTCTGAGAGAAGATGATTAAGAGGTGGCATGATTGAAGTATTTAAACTGGCTCAGGGTTATTATCAAATTAAGCTGTATTGGAGATTGCTGGGCAGCCGTCACTCAAGGGCAGAGCAGAGGGCTTTGCAGCAGCCTCTCCCAGAGCAGAGGGTATGGGTTTGGCTGATCCAGAAGGACAGGCATAGATGGAGAAAGTAGATGTGTGCTGCTGCGTGCCACCAGCCAGAGGTTTGGGTGGGCTGGAGAGCTGCCTCTTGCTTTGCAGATAACCTTAACCTTGGCACCATCCTCGTCTGAGCATCAGGATCCAACTTACACATATTTATTATCCCCCGTGCTTGCAGATATATGGTCTCGTCATCCACAGCAGCACTGTCCTCTGCTCCTACAAATTACTGTGAACTCATGTACTTCTGTCACCTCTTCTCTCTGGGCTGACGGGGCTAGGCACCATCTCCTGGTGCAAGCAAACATTTGCCAAGCGAGGAGATGTACTGAGGTCTTGGACCTTTTCTGTATTCCAGGCACAGCCGTGGTTTGTGCGTTGCTGCGTGGTGGTTTTGCTGGTCTCCAGCGCCAGCTCTGCGTGTGTTTCTGTCTCACTGCTTCTCTTGTGCCACTTTCGATTCTCTGCCATGCCCACTGTGTCAAAACCACGCCAGTCCTCTATAACCTTCAGACCAGGCTGAATGGTTTTCTTGGATTAGCAAGCTCTAATTGTTTTGCAGAGTTAACTTAGGGTCTTCCTGTCATCGCTGTCTAAAATTTTTGTTCCAGATCACAATCAGATTTCAGTCTCTTACCGAAGCTTCAGCACCCATAATTGCAAAATGGGCTCTTCAGATCTTGATGAGCTGCAAATTCCTCTATGGTTTCACCTTGTTCCATGCGCTCCAGTTAAGAAGCTCTCTCTCATATGCATCATTTTCATGTCGAGCGTAGCACTCCTCAGATTTCTTCAATAGGACTTCAAAATTATTCTCCTCTTTCCAAGTTAACCAAGGAGTGTTAAACCATCAAGTACTTCAAGCCCCACTACTGTCAGTGTGAAGGCTACTTTTTAGCTTCTTTTGGCTACCCCCTGTTTTCGATCTTCTCCAGCTGTTTATCACATTTCCAGGGCATTTCAGCTCTGACTGCTGAGGGGGCTTCAGACTTTAGTTCCTCTTTACTTCTAGATGTGTTTGGGGGTCCATACAGAGGTAATTTTGAATTTGTTCTGGCCTTATTTGCAAAATAAGCTCCTTCAGGCCAGGTTGCCACTGGACTCACTCTGTACCTCTGCTCCTTTCTGCTCCTCTGTCACACAGGGCAGGAGGTGCTCCTGCAGCAGACTGCAAAGAAGCTTTCTCATACCTGGACCATACTGCACGTCACCAAAGCAACTGTTGGCTGACAATGATGATGGATGAAGGTGGGGAGCATAGAAGATGCAATGCTGTGAGTGCTTCCCTGGAGCAGACCTCAGTCCCTTTTTGGTGACGAACCTGGATGCAAGCCTGGCCCACAAGCCAGGCATGGCTGAGCATCCCACATGGGCCAGGGCATTTTTGTCTCTTGCTGCAATAGTGTCCAGGTTAAGTCAGAAGAATCCTACCTCAGAGGTGATTTTGTCTCCTCTTTCATTCACGGACTGTCTAGATGACTAGTCTGCAGGTGATAGCCATGCTGCCAGCATCAGCAGTGTCATACCACCTTCATCTGTGGGCTCAGACTGCAGCGGGTTTGTCTCGTCTTTCCGTACACACACCGCCCCTGCCTGAGATCACAGGTCCCAAAACACCTTTGGGCTTTGTCTGAGGATGGGAGCAGCCTAAAAAAGAGCTTTCTTCTTGATTGACAGTAGGGTTTTCTTCATGAGAGCATGAACAAAGGGTATAAACTCAAACAGACTCGCCGCCTTGCACAGGAGCATTCTCCAAGCTGCCTTCTGCTGCGTGCGGAGAGATCAGGCCTGGTGCCTGGGAGGACGGGTAAACAGCTCATCAGAGCTCATCAACATCTGCACAGTCTATCTGGGAAACACAGTGTGAATGCTTAAAAAGGGCACAGCAGCACAAAAACTGGTTCTGCCCCGTTGGGCTGGTAACAAAAGCAATTAGCTGGCGGAGGTGGGAACAGGGACTTTGGGCTCTGCTTATACAGCTGATTAGGGGATCATCTGTCAGTCTTGGCCTCTCCTCGGAGCAATCCCCCAGCCGCGGCTGCAAGCCAGAGAAGAGAACAGCTCTGAAAGGCCAAGACTTGGCATCCCTCTGCAAGACTGGAGATTTCACACTGGCTCTCCAGCTCCATGCAAGGGACTGGCCAGTGCATGCTTGGAGCTGCCAAGAAGGAGCTGCCAAGGAGGAGCTACCAAGGGTGGGCTGGTTGTTTTTTGGGGTTTTTTTTTGCACTTCTTTCCACAAAATTGTCTTCTTTCCTGCCAGGACACTCATTCCATTTTTTTCCAGTCTCATTTTTACCATTATCCTGCTACAGCTCCACCTTCCTGGAGACAACAGGTCCAGGACACCTTCTTGCAGAGCAAGGTAGGAAAAGCCTTGCCCAGCGCATGCAGTCATTACTGACTGATGAGCACACGCCACTCACATCCAGCTTGTTCCTCTGCCCCGTGCCCCAGCACAGGCTCCTTCTTGTCCTTTCTCACCAGGACCCCACCAGAGGGACACCAAACCACTCAGTGCCTTTAGCGTGTCTCTGCCCTTCCCCTGCATTGGACAGAAGCCACTGTCAGGAGAGTTGCTCCTAATGGATATGCATTGAATCCATCCTCACAGAGGCCACTAATAATTCTGCATTAGTGTCCTCCTGCCACTGTCCTGTCTCCCGTTGATAAGCTTGCATGCTGATGCATGCCGGCGCGATGTCTGAGTCACCCAGGTCTGGCTTCCTCGAGGGTGAGGGGCTGACAAGGAGAAGAGGCACAAGCTGGGAAGGTGGGAAGGATGTACTGCAGGATGTCTGGCACAGAGATGTGCCAGTAGATGTTTTGGGAGTGTGTGGGCATGCAGGTGGACAGACAGAAGTGTATGTTGTGGCTGCCTGACCAGTACACCATGGCCACTTCCCAAGTTCTGCAGGCAGGAAGGAGAGTGGGCAAAGTCCAGCCATTTTCCAAAGAGCTGGGGGCTGTGCCAGGGCTGATGCACACAGTGCTGGTTCTATCATCCTTAGGAAATTCAGCATCGTTACCTTGGAGGTGCGCAGCACTGCCACCTCCCCTGTGCTCTGCCCTGCGCATGCAAACCATGTCCCCATCCACCACTCACTAAACCACAGCCTGCCCTCTCCTGACTGAACACCCAGCTCTCAAGCCTAGCAAAACCTTTAAGGAGAGGATCACAACTCTGTCTCCCTGCTCTGCCAGGACCATGTTGTCCCTCTTCATGGCAATCCCAGTTCTGGGGTCACTCAAAGGTGGAGGGGGCTGGATATCCTCTTGCATTGGGATCCTCCATGCATCTTGGGGGTGGTCTTGGCCTCTTTCCATGGTGGATAGGACAGCTGTTTGCCAAGAAGATGCTCACCTGAGGGCTTACTTGAGTGAGGGCCTTTTACCATCCTCTGCTGCGACTTGGTCTGGGTGGCCTCTATGATCCATTTTTCAGCCCCAAATCAACCTGTATCTCCACCTCCAGGGTGAAAATGTCTGCGGCTTAGTGGCAGTCCACTCCACCAGTACTCTCAGTCGTCATGGCTAAGTGGAAAGACCCTGGCTTTTTCTGAAATCCCAAAGAAGACAGGCAACGCAGAAGCCCTCTCATACCATGTCTTCTTCAGCACAGGGGAGGCTTTCTGGGAGCCAAAGAGAATTATTTCCATAGCAAGAATCATTTCCATAGCAAGGAGCCTAGCAGAGAGCCCAAGCACTAGCAGCACCCAGTGTCTGGGGGACTGCCCATCTGGGCAGGGCTGAAGACGTTTCCCAGAGACCTAGCAAGTAAAAAGCTTCGCCCCTTGGACTGTCAGGCTGGAATCACTTCTTCTGGCATCATCTTGGTGCTTCTTAGGAGCTGGATTAATAGAGCTCTATGAATTTGACAACCTGTGGTTTCAGGCAAACACAGAGCCTTGTTCTGGAGCAGTGGGAAGATCTCAACACCAAGGTCTGTCAGCAATGGGACATCCTCTACAAACCTCAAAACACCACTGTGTGCTGAATCTGTGCTGGTACCTCCAGCCATGATCACATGGCTGGGCTGGCAGGATGGTAAAGCAGTGTCTTTACCCAGATAAAACAGAGACAGGACTGAACCACAGAGAAGAAATGGGGAGAGAGTGAGAAAGAAAGAAGATATGAGATGAGCACAGGGATGTTGTGACCAAGGAAATCCCAAGGGGCTAAAGAAACTGCTAGAGAGGTGACTGCACCATGAGGGACCAGGGAAGGCATAATCCATACAAGAAGGACCTGCTTTTTGTCTAGGAGATGGGGAAGAGAACAGTCCTAGCCCTGCATTGACTTCAGAGCATCCTGCTGAGAAGGAGAGGCCTGTGGCAGAGGCACTGACACAACCATCACCGTGCTTGTGCACGGAGACACCTGAGCTCTCAGGAATGCTACCAAGCAGCAGAGAACCCAGGGATCAGACAAGAACAAGGGCTCATCAGGACCAGGGGGATACCGTAGCAAGGATGGAAGGAAGGACCCCAGGACTATGGGGGGTGAGGGCTGGTGGGGAGGAGCCCAAGGGGAAGGGCTACAATTCTCTCAAACCCTCCTGGAGGATGGAGGAGGAGGAGAAGGAAGGGCTGCCCTTGCAACCACAGACCTTTCTTTTCCCCTTCCCCCACTTGATATTTGGAGTGTGAATGTCTCCGTGTTTGGTGCTCGCGGAGATCATTTCTCCTGGAAGGAGAAGGAGGTGCCGACAGCAGCAGCCGCAGGGACACAGCTTTCCTCTAATGAACTAGAAAATAGTTTCCCTTTAATACTGATTATCCTGGAAGCCAGCTGAAGTGAATGTGATTTACATAAAGATGAACCCACTCGGCACAGTCTTCCTCGGCAGCGCCGGGTGGCTCAGCAGTGGCAGCAGCACAGGCTGGGCCTCGGCTGGGATGCTCTGCAGCATCCCAGGGTTGGCAGCACTGCCAGGTGCCTCTGCTTCCCAACAGCCAGGTGGGAGCTGTGCCCCGCTCCAACAGCTCTGTCTGCCTCTGCAAGCACTTGCAGCCCACCGGGAGAGATTGCTGCAGCCCCCCCAAAACAGCTAATACATCCCATCTCTCCCACCTCAGCCTGGCTCCTGGTTGCGATGAGTTACTAGGTGCTGCTGCCTCCCATCTACCATCCTCAGCAGGGCCCTCTGACAGCAGCAGGCAAATCACAAAATCATAGAATGGTTTAGGTTGAAAGAGACCTTAAATATCACCTCATTCTAACCCCCCTGCCCTGGGCAGGGACACCTCCCACCAGACCAGGTTGTTCAAAGCCCCATCCAGCCTGGCCTTGAACACCTCCAGGGATGGGGCAGCCACAGCTTCTCTGGGCAACCTGTTCCAGTACCTTACCACCCTCACAGTGAAATTTTTTTTCTTAATATCTAATCTAAATCTCCCCTCTTCCAGTTTAAAGCCATTCCCCCTCATCCTATCACGTGTCCTGTAAAAGTCCCTCTCCAGCTTTCCTACAGCCCCCCTTTAGGTACTGGAAGGAACCAGCGGCCATGCAAGAAAGCAGGATGGGGAGCTGATCTGGCTGGAAGATAAAGCAAAAAACTGACCCAACTCCCTGCATGAACAAACCAGTGCCAGCACAGGGAAGGGAGTGGGAACAAGAAGTTCAGCAGCAACCTGGGTTACACCATAAGCTGAGAGTCCATTTCAAGTTGCTCGCTGGGGACCAAGATTTGAAAAGGGCCGAGTTCCTCAGGTACTTTCCTCTCAGCCTCCCCCATGTTATATTCATGGCCAGACTTTCACTGGGGTCTTACAGCTTCCACAACTGCTACCTGTTTGTGCTGGAGATCACCTCCCTTGGATGGCAGGTGCACCGGAGAGATGGCTCACCTTTGTTTCTGCCAACCCTTCCCCATGCATTCCTATTGCTTCTCCCTGGGTCTGTGCAGCTCTACAGCACAAGAATGTGCAGTAAATATATATGCAGCCTCTGCCATCCTGCCAGCCCAGACTCTCCTTTCCCAGGCACAGCACTGCCCTTATGCATTCCTGAGCTCCACAACATTTTGCACCTGAACACATTTCTTCAGGTGCAATAAATATTGGATTTTACACCCTGCAACACATAGACCATCCTCCTCTGTGCATGTGAGTGCTTGCCTGCAGCCAGGGTGCAGATGGCTGCAGGCTGGCAGAGCTTGGATGGGTTGCACGTGAAGGAGAGGCCTGGGTGCATAGTTTCTGCATGCTCACATTCGTGTTTGTACATACTGGTACAGACATTGTATTTGCGTGCATCACCAGCATATTTGTGGCTAATGTGTCACTAATCGTGGTACCGCTGTGTACAGAGCATATGCCCCTGTGCCAAGACACATGGACACACCATGCCTGCGCCATATGTGACAAATTAGAGGGGGAAGGGATGTGTACATGAGCCCTTCAAACAAGGAGGCATTCAATCTGGCTGCCTGTAAGTGCAGCATGTGCTCACACTTGGCCGTGGGCGTGCGGCACGTGCGAGGGCAAGCCACCAGCCCGCAGCAGCGGGTTGCACCTCCGCCACACCGGGTGATGCTGCGAGGATGGGGCAGGGTGCTGCGGGAGTCAGCATTCCCTGCCGCTGTGCCGTACGCCTCGGTCAGCAGTTCTGACTTCCCCTCAGATAGATTATGTTGTCGACTAATAACCACATAAAATATTCAGGAGCTTACCGCTCTGCCAGAGGCACTGCGGAGATGAGCGTGCCAGGAGATGGATGGGTTGTGGGCCTGGGAAGCTTGCTCTGCACTGAGAGCTTGGAGGGGGTGGGTTGGGTGCACGTGGCCGGGCTCAGCTTTTAGGAAGGGGATTTATTCTCCAAGCAGCAGCCCAGTCCTGCACGGGGAGGTGTTTCTGCCTCATCCCACTGGAGGGAGAGAAATTAGCAGGGACCTGCTTCTGGAGGGGACTAAGCAGGGAGCACAGCTGCCCTCGTCCCTGGACCCTTGTCAATATCTTAAATGCACACAGAGCTCTGGTGCAGGGATGGGAAGCCTGGGAAGACTCTGACCACCAGTGGGGGACAACCCCTGAGAGGGTGGGTTCCTGCTCTCCGAAATGCTCCATGCTAGATGCCAGCACCACAACCTTCTCTGCCAAAGCCCAGGCTTGGGACCCTCTCACCACCTGGGGAGTCACAGGCACCATGCATGGTCTCCAGTGACTTTTCTTTCTGCCAAGACCACAGATATCTTGAGGGGCTGGAGCCAGGGTTGAGCTGCTACAGAGGCAGATACTGTGCTGTCTGTGGCAGAGGTGGGAACGGCTCCAGAGCAAGGGGTGCAGGCAGGAGCTCAGCACGGCGCTCAGAGCTGTGTGCTCTGCACCAGCGTGCTGGACATCACTGCCCTGCTCAGGCGAGAGGCAAAGCCCCTGGGGGTGGTAGGGCTGGTCGCACTCATGCTGCTTCTCCATAGGCTCCTTCAGAGCTGCATCCCATCTTACTGTCTGCCGGTCACCTATTACAAGTACCATCAACTATCCTGTCATCTGGGACCTGCAGCAGCTGTCACAGATTTCGGCAGAGCTGGGCTCCCTGCCCCGAGCCCCCCACAGCCCAGGACCGTGCCCTCTGATGGCAGTTGCTGCCCAGTGAGCGTCTGTGGGGCTCCCGAGGGGCAGCCGGCGAGGCGAGAGAAGAGACAGCAAACTACCTGGTGTGAGCTGACACACTCAGCAGATGCTGTCGGTTGCTTTTCGGAGTGGGTCTCCCTGCATCTTAGCAATGTGAGGTGCCTGAGGGTGGCCAAAGGGGATGAGAGCCGAGCGAGAGAGCCTCCACTGCAGATTAGTGAAGGGACAGAGGACGGGACATTAAAAATTAGTCCCCTGCCTGTCTTCTTCCTGCAAGGGACAGTTAAATGAACAGCTGGTTTCCTGCTCGCATTGCTTGTCCTAGAAGGATTTGGTTTAGGGCAGTTTGATCTCTCCTTGGGCATAGCAGGAAAGACGCATCAGTTTTAACCTTGCAAAAAGTCCATGGGGGACATGCAGGACACAAGCATTCCTCGGCATGCCTGGAACTGGGGATGTGTGGCTGATGTTCCCATGGCGTTTCACCCATCATGCCCAGGTGCTTTACTAGTCCTTATGCTCGGTGTTTAGGCAGTGCCTCCTGCCCAGTGCGAGGATCCCAAAGGAGGGCTGCGGGAAGTTCTCAGCACTTCCCACGCTCTGCCTGCAGCTCTCAACTCACTTTTGAACCTGTTTACCTGGAGCTTCACAGCATCACAGTCATGTGTGGGGCACTTAATGGGAGGAGGGTTGTGGGGTCAAGTGCCTTTTGCATGATGCAGACTGCCCAGCCATTTTCTCCTCACTTCCCCTGATCCACCATCCATATCTCCACCATCCAGGTCCTTCATGCTGGCTCTCAGCCTTGCCAGTGCATTGGCATAAACCGCAGCAGATGCAGCCACAGAGTGAAGTCAATCAGGATCAGCCTTTACCTGTATATCACTCCACACATGGCTTTGCATCTCTCTCCCACAGCTCTCTCCCACAGCTCTTCCCCCAAGGAATGGATGCTCTGCAAACCCCCACAAAACCATCCCACCTCCCTCCCCTGCCTTGTGGGTTGAGGTGCGCCCTGGGGAGAGGGGGCTTCTCCCCAAGGCTTGAGAGCTCCTTGGGCTGCCCTTTGCAGTGGTCAGTCTGAGAGGATTGAGGCTGGTCAAGGAGAGAGCAGTGATGCTGCTGCTGCTTCCTGCACACATCTGCAACCAAACCTGCGGGGACCAGCAAGCAAGAGGCAGGAAAGCCTCCCGGTGTGGACCGGGTTTGTCCACACAGGTTGACCTTTGTGTAAAGGCAGCAGCTCCAGTCAACAGCTACATCTTCCTCCGAGCAGGCTGAATAGGAGGAACTCTGGATGTCTACAAAGGCCATGTGAGCAGCTGACAGCAAGCGCAGCTTCATGGCTAGCATCTCCCCTCCCATAAGGAAGGGGATTTGTAATCACCCACACAAGGGTGAGCAGCCTGACCCACTGAGGAGCCACAGAGCTCCTCAGTCTACCAGCAGCGAGTGGGTGCCAGCAGCAGCAGGCACCTCGGGGTGTGCAGACAGCCAGACAAAGGGGCATCCCACGGGCTTGGGGGCAGCCAAAGGGATGCAGCAGCTCACTCTTTGCTCCAGGAACGCATGAGCATCTCACACCTGGAAAAGTACAGGACAAGGGGGGGCTGGGATTTAGTAAAACATATCACCCAGCTGTGGCACTGCAGGGGGATTTTGTTTTGTAAAAGGATTTATTCATAAAGCCACAGCAGCAGCAAACCAATCCTTGTCCTGCGGGCCCTGCAACGTGTGTAAAAAGTAAATTAGAACAAGGTTTGCATGTGAAGGTTATAAACTAACATAATACCGGTTAGGAATGGGGAGGGAGAGAAAGAGCTAGAGGGAGAGTGAAAAAGGCAGAGGAAGAGGGAGGGGAGAGCCCTTTCATAATTCACAGTTCCTGAAATAAAAATAAGGCTGGAATCATGTTTTGGGTAGAAGGGAAAGTGCGTAGGAAGTGTATACTTGCCAATCTGCCAAAAAAAGTTGCTTTTTATTTTCTTAAGAAGGCAATTATGTATTTTTGTCATCCACTTCCTACTTTGAAGCAGTTGAACCTGCTTTGCTCAAACTTTCCAGAACAATTTGCCCTCAGGCTACTGCCAGAACTGCAACACTTACACCCCAAAGATGAAAGTGGGAGAGTGCCACGGCACTGGCTCCACATACACAGAGCAGAGGCACCTGCAAACTGGTCATGTCTGCACCTCCACCTCATGGGGCCGGGAGCCACCAGCTCCTCTCGCCCCTCCAACTGGGTTTTACAAAAGGAGTGGAGTTTTGAAGCTTCAATTTGTCTTGACTCAGGTCAGAAGCTCATCACAGGCATGTAGAGATGCTAAAATGTCAGTGCGACTCGAGAGGAGTATCTCTTGTTCCTTCTTCTCCTGGCAGTTCCCAATTTAGGAGAAGAGGGACGGATGGGGTTTAGATGGAGAACAAAACCCAGCTGAACTTAGGTCCAAGCTGGTGCTCAGCAGACCCTGGACAGGGAATGTACATGGGCTTCTCAGCCTCCAATGCTGAACTCATAATTTACAGAAGGAAATTTGAGGCTGCTCAATCTCTTTCAGCCCCATCTCGGTGCCTACTCCTCCCCATCCCAAGTTCTTGACCCTCTCCTGGGCTCCCTGCCTCTTAAGGAATCATTGCAGCACTTTAGTGTGTGCTGAGTGGCTTTGGTTTTTGTTAGATGTTTCACTTGTTGTATGACATGGGGTTGAACTGCACGGGTTGTACCTGAGCTACATGGCAACTTGCAGCCCTGCTAGGATGGGCAGAGTCTCAACAAGATTTGCTCACTGTTGGACTCCTGTGCCTCCAACTTTGCTGTGTCAGTGGCCCTCACTCCTGCTCGAGATGTGTTCTATTTCAAAGAAGCCACTTGCTCTCTCACCTATGAGTGACAAAGGCATTTGAGGCAGTAGTTTGCCCACATCTAAGGGTGCCATTTCACAGCTGGCCTTCATCAGAAAATGAAATGGTTTTTTGGTGATGTTTGTTTGCAGCTTGAGCTTTTTTTTTTACTTTTTTTGGTTGTTTTGACTCTGCAGAATCACAGTGCAAGAAAGATAAGGCTGCACACAAGAGGAAAGGTATCATTTTGGTCTTATGCAGTATGAGTTGACCAGGTAATGGCATCCTAAGGCCCCCCCGTTACGTATGCATCTTACCATACTGACAGCAGTTCCTGCCACTGCTCCTTGCCCCCACCCTGTCTGCAATATCAAATGCTGCCTATAAATTACTAATAACAAGGATACAAACCTTGGAAAACAAGCTAGTGCCTGTGGGTGGGATGGGATCAATTTTCTAACTCAATGTAAACACTGCAGCAACTTTGATATTCATGATATTCATATCCACAAGGCAGTAGCTGGGCATTAAGGTCACCAGATAGTAGCATTACAAGTAGCACATTACAAAGATGCATGGGCTTGAAACCCCCGAATGCAGATAGGAGTGACCCGGCTATGCCCATATGCATTCCTTCCTGGTGTGACAACTCTATCTTCCTCTTCCTTGTCCCACACAAAGCCTTAACATTGTCTTGTACTTATAAATACGACAAATACGGCTGTGCCTGGGTTGGCGTGCAGAGAAGAGGTCCTGGGTGCAGGAAGAGAAGAATACCCCAGGGGCTGGCACCTGTGAGCCACCTGGGTGTGTGTCCTGCCGTGGGGGATGCTGGATGGTTGGGGCCAGGGAAGGTGCATGACTACTGGTGAGGGATGAGGGCAGAGGAAAAAACAAAGACAAGACAGTCCAGCGGTGCTTGGCAGCTTCCTTGTGAGAGGATCTGGCTGTCCCTCTGTGCATCTGAAAGACAAACCAGCAAAGAGATACCTTCGTAATTCAGAACTGCAGCCATGACAGCTGTGCTACAAACTTGATGTGACTTGCAGAACACATGCCATGCAAACCAGTCCTTTATTGCACAGTCCATATTAGAAAAATTGAAGGCTGCAGAAGGAGCAAAACGGATGAGGAGCAGGGTGTGACCATGAGTATCACGATGAGGAGAAGGCAGTAGTGAATGAACTTAATGTTTGCAGTAATTGAGTAACTGTCTAAATTCCTAAATCCTGGTTTTGAAATCGTTTGGTTGACTTGACACTTTCAAGTCCCAGAGCTTTTAATTCAAATATAAAGCTTGATTGGCAAATTAATAAAAGGCTATGAATTAAAATTAATGAAAGATTAAAGACCAACAGCTCATGCTGATATAAAAATTACCCCTTCAAAATAGGTTATGCAATAATAAGAATAAGTTACCACTACGTTAATATTAATTCTGATATAACATTTATTCATCGATTAGATTTACTGATTCACAACGAAGTTCTAAAACCTGATACACATTTGTTGAATCTTTGCAGGCACTGTTAATCATCTTTATTTTCCATTCCATAATATCTAAAATTACTATAAAGCGAATTTTCATTAATAAATTGTATAGTTGAGCACTTGAGTTCGCAGTTTCGCTAAGCGAAATGAGATCTAAAGAGCTATTAGGACCATGGAATGGGTAATTGATTAACTAAAATGACTTGGTCAATGCGCTCTGAATCCTCTAACTAGCACATTGTTTCGATGTCAGCCTCAACATCTCGTATCGGCTGGGAAAATTGATAAAAGGGACAATCTGAGAGAGTTTTCGTCGGGGTTTTGTTAACAAAGTGCTGCCCATAGAGTTTTGCATTTAGGCTTTGAGAATTTGTGTCTCCGGTGTATAGACGCGGGTTCATAGCCTGTGTTAGAAAAAAAAAAGAAGGAACTTATTACTTGGTACACTGGGATTGCAGAGAAGGGCTGCAGCAGGCAGCCTATTTGCAGAGATTTAGTGTGTCACTTTAATTGGGCTGGACGAGGTGTCAGCCGCGTATTCAGAGGGTATGGTAAAGATGCGGAGCGATCTGATGGAAAAGAAAGGCCTTGGTACTCCCTCTTCCTAAACGTGACCTGGGTAGGATTTGTTGCCAGATCCAGGCTTGCTTCTGCTTTTCCTCACTTTAATGCAGATATTATTTCATCCAGCCAACTGAACTGTAGATCAGCAATGTTTCTCAACTGAGAATATCCCAGTATTTTAAAAGAAATTTTTTCTTTAGTAATTACGTTCAGCTTTATCATTACCTGTTGTCTGCTCCGCAGCACTTTTGTTAATACGCTGGAATTTTTTATGGACTGTGCAATTTATTGCAATGCTTCTCTCTCTGTCTTGTTTTTGGCAGCTGATAACTAAATTCTTTTGTTTCTGATCACTTATTCTTGTTTTATAGTGTAATAAAAAATAAAAACACCCCAGTAAAATGGTGTAAATAGAGTGCATGCAGCTGCATATACATGTTTTTGCTTGCTGAATGAATGTATGCACACATCCCTGCATCCTCAGCCCATGCTGCGGTTCCTCCCAGTTCCAGTGCTGCAAAGAGCCCTACCTCTGCTGCAGTGGGGGAAGAAAACCATCAGCTACCTGCTGGTCCTCGAACCTCAGCTCCATCTTGGCTGACCCTGACTGCCTAAATCCACTTTGGCTGGCTGAGCTCTTCAAAGACCTGTCCACAAAAAAACCCTAAAATAAAATAACACCACCAAAAAAACAACCAAAAAGCAACTTGTTCTGGTTGTGCGTCTCCTCAATCCTTTGATGCCCCATGTGCATGGTTTGAGATACATGATGAGCAATGTATCCTGGAGCCAGTCAGCGCCTGGGTCCTTCCCTGGGATGCTATCCAGCTGCTTCCTGACTCCAAAGTCACATTAAAACATCTGGTCCCCAGGCTCAAGACATGACCAAACTCTGAACCCAAGAACATGGAGCACTCTCGTGCTCCATTTTTTTGGAGGGGGGACAGACATTGGTGATGATGGAAACCTGAAAGCCATCCTACCTGCTACATCTGCTCAAGCAAGCTCTCCAACTCCCCTGTCAGGACCTGCCTGTTTACACTCGTGGAGGAAGAGCAAAAACCTGTTGCGTAAGACAGCACGATCATCTCCCTGCAGCTTACTGCTGCAAATCACATTTCAGCAGAAGATGATTTTCACCTTCCTTGTAACTAATGAAAAACCCTTTAATTCAGTGTGTTGACATTAAAGCTCAGGCTGAAGATCTCTCCCCTGGAATACAAATGGAAATGGGGACCCATGCTTCTCCAGATAAAGACAGTTTGGAAGAACTGGTTCATTTTTTTCTGTGGATTTAACCTGTATTGGTTTCCTTAATAATAAAATAGCAGAGATGGTGCAATTTCTTTGACTAAAATCAGATGTCCCTATTTAGGTCAGATCTGTCCCAAATGGTATCTTGACAATAGAGGTGACTAAATCTCAGCCTACCAAGGTGGCAGAGGCTTGGCTGCCACAGTGCAGCTCTTCAAGACTCTACCAGGATACCTCTATGCCTTTCTGTTGAAACAAGCTCCCTGGGCAGGCACAGAGCAGTACATTTAATCCTGTCAACCATCTCCCTACCCCTGCTCTTGCATACACCTCTCAGCTGCAGAAGACCCTGCCTACCAAGACCCCATCCAACCTCTATTTTCAGCATCTGATCTGCTGGTGGACCTTCTCTTGGAAGGATCTCTTTATCATCTGCTGGAGACGGGAGGAAGGGAGGAGGCCAGGCACCTTCCACCTGTGTGAAGAAGTGAATGATGAAATTATCCTGCACCCTTCAACCTCACGTGCACACCAGGGTAAGTGGTGGGAGTGTATGGTCCCAAAGATGGTCCCACAGGCACCTCGCTGCTTCTGTGCTGAAGCAATAATCTGTGATGTGGGACATGTCAGTGATGCCAAGGAAGCTGGTGGTGTGTGGACAGCCTTCTCCTGTTTCTCCACTCCTCCCAACACTACATGTGATGTGGAAGGGAATATGATGGTCTTTTCTGACAAATGATGGTCTTTTCTGATGGTCTTTTGCCTGACAAATTTGGTGGCCTTCTATGAAGGCATTACAGCAGCAGTGGACAGGGGAAGATCAACTGATGTCATCTACCTGGACTTGTGCAAAGCATTTGACACCATCCCACACGATATCCTGATCTTTAAATTGAAGAGACATGGATTCGACAAATGGACAACTCAGTGGATAAAGAACTGGCTGCACAGTCGCACTCAAAGAGTTGCGGTCAACGGCTCAATGTCCAAGTGGAGAGCAGTGACGAGTGGCGTTCCTCAGGCACTGGGACCTGTACTATTCAACTTCTTTGTCAGCGACATGGACAGTGGGGTCGAGTGCACCCTCAGCAAGTTTGCCCATGATACCAAGCTGTTTGGTGAGGTAGACACACTGGAGGGGAGGGATGCCATCCAGAGGGACCTGGACGGGCTGGAGAGGTGGGCCCAA
>NW_009647481.1:565580-613117 GCF_000708025.1 Charadrius vociferus
CACCTCTGCTATGAGGAGAGGCTGAGAGAGTTGGGGCTGTTCAGTCTGTAGAAGTGAAGGCTCCGAAGAGACCTTATTGCAGCCTTCCAGTACCTAAAGGGGCTACAAGAGAGCTGGAGAAGGATTTTTTACTAGGGCACGTAGTGATTGGATGAGGGGTAATGGCTTCAAACTGGAAGAGGGCAGGTTTAGATTAAACATTAGGAAGAAGTTTTTCACTTTAAGGGTGGTAAGGCACTGGAAGAGGTTGCCCAGAGAGGTTGTTGAGGCCCCATCGCTGGAGGGGTTTAAGACCAGGCTGGACATGTACTTGGGCAACCTGGTCTAGTGGGAGGTGTCCCTGCCCATGGCAGGGGGCTTGGAACTCGATGATCTTCAAGGTCCTTTCCAACCTAAACCATTCTATGATTCTCCACCTCTCCAAGAAGCCTACGTAATCTCACCTGCCCCCTCACTCTCTCCCTGCTCTGTAGCCTGTGCACTAACTGATCTCCCACCCATGGCCCATCTACCCTCTTGCACTGGCTGTAGTCTGAATCAGAAGCTCCCAGATTTAAACAGCACACCAGTCCCTCTCTAGAGGATCTCATTTTATCCTATGCTCATCCAGCCTCAGGTTCCCACAGACTCCCTGAGCATCTCTCTGGCTTTCTCCCAACGTCCTCCACCACCTCAGAAAGGAAGGTCTGCATGTATGAGGTCAGCACATGTGAAGAAACTTTGCTACTCTCCTGGGGTCTCATTCTAGAGAAGCCTCCTGGAGGTGCTTCTGGTCTACCTATGCATGAAGGCTGCAGAGATGTTGATGTTGGAAGGTAGTCACTCAGATGTAAATAGGAGACCCATCATGGAGCTCTGCGGTATGCACATGTACAGGGAGGCAATGTCTTCATATTTTGCTGTCTGAGTGCTGCAGATATTAAATGCAGATTTGTCTGAATCCTCTTGTCTTCAGGTGAGACACATGGTTACCCAGCACGTGCTTGACTGCTTTCTCCTTTCCTTGTGTGAACAACTCTCACAATCACAGAGGAGCGAAGAAACCTTGCATTTTTGGAAAGGTGCTTGGGAGCAGTTGATGTGAATCACTGCCAAGCATAAAGACATTTAAAATGGCTCTAGATACCTGCTAGATTAGTAAGATGAATCACAGTCGTCGTGACCTCTACATGTGTCTGGCAAGTTGTTCTCTTGTTACCTAGTGAACAATCTGTTTTTCATGAACCCAAAATAACAATGTTTAGGAATACCTATTTTTTTTTCCTTCGCAAGCTCTGTGTGAGTCACTAGCATTGAAGCAAAAGAAGGAGGAATCCTCTGTGTAGACATGCACATGGCTTGGGAGCAGGGACTTCTGAATGGGGAACAGTCCAGCCTCTGGGTAGAGACCGGTGACCCAGTGACATCCCTTCCTTTACTGGGGTGACCCACCTGGCACAAGGTAAGCGTTGTGAACTTGGAGTCCCCGCTGCCAGCCCCACGTTGTGTGCACCTCTTCATCCCCAGATTATCTCCTGTGCTTCCTCCTGTCATCTCATTTGCCTCCATAAGAAGTGTCTGGCTTGGATCCCATGGTAAACTCGGTGGCTGCTGCCAGCCCTCTGCCAAAGCTCTCCTCTCAAATCTGAAACAAGAGCAGGTTGCAGGCTTGACATTTTTCAGCAACTAAGCCAAAATATACGGGGAACGATATTTTTACCTTTTTCTCTCTGCCCTTTTCTTTCCTCGTGTCTATTTGCTTCTGTCTTCGTTTGTCTCACAAAAAAAAAAAAAAAAAAAAAAATCAAAATCAAGCATCACCAATTCAATAACTGCCCTTTCAGTATGTGCTTGTCCAAAATGGCTCCGAGTGACAGGGCTGCAGGGTCAAAGACTTGCCCTTAGAGACTCTTTAAACTAAAAGGAGCAAGTTGCAGTGATATTTTTAATGTTGAAAGCTGTTTTTTTCTCCCTTCTTTTCATAGGCATTTCATAGGCATTTACTGACAGTTCAGATCTTCCACGGATGTTTGTTTGCAGTGGATGTATGCCAGCTGTAACTTAGATACAGTTAAATATTTCATGTAAAACCAGGATTGCTTCCCTTCTGTGACCACCCCACAACAGCTACGGGCAGGGTGACTTACAGATGAGATCCAATTCTCCAACTGCCGGTGCGAGTGCCGGCAGGAGCCCCTTGGGCAGCACAGAGGCAGGAGCTCACATTTCTGGGAAGGCTTACATATATATTTTTTTTTTAACTTTTTCACTGCAAGAACCAAAAATAATCTGCGGCAACTGGAAAGCTGAATTTCTCTGTTTAAAGAAGCATTTGATAGCAGCAGACGTACAAGGAAAGGGGGAGCAGCACCGAAATGGGACAAACAGAGCAAAGCGAGAGCTACAGAAAAACTGTCCAGAACTACACACCATGCTCGTGTACCTGCATCTAAATGGGTGGCTGGATCTTCGGTGGTACTTTGACCTCCAGCCACTGCCCCTGAAGGTCCCAGCCCAGCAGCCCAGACCCCAAACAAGCGGCTCGGGGATCACAACCCCTGCCCAGCCCCGTCGGTGTACCCCGCAAGTGCAGGTAGTGCGTAGCATCCTGGGCTCTGCCCGCCCCCCCCGCCACGTGGCAGCAGAGTCCCATGGGGAAACCCCAAAGCCCCTCCAGGTCCCTTGTGCATCCTTGCTTTCCCCTGCTAAGGGGACCTCGCTTGCTCAACCCCCTTTTTTAGCACCCCGAGACCTTCTTCCTCCATTCCGATCATGGTGGGGGACAGGTCCTGACCGACCACCATTCCTGACCTTGGGACTGAGCTGTGCCTCTGCTGCCCGTGGGAGGACAGAGGGTGTTTTCCTTGGGACTCTTACTGCAAGTGTCCTGGTGCAGGCTCGCCGGGGACATGGTGCCAAACAAAGGCAGCAGCATTGCCTTCTGCGTGCCCTGTGCACACCGGGCAAGGGGAGCCCTGTGCCAGCAGAGCTCACATCGTGATGGGCAGCCGCAGAGAAGGACCAGAAATGCTACTTATTAATACAGAAATTTATGTTGCCTATAAAATACGTTCACAGTGACATATTTAGTAACACAATTAATACTCCGCGACAGACATTTTAGTGTAACTAATTCTAGTCTGTATGCTCCCTTTATAGTGATATAAATGGCTTTATGTTGTGCTATTGATCTCTGTGGCCACAGCATTTCGCAGCACACCCCTCCATCCATCCCAGCTACCCTGGGAAGGTCCCAAGGCTTCGAATTCCCCTGAAAGTCATTTTTCCCTGGGGTGCATGGAGGGGAAAGGGAATTCCCAGTAAAGAGCAGCATCTTCCCCTGTCGGGGGTGTGGGCTGCAGATTTGGCAGATAGGATGTCATGGGTGGCTTCAGCCCTTGTGGGCTCCTCTCCAGCCAGCTTCAGCCTACAGCTCTCCAGCCTCTTGTCCAGTGCCACGCGATGATGGGGACATCATTTTGTCTGGAAACCTTCACTCAGGCAGTGCCTTCCCACACATCTGGAAGTGATGGAGGCCATGGTGCTCACTTCCAGCTCTGTGGCAGCGTTGCCACGGAAACTGATACTGTTGATTTTTTCTGGTCTCCAAATCCAGTCTGTGGCATCACTGGTCCCATCCACAGTGCCCAGGGTAGATTCCCCTGACAGCAGCCAATGTGGGGCAGTTACTCCCCCCTCTCACGCTACACCTCAGCCTCTGCCCCCAGCGGAGGGCAGAGTGTAAGCACAACCCTAGCCCTGAGTGTGAGCACAACCACACCACTCTCATGTGCTTGCAGCTTTCCAAGGCTTCCCAGCAATCCACACAGGATACCTTGGTGGGATGTCACATCACACCTCCACTCCTTGCCCTCAAAAACACCCCCTTGGCAAACATCACCACTGGGAACCTGAAAAGCAGTCCCCTTGCCCCACTCCACATCCTCAGCACAAAATCAGGTGCTCCGGCAGGAGGGTCAGCAGAGGAGACCAAATGCCCATGAGCATCTTTCTGGAAGAGGTGCTGGTAGCAGAGTTCGGAGGTGGGAGAAGAGATATCAGAGTTTACTAGAGGGATGGTAAGGGAAAGGCAGACGTGCTGTATTGGCATTTTGTGGAGGGAGGGGAGAGTGGATGTGGTGCTGGCTCTGGGCAAGGAGGTGTCAGGAGACGGCACTGGGGTCAGTGGTGTGTGGGGAAGGCGATGTGCATGGCAGCCAGGTGTCTTTAGGCAGAACAGTTACTCTCTGCCTCCCTACTTTCCTACATCCAAAGGCTGCATTTTCATTATTCATCCCCCTTCAGGGGAACTACCTCATAATAATAAAAATGTCAGAAGGAATACACAAATACATACATACACTAAATGAGCAGTTGCCACAATGCACAGACAGACACGATTTATGGGCTCCTGGGCCAACACCTTGGTTCCCCCCACAGTGTGGCAGTGGTCTCCTGCCTCAGACACAGCAGGCTGTGTGCAGGGGGGTCAGGGGAGATGCCCGCAGTGGCCCTCAGCCTTGATGCTCCTGGGTAACTTGTGCCTGGGTATCGCGGCTCCCCGCATGCATTGCCTGAAGCTCCTGCTTGGCGGCAGACTGTGCTGCACCCCAATGCCTTTGGTGTCCCTTTCTCCATCACTCTGTTCCTGGTCCAAGCCTGGGTTGAGTATTCCAAACTGCCCAAGCTGCAGCAAAGGTCTGTCCTGCAACCCCAGTGGTGGTGTATGGAAGTGTCCCCATCAGCGATGGCAACTCAGGGTGGGCACAATTTTGGGACCACCAAAGCTCACTTCAGCATTGGCTCACCAGGGTCCCTCCTGCTCTTCATGAGCATGTGTCCCAAATCATCATGTCCTGACATGGAGAAGCAGAGCAAGTAAAGGCCAGTGCTTGCTCCCTGTCCTCAACTTTGCTCTCAGCTGCAAGGGATTGGGTTTTCCCATTTTGCCAGGCCCCACATGCAGCTGTGACTCTGAAAACTGCTGATTGATGGTCAGTCCTACAAGCTGGGTGCAGGCAGATAGGTAGGTTGGAAACCAAGAAGGGCTATGCACACCAGCTGCCCCACCTTGCAGAGGAAAATCATGCCCATCATTCCCAGGGATGGCAGCGTTAAGAAGGCACCAAGCACACACATGCACATGGATCTGTTTTGGGGCTGCTGAGCACTTGCTGCCCCCTCAGTCGGCTGCTCAGGGGCCTGGGGACTAATACAGCAGCTCCAAGGACCATGCAATTGGAAATGCATCAGGGAGGAGCTGGGATTAGTCCATTGCCCAGGCATCACTGTGTGTATGGGGTGCCCGGCCATACACAAAGCCCACGTGGATGTGGTGTGTGTCTTCTGTGTACGTGGGTGTGTGCAGGCACACGCTATATGTACATGTTGGTGTCATCATACGGCCGGGCACACGTGTGTGCACACGCATGAGCCAAGGCAGGGATGTGGCAGCTCCTCAGAAGGATTTGCTGAGGATCTCCCTGTTGCAGGCTGTGTCTTTCCTGGTGAATAATAATCTCTTCACCCAGAGCTGGGCACATGCAGAGTTAATGCTGAGTGCACATGTTTATGATAAAACAGTTGATTTATCAGAACTGTCACCCACTAATCGCTGGGGGAATTGGAGCACTCGCGCTTCCCACAGAGCTGCAGTGCTAATGCCATGCTCCTAATGCAGATTTGCAATGCAGCGCCACACCAAGAAAACCCTGGGATACGCAAGGGGCAGGCACGAGCTGCAGAGAAATGGCACACACGTGCACATCTGGCCAGCTGCAGCAGCCCACTCACCCCAGGGAAGAAGGCGGTTTCCATGCGGAATGGAAGAGAAAAGCAAGGAGCTCCCACAAGCAGAGGTCATGAGTTTCCTAAGACAGGGCAGTAGCTACT
Source organism: Charadrius vociferus (assembly GCF_000708025.1). NCBI lineage: Eukaryota > Metazoa > Chordata > Aves > Charadriiformes > Charadriidae > Charadrius > Charadrius vociferus. Next base: position 571,452 of record NW_009647481.1, read on the forward strand.
GTAAAGCTGTTTGGGATAAGGATCTTGAGAGCTCAAAGGTGGGGTTTCCATATGGGTTTGGCTGCAAATCTGGTCTTCCTCATCAGGCAGAGATCAGCCTTTCTCTGATCCAATGGTGATGGAGACACCTGGGCCCCTGGGAAGACATCATAGAGTCCTTCATCCCAAGGAGTCACTGGCTGCACTCCCTTTAGGAAGCAGCACTCTCCCTCCAACGTGGCTGGCACCTCCGTGCAGACAGAACCAAGAGGAGGGACTTCACCACCCCTGCATCCAGCTCTTCCTGGTCTGCAGTGGCTGCAGGAGATCTCCTCATTCCTCGTGCTATGGGGCATCTTGCTGTATTCACCCTCACCAATGCTGTCCTGTTGACAGTGGCAGCCCTGGGCTGAGTCACAGAGTTAGCGTCCCCTGTTCACAGCAAGACCTATATAAACACCACCACGCATATTCTTGCAGTCTCCCACATCTTGGTAGGACTCACAACAAGCACAAATGACCCATCAGCCACCGTGCAGGGGGGTGCAGCTGCTCATTCGATGAACTTCCATACCCAGCAGCCCTGGGGCAGAAGGAGACCTCACGTGGCATTTGTGATGGGGTTTAGCCTTCATGCAATGGTGTGGGCAGAGGCAGATGCCGTGGGTATTGCAGAACAGCATCTGGTTTCACCTACAAGACATCAGCTCTGGTTATCAGCAGATACTTAGAAAACTCTGGTTTTGCCAGTGTAGAAGTGGAGGGAAGCTGCTAGACCTCTACCTAAGGCAGATTGCTTGTACTTGAGTGTATATTATGACAAAATGAGAGGAAAAAATCTTTGCCAAGCAAACTCTCAAGTACATCTGAGGTCCTTCCTGCTAAATCAATATTGGCAATGCCTGCTGCTCTCCACCTGGGATGGTGAGAGAAAATCAACGGAGGGTCTGATTTGCCTCTAATATTGCTCCGGATGTCATCTGTTCCTCAAAGCAAATATTTCAGAATTTGAGGTTTCTGGGAGATCTTCAGTTATGTCGTGACAAAAACTCCTGCCAGAAAGGGCGTTTGGTATTTCCTTTGCCAGGCTAATGCTTATTTCTTGAGTAATATTTCAGGCCCTTCAAAAATGTAAGGCTTTGTTTAATCATTGCCTTCAACTTGAATTCCAATGTCCTTTGGCTGAAGAGTGCTCTTGTACCAGACTGACCATGCACCTACCTGATGTCTGCTTTCCGGGCAGAACATATGGGCTGGTGCTTTCTGCTGAGAAAGTGCATTTGCTTAGTCTGAGCAGTCTTTGCCAGACTTTGGTAGCTCATTTCAGTGGATATCGTGAAGAAGTTTCTTGGTAGCTGCATCAGTCTCCCATTCCCAGCTCAGTATTTGTGTAGAGACCTAGCCAAATAATAACTCTTGATCAAATACATTTTGTTACACAGCTGCTCGTGCAATTCTGCTGGTTCTGTTGGGTTTTTCTCACTGCATTTTAGAGTGACCGAATGCCCACTGATGTGCTCAGTCTGCAGCTAGCAAACTGCATAGCTTTATGCAAGAAGTGGTGAATGCGTGGAGACTTCAAACTACACCTTTGAGGTGCCACTGGAAGGACTCCTGGCCAAAGCCTGTTCCAAGCTGTTTTTTTTCTCCTGGCATGTCTCTACTTTCAGCAATGCAAACAGCATAAAGGCTTCTGAAATTGGCAGACAGGGTATGATCTTGAATTTGACGGACTGTTTACAATTATTCATTCTTTGAGCGACAGTGCAGAGCCACATGGCCATGGGAATATACTTTGTGAGATCTTGTCTAGACTACAAGAGGATTAATGGCAGAGGGAGATTTTCTTTGTCTTAGTGATTTTTGGACAACTTCAGTCAATTGCAATAAGCCTGGATAATTGCTGCGTGTGGCTCTTCCCCAGATCCTATTAACAGCAGTAATTTTAGCAATTTCTATAAACAAACAAGGTGAAGATGACCGATTCTGCTGCTTCAGATGGAGCCACTGGGGCATCGGCAAATGTTTGGGGACCTCACATCTGCTGGCAGCAGGTGGGCTGCATTTGCAGTGGGGCTGCATTGACACCCTCCCTGCACGCTGAGGGTTGCTGCTTCTCTCTCCTGACCAATGCGGACACTGCAGAAAACTCCTTGCAGCAAACACATGCCCACTACAATGCACATGTATCTTTTGCTGCTAGTGACTAAGGGCTTATAATAAACTGGCTTCCCAACGCGGATTTTCATGCTGGCTTTTTGTTTGAGGCTTCCTTCTTGCAGGCTTTTAGGTACAGAAAGGCAAGTATAAATGATTAACAGAAGTTTTAATAAATCCTGATGGGGTCCTTTAGATGGATAGATCACTAGAGGTTGTTTATTATTGTGTCTTGTAACTCACATAACATGCTTTATTATCGTGCTTGCAGTTATGTATAAAATGTCTGCAATACACTTTGTCATAGACTAAATCTTCAGGGACTCACTGGGAGGTGAAACAAAAAGTTTCACTGTTAATTTTTGGAAACATAAGGTCTTCTGTCCGTCTGCTTGTCTGGTGGTCTCGGCATTGACCCTCGGCATGCCATGCCATGAGAACAAGTCTGATGAGGAGTGGCTGAGGGAGCTGGGGGCATTCAGCCTGGAGAAAAGGAGGCCGAGGGGAGACCTTATCGCTCTCCACAGCTCCCTGAAAGGAGGGGGTAGCGAGGGGGGGTCGGTCTCTGCTCCCAAGGAACAGGCGATGGGACAAGAGGAAATGGCCTCAAGATGTGCCAGGGGAGGTTTAGATTGGATATTAGGAAAAATCTGTTAACTGAAAAGGTTATCGAACATTGGAACAGGCTGCCCAGGGAAGCAGTAGAGGTATTTAAAAGACGGGTAGATGTGCTGAGGGACGTGGTTTAGTGGTGGACTCGGCAGAGTTAGGTTAACAGTTGGAATCAATGATCTTAAAGGTCTCTTCCAACCTAAGTGATTCTATGATTCTATGCCCACACTGCTGCTCTCCATGGCCCTGTACGCAATGCTGTGCCCTCACAATGGGCTGCCATCACTCCTTTTTTTCAGTAGGGCAAGTGGACAACCAGGGAAGTGCAGACCCATACCCACTGAGCAGGAAAGTGGCTTTTTTTAGGGTGGACACCTTGGTCTGCGTTGGCTGTGCTGTGGTCAGATACCTGCTACCCCCAGGCAGAGGCAGGGAGCATCCTCCTGGGGGGCTGGGTCAGCTCTGGGTGCTGGGCATCCTGCTAGATTTTACAGTAAGGTGAGAGGTAGCGTTTCCTTTTTAGTGTGACTAATGTCAGCATTTGGCAAAAATAGCAGCAGCGCCATTCTGGCTCCCCAGCCCGACGTCTGGAGGCTGCTACGCACGTTGTGCTCAGACCATATCTTGCAGAGAAAGGGAATTGTACAGAGGGACTAAGACATGAATTTAACTTCTATTTTTTATGCTGTGGCTCCAGTAAGAGACTGTAGCTAAAAAGCGACCAAGGCAATTAATTACCAATGTCTGTCGCCTAGTGCAGGACCAGAACGAGAGAGAAAACAAGGCAGAGACCACTGCATTCCCCACAGATAGGGAAAAATGGACTGATGTATACTTCTGCTGACACGCTCCAGCATCAGGGAGTCTTTGTTCACATGGGCTTAAGAGACTTCTAGGCTTGGGTAGACGATTAAAGGGAAAAGGAAGGAAACCTTATAAAGGCTCTGCAGGCTGCCCACCTCCCAGGCTCCCTGGGGTACCGATGCTGGTGCTTCCCAGGTACTGGGGAGCGTCTGTGCAATGCCGGGGTTCTGCAACACCACCCATCCTGGACCACAGCAATCACACTCCTTGCTGAGCAAATATCAGGTGATTGCACTCTGGTCGGTGCTGCTGGCTGGAGGGCTTTGGAGAAAAGGCCATTAAAACCTGTGTATCATGGAGCCAAAGCCTCCAGGTATGAGAGAGAAGATGTTTTTTTCATTTTGCAGATTTGTTTCATAAACTTTGCAGGCTCTTCAGTCAAAGCACTGAGCAAGCCTGCAATAGTTTGTTTAAATTTTGCATATTTTTCTGACTATAAACATGGTTTCTGGTCAGCCGCAGTATAAGCCATCCATTTCCTTCAGGACCAGTGCACACTTCTGGTGTAGGGTGCCTATGAACTTGGTGGCAGTTAAAGCAGGCAATGTGTTTAAGGAAAAAAAAAACAACAAGGGAGAAGTAAAAATAGTTTAAAGATCCCAGAATCCTGTTTGTCTTACTGCAGCAAATGAAGCACTGAAGCCAACGCCCCAGACAGCTCCTTCGAAGGCAGCTTGTCCACACGGTGAGTTGAACCAAAGTTTGTCCCCTTCCCAAGCTAGTGCCTGGATGGCGGCTGGGCTGGCCTGGTCCTCGCAGGGGAAGGGAGGAAAGAAAGGAAAAAAAAGATTAAAGCGTGTGACGCTGCCCATACTAACTATGAGGCATCTGACAGCTGTTTCTCAGTTCCTCAGTGGTTTCCCGGCCATCCACCCTCGCCTGGCTGGCGTGAGCCTGCGAACCCAGATGCTCACAGCATTCACCGATGACATGTCGAAGGACGTATTTTCCCTGAGTTTATTCACTGCGTCGACTTTGGAATGGAAAGTCTTGTCGAGTTTTTAAATAATAGCAATTTTGTATGCATTTGACTATTTCTGCCCTGTATGAGCCAATATAAACTCTATCTCATTTATCAATTAGCATTTATAAAGTCCTTATCACCATGGAATCAAAACACTGTAAATGGATTAAAAAATAAGCAGGCTGCCTGGGGGAGTCAGTAACTTCATCTACTCTGAATTTTGTGAAACAGTGTGATCTCATCGGGGTGTCAGGGACATGCACAATTTTTAGGCACCTCACAAAATTTGAGAAAGGAGTCATTGAAAATAATTAGCGTAATTATTCCAGAATTAAGCGGCTCTTCATTCTGGACCTGAACGTTCATGCGGGGAGCTATTCTGGAAGAGCTATTCTGGAAGACTTCATTCTCCGGTAGCCCTGCTTACTGGCTTACACTAAATAATTTTAACAGCCTCACCTACATATCAGTTCACCATTGTGGAGCCATTCATATCAATGCAAAGTGCCTGTAAAGCAATGCCAACGCAGAATGCTGATGTTTCCAGCCACTTTGAAGTAGAGTAACTGATTGCAGCAAAATGAAGGTAATGGTCCTGCTGTCATCAGGAGGAGCAGGAGATGTCCCCAGGTGCCTAGTAACTTTGCGTTAAGGCCAGGCTTTTGCTCCAAAACTGACCAACCGTGAGCTGCATTGCCATTTTAACAGTGGGAAGCAGAAATGGGCATCAGGAAGCCTCCCTGCCAGGATTAGCAAATGAAACTGGTAAAGTCTGTCATAACCCAAGGGTATGCAAAGACCATTTTAGGGTTGCTGCTCAAGGAGCTACATTTGGAAACCAGAACCCTGTTTTCCCATCTTCTCTTTTGTCACCTCTCCTGCTAGGGAGCTCCCAGCGTGTCCTACTGCAGCAGGAAAAGTGGGGCTGCCACACTGTGGTTGCATGTGAGAGCATCTCCTTGGTCCTCGGCCAGGGGTGTACAGGGCTCCTGGAGCTGATGGAGATGTCATGGGCTGAGCAACAAGCAGCCATCCTCACTAATGGAAGAGTGTATTTTTGGGAGCAGTCCAGGTACTAATCACCTGCAGCATCTGGGTTGTGGCCACCAGTATTATCAGGCATTAGATTAATGATCTAGCAGTCAGAGTAAACAATGCATGGACAGGACTGTGCTGGATGTTTGTCCCCTCCCTCATGCAAAAGTAGTAATTCTGATTTTTTTTCTATTGCTCAGGGTCAAGCAGAGACCAAGAATTGTACAGCTGAACTCTGCCCTGGACAAGTGAACGTCCACAATAGGACACTCCTTTTCTGTGCTAACGAAGTGCCACACAATGTCACCTCAAACTGTCAACAGAAGAAAAAGAAAAATGAGAATATCTACAGGACATATTATTATTCTAGAGATGTGTTAAAATAAGAATATTCATGAGAAATCATTTGTTTATCCAAGTAGCCTTGAGCATTCATCAGTGAAGGAACGGACTCGAAGTAGCCACAAGTCAATATTTGTCCAATATTAGCAGAGCGGAAGCGGTCATTTTGGGCATCAAAATAGTCATCATACTATGATTTCAGAGAAATTTGTGTGGTTCCCTGCTGTGGTGTAAAAAACCCAACCTTTGTAAATAGTCAATGTCACATCAAGGACAGAGAGCCCAAGAGCTAAGAGGCTATTCTCGTTGTGTTTACACACTGAGCATTTTCATGCTAAATTTGCTTTGGGATGCAGGTGCCAGATGAAAATCACCATGGCCATGTGATGCTAATTGCTTGCGCAGAGTAGAAACACGCTGCTGGTTTAAATTTGCTTTAAAGACGTGGATGGGTTAACTGCATGCTGGGCCAAGCACTATGTCCACACCGGAGTGCTCTTTAATCTCTCCATTAGCACATAAGCTTCTCCACTAGCCTGTTCTTGCCCACTGGGTACACCATGCTTGACGTCTCCATCCTCCCCGAGACACAGCCTGGGCACCCTGCGCTTGGGCTTTATCCTCGGATCCCCACAGGGTCTCGTTTTTTCCCCGCTTTGCAGTGGGCTTGCATCAGATCTCTGAGCACGATGGCTTTGTCTTGGATGCTCACCCTGGGATTAACATTTTCTGCCTTGCATCACGCCATCACCAGACCCCATCGTTTATCATCTGAAGCAACAGCAAGGCACCAGCAGCAGAGCCAGGCTTCCTCGGAGCAGTTATTTTTGCCTGAAAAGCATCAGCAGCTACGGGCAAAGCCACACAGCTGAGAAGATGGGCACACATCACCACCGAGAGAGCTATTTCACAGCAGCAAAGTGGCAAGGGCAGGGAGAAGAGCACGGCAGTGATGAGCAGGTCTTAGGCAAACAGCTGTAAAGGGGTTGTACCACAGCTGCTGTGCATCAGGGCCAGGTGGCGAGAGCACAGAAGGGCACCGGAAAATAACTGAGAGTGCTGCGATATCCAGGACTCCTGTCAGGAAGCCTTTCCAGCTGCCAGTGCTGCTGCCTCTCTCCCACACCCACCACCCCCTTCTTCCAGGCACCTGGTCCACCCTGGTCAAGCTGCTGACCATCCCCCTGCATCCCGCACTCCCTCCATCCTCCGATGATGGGATCACAGGAAGCCCAGGACCTTGCACAGCAGCACAGCGCTTCACCCAGCTGCCCCCCTCCTTCTCCTGCAGCCTCAGGTTTGCACTTCACGCCCAAAGCAGGACTTTGCTCTCAGGAAACCTTTGCATTAGAAAACATCACCAGAGAAGGGGCCACAGGTCAACCTTCTGAGGAGGAAATGCACAGAATACCCTTATTGGGTCTCTTTCTTAATGCACAACAATTTGTATCTAGGTGAAAGATGAAGCAAAACAGTGCTACAGCTTCCCTAATTCTTTTATTTTTGTGTGAGTGCATGATCTTCGCTTAAACCTCAGGTCACTCAGCTCCTCTTTGAGGTACCTTATAACCCTTCTGCTTCCCTTGCCGCAGAGAGGCGAGGGTACGATGAAAAAATGGGGTCCTGCTAAGGAGAACCTCTACCCACACTGGGAAACAGCCCTCTCCACCTCCCCCTGCCCCAGGGCAGCCCCTCCCACAGCAATACTTAGCTGCAGAGCATCGCACCCAAGGGTGCTCGCTGGGTTCGAATGCTTTCAGGAGCCAGAGCAGTTGGGCAGAGTTGCCTGGTGGGGAGGGCAGATGGAGCCATGGGTTGCATGGAGTCGTGCTGCCCTAACGTCAGCCAGCACTGAAGGCAGAGACATGAAGACACAGCATGAAGTGCATGCAGAGCGACAAAGGGTCACATCTAGTCGGGGAAGGGCAGGGGAGGGGGTGTACGTCCCTACTCCCCACTGGGGAGGGTCTGTACGCAGAGCATCCCATACCTGCTGGGCACAGAGGAGGCAGTTTTGAATTGAATCATTGTAATTTAGCAATTAAGCACAGAGGGGCTGCTGTGCCAGGCTACAAAGCAGCAAAGAAAGGGGTTGCCCGAGTCCAAAACGTGGGGCAGCTCCTGCCTGGTGCTCAGCGGGGCACTTGCTGCACAATGCAAAAGGCAACGACAGCACATCCTTCCCCTTAGCCCAGACAAAAAGCGGCAGATCCACACATTTGTGAAGTTTTACCATGATAACCGGCCTAAGAGACAGTGTCGCTGCAGTGATGGCACGGCAGTCTGTATCTGGCAACACAAAGCAACATACTGCTGCTTTCTGCACTTCCAGTGCGACCCTGTAACCACAGCTTATGTTGACACAAATCCTTTGCAAAAGGTGACCCAGCAATAGCCACCCAGCTGAGGCAGCTCTGCGCGGCAAAGCACAGCTCTGGCAGATTGATGGAGGAACTATTAGAGGCACAAAGACCTGCTCAGTCACACTGGGAGCTACAGGTAATGTTTTTTTCCTCCCCTCTTACACTCCTGATGGTTTTCATGCTGTTTCTGAGCTCTCGCTGCAGAGTCCATGTTCCAGCCAGCTCTTATTTTCTTCCTCTGTCCTGACATTGGAAAGCAAGTGCTGTCAGCTCAGGTATGCGAGTGGCTGGCGTATGGAAAAAGCCTCCCTGATTCAGACTGGGCGTGCTGGTTCTTGCTCTCCAGGCTGGCTGCACGCCGCATCTCCCAGCGCTGCCGTGAGCTGGCTTCTCTTTCCTCGGCAGTCTTCTCTCTCTCAGACTGGGCTGGAGGCTTCAATTCTCTCTTATCTGCCACAATTACAGTGGCAGACCTGATTCATCTCCACTGCCTGCAGTTCTGGTTCCTCAGGGAGCAGCATCAGGGATACCCGGTGACAAACAGCCTCCTTAAGGCAAAGCATGATTTTGAACAAAAAAATAGAGTAGCACCTAGAATAAAAAAATTGTTAAAAAAAACCCAACCACCCTTCCACCCCCTGAAACCTAAACTACACTGTTCTGCACATGTCCTGCTCTCCTTAAGCCACTGCTGGAGCTTGTGTTTCTGAAGCTCCACGTCGACATGGGGGAGGGTCCCTCCGGCAGCAAAGGTGGGCTGTGATGGGCACAGGACCAGAGGAAGGAACCTGCCTGCAAGCAGGGGAGATGCACGAGCACCAGCAAGCACCCTCACCAGCCCCAGCAGAGACACCAAGAAGGTGGCACAAGCTGATATCTAAATGAAAGTTTGCATACTTTGGAGAGGGTCCAGAGGAGGGCCACAAAGACGATCAGGGTGCTGGAGCCCCTCTGCTGTGAGGACAGGCTGAGAGAGTTGGGGTTGTTCAGTCTGAAGAAGGCTCCAGGGGAGACCTCAGAGCACCTTTCAGATTCTGACGAGGCTACAGGAAAGCTGGGGAGGGACTTTTTACAAGGGCATAGGACGAGGTTGAATGGCTTCAAACTGGAAGAGGGAAGACTTAGATTAGATATCAGGGAGAAATTTTTCACTTTGAGGGTGGTAAGACACGGGACCAGGTTGCCCTGAGAAGCTGTGTCTGCCCATCCCTGGAGGTGTTCAAGGCCAGGTTGGACGGGGCTTGGAGCAACCTGATCTAGTGGAAGGTATCCCTGCCCAGGGCAGGGGGTTGGAACTAGATGATCGTTAAGGTCCCTTCCAACCCAAACCATTCTATGATCTTGAAGTATGAAGGCACAAACAAGTCTCCCTTCTGATAATGCCTCCCTGGCAATGACCAGGGGCAACTGCATGCATCCAACATCAACAGGTTTGGAGGCTGACGCCACGCACTTCATACCCTGATGGAAAGCAAAGCCTTTTCATGATGAGTCGATGATATTGCTGTTTTGCTGTGTATGGGAAAAAAGCATGCATGACTCCCCCTGGCTCTTCCTCAGCAGCAAGCCTGACGGCCAAACGCACAATGAAGTCAATGGAAACTGCTTTTACTTTGCAAACCCTAGATCAGACCCCGGGGCTTACGCCATTTAATGCTCAAGAAACTCTATCCTTTGCAGGGTCAGTAGTATCCTTGCTAGAGTTTCACTCTGTGGTTTCTTGTAGTCTGTGTGCTACCGCCTGCTTCTCCATCCCAGATTTAGTGTTAGAGAAGCTCTCTGGACCCAGCTGAAAGATAATAATTGAATAATATGCAACATTACACTCTTAGATTTCATTCATTTTCACACTCATAGGATCTGTAAAGTCTAAAATGAAGTATCATCTTCAAACTGTCATCCTGCCCAGTGACAACAAATTTAAACAAAAAGGTAAAATATTTTAAATCAAAACCTGTGAATTACCTCAAATAATCTTATTCAGACTTTTATTCACATTTCTGGGTATAGCTCCCACAGTAAATTAATAAGACATAAGTTTGCAATATTTTCAATGGGCTGATACAGCAGCATTTTTCATTTCAATTAGGAAGAACAGTGCAATTAGATGCCTCAGCCTCGGCTGAAAAGGAAACACGTTATTTCCTCGGGGTGAAGATCTTACCAGTATTCATGAGCGTTCACATCTTTGGAATCTTCTGCCAGATTAGCCCTTAAGTAAACTGGTTGCCAGTGGAAGTAGCTGGCACTGGGGAAAGGATTTATTAATGTATTCTCCAAATAATCCCCTCTACCCCTGAAGGGAGAGGGGAAATCAGACCTGTCTCAGCAACGTTATTCTTCCTTTCTCAGCTTGCTGAGCTTCCTCCTTGGAAGTCTGGTCCAGGCCTGAGGAAGGTAGAGGACCTGCTCTAAGAGGGCACACCAGTGTACCTCCTCTCTCCATTAAGTACAATATTCCTGTCCAAAACTTTGAGTGGGCACCCCTGGACAATTTTTGGCATCCAGGTATCACAGACCAACCAGTGGTTCAGTACCTTCAAGGGCAAATCAAGGTCAAGAAATTGTTGAGGGTTTTTTTTTCTTTTAAAAAAAATTTTCCTCAACCCCTGCCTGAGGACCTATCTTGGACCCCTCTTTGATAAGATCTTAAGTCCTCCCACTCTGTGGCACATGCAGCTGAATCCCAGCTCTGCACCTGATCAGCAGGGACACTGACTGTCCTGTCTCCATTTTCTCCCCAGTTATTTAGCATATATGAAGTCCCCTGGGCAAGCACTCTGTCAGAAACACATTATGGGATAGTAGGATCATGACGAGGAATCAAACACAGGTTTCTGAAAGCAGGACAGCCATGGGTATAAAATGACGAGCAGCTCAGAACTGCTTTCTCAAGCAAGGGGAGCACCGGTGGGGAGTGCAGCAAGGGAAGCAGGCACCTGGCTACAGAAAGAGCTGTGGCTGTGAAAGCCTTACAACTCATTTGTTGTTTTTCCTCTCTAAAATGTCATAATCTGTCTTTACTTTTAGTGCAACTTGTAGGACACTTTCAAGCTGGATCCTTTGAACTTTGCTAATCTCAAGCAGCATTTGCTCAAGAAAACTCCTCTCAAGTCTTAGCTTCAGCCAGTTTTGTAATGGTTTTGGCTATAAATGGTGTAGCGAGAAGCTTACAGAAGTTGCAAGTCGTGGAGCAAATCCCTAGTCTAGTTCAAAAAGTTTATTGCCTGGCAGTTGGAGTTCACAAATTTAACATGAAATAAAGCAAAGCTTCAGATTTAAGAAGCTGGGCTAAGCTAGTCCCAAGGCTCATGTTATGAAAGTTGGCAGAGGAGAAGCTGCATGTGTGAGTCCTGGCCTTGCACAAAGGTGCTGAGAGAGCAGGAAAAAAGATCATGAAGTTTAGGATAATGTAGTAACCAGGGAATTCCTCGTTAAAACCAAAACGTGCGCAAAGATCGCCAACGTCTGCATAGCTGCAGGCTCTGGAGCCAATGGCTCCCACCATCCCATCCACACTTGCTTGACCAGTGAAGTCAGCCATCCCCAAGTGCTGCAGGTGAGTCTGGCATCATGGAGCAGAGCAGGCTCGGCCAGGGCTGGGTCATCCAGCAAGATGTCCAGCCCTGCAGAGGAGCTGGTAGACTGGGTGCCAAGACAAGATGGGGTGCACATCTGCCCCACATCAGCACAAAGAGAGCAAGGTGCCAGGGGTCTACAGCATCAGTTATCCTGAGGACAGGTGATTCAGGAGCCGAGGGACAAATTTCAACCAAACCAAGAGATCCCACAGCAAGTGACACTTGAAAAGACAGTGGGGAAAAAGCTGGGAAGCATGGAAATAATTGAATGGTTAGAATTGGAAGGGACATTAACAAACATCTAGTTCCAACACCCCTGCCATGGGCAGGAACACCTCCCACCAGACCAGGTTGCTCCAAGCCCCATCCAACCTGGCCTTGAATACCTCCAGGGATGGGGCAGCCACAGCTTCTCAGGGCAACCTGGGCCCGTGTCTCACCACCCTCACAGTAAAGGATTTATTCCTGATATCTATTCTAAATCTCCCCTGTTCCAATTTCAAGCCACCATGCCTCCCTCTGATCACTCCATGCCCTTGTAAAAAGTCCCTCCCCAGCTCTCCTGTAGCCCCTTTAGGCACTGGAAGGGTCTCTAAGGTCTCCCCGGAGCCTTCTCTTCTCCAGGCTGAACCCCCCCAACTCTCTCAGCCTGTCCTCACAGCAGAGGGGCTCCAGCCCTCAGGTCATCTTTGTGGCCTCCTCTGGCTTTGCTCCAACAGGTCCATGACTCTGTCACAGACAGAGCTTCTACACAAACACTGTAAATCTAGGAAATAAGACAGGAGAACCAGAAGTATCAAGGGGAAGGCAATGCATGCTGGGAGTTGAACTTTCTACCTACCAATGCTCCATAGGCTGACCATAACCCCAGAGGAACATTACTGTTCTGGGGCTGTGATAGCAAGCTCTTTGAAAATATCTCTTCAGTGCACAGTCAAAAAAAAACCCCAAACAAACAAATCAAGTGCTAGGAATTACTGGCTGAGGAACTGAGAAGAAAACAGAGCAGCAGTACACCACTGTGTAAGCTGTGCCTGTGCAGCAGTGGTGCCCTCATCCCTACACTGAGGGACTTGCAGAGTCCCCCACAAACAAGGGACAACCATCCAACCAGGCTGTCATCCTAGGAGAGAGGGAAAAGGGACTGATGAGCAAGGAGGGATCAACCATATGTCTCGTACCTGGAGACGTTTCATATGACTTCAGTTTTGCAGCATCCCACATGCCCTCCTGTCCCACGCCAGGAACGTCTCTGCTTGGGGGAAGAACAACATATATCATCTCAACCAGTGTGGTACGGCTTGGCATTAGAAGAGGCAACCAGCTGACATGCTGGGTTTGCCATTTCAGGGCTGCTTTGAGACAGAGATGATTCAGCCAGAGCTCGGCTCAGACTTTGGCTCATTTACTGCAATTATCTAAACAGGAGTGCTTGGACCCAGAGGTGAAGCCGGCAGAATTAACACCTGGGCTTGTTTCAGAATAGAGAATAATGTAAGGCGTCAGGTCACAAGACTATGGTCTTGAATTCACCAGTCTCAGTATGTCCTAAAAAAAAAATAAAAAATATACATTTTCACATTATCAGAGCTCCTGGATTTGAGTTGCTGGATCCTCGCACAGCAGTTCTGGATCTGTTAAACTGGCTGAATAGCCTCCTAGGCACTGGGATGAGGAGAGCTACTGGGTCGAAATAGACCATGGAAAAACATGAGTCTGCTCCTCCCATTTACTTTTGAGCTACACTAACTAGCAGGCAGACAGGAATAGCCTCACTCTGTTTTCCTCATTTACCCACAAAGGTACACATGCAAATAGATTAGGAAGTCAAAAGTGTGGCTTTCACAGTCAAGTTTGACTCAATCAGACAAACTAACAAATTAAAACTAGTTCTTGGGCAAAACATATCAGCTGTAATTTCTGCCTCAGATGGCGACCATCAGGAACAAAAATCTGGTTTGCAAATGGCCTCACTAAGCAGTGCTGGTCCGAGCGCAGTTTCCATTTTCCCGTGCCTAAATAATGCTCTGGCATGCTTTACAGGAGCGGCACAGTAGTGCAGCTAAAGCTTTCTCAAAACATCAAAGAAGCAGAACAGTAAAACCCATCAAAATTTTACTAATCAAAACTACACGTAATTGTCAAGCAAAGGCAGATAACAGAACTCGGGCAATCTCTGTGAACCCACGGCTTCACTCAGACTTAGCAATTAAGCATCAGCTGCTGCCGCCAGAGTAGCTGTGAAACTGTGGGGTAAAAGTCACAGCTCGCCAGCACCAATTAGTTGCTAATGAACATCAGCAATCCCCCTGGTGAAGGGAGCTTGAGACAAAACTAAGACCAAAATACCACCCACGCTTTATGCCACCATAAACTGGTACCACGGCTGCGGGAGGATGCTCCATACCCCTGCCCTGCTGCATCCTACCAGGGCAAGGTAGCCCATCAGATTAAACCCAGCTGCAGAAGAAAAGGTTGATTTTGAAGTGCTGCTTTTCCCAGGTCAGTCAGCTGCACGAGGGAGGGAGTCAGCCTATAATAATTTAAGCAGTACTGCCATTACATGTGAAATCACAGCCTTAAAGGAAGTCAGTCAATTTAAACCCGTTCCTGAAGGGGAATAATTAAACACTCCAAAGATGTGGGAGAATTTTAAGCAGTCAGCAAGGATTTAAGACAACATATCATTCCTATACAGAATTAAGAAAAAAAAAATGATAAAACGTAGGCAGGCAAAGCAGACCATTCATTGCAGACTGAAGGGAGCTACATCAAGAGGAGCCTCAGTCAATCAAAATGGGCTCACCTCTCCAGACTGAAAAAAAAAAGAGATTGAAGTTTTGAAGAAAAGCCTGTGGTTGCACGGTCTAGCTCAACAATAGTGGCGTATAACCTGAAAGATGATGAAAAAAGTCTCAGGAACAGGAAAATCTAAGCATAACTCCAGAAACAGGTGGAATGACCCTTAGGAAAGGGGCAGAAAGCCAAAAGGCTTCCAGGGGAATTGCTGCATGGGTGATGCAGCTGTGTCTAGTGACAGGTCTTGTAGACATGGGAGAATGTGGGACCAACATAGGACCATCTCCTGCAAGAGCTGTCTGCAGATGCAGCAAGAAGTTCTCTGCAGAAAAGCTGCTAATGGGGAAGCAGTGTAAAAAGTTTTCCAAGCCTAAGAAAGCACTTGAGACTACTGGTTCCACCAGACTACAAAGGGAACTTCAGATCCACCCAGGGCTCCCAGGTGTGAAAAACCACGAGAATGCAAAAGCACAAAATATCCTCACTGACAAGTTTATAAGGATCATGTGGAAAAAGAGACTCTGAGCACATAGTGGAGTCACTATCACCATTTGCCAGGCATCTCTGAAGTACCCCATCCTCCAATATTTTCATTAGCCCCTTTCAAAGAACTAATCAGCTTGACTTTATCATTAACCTGAGGAAAGCTCACATATGCAGAGCAGAGGCGTGTTCGCAGGGAGAGGCGATGAACCAGTAGTCCCTAGTGAAAATGAGAGTAAAACAGCACCTTTCAGTGTTTCAAATGATACCTGCATGCAATACGGACTGTAGAAAGGTGCCTCTAGGAGCATTATGCAGTGGCAATAGTTCAATCTTAACACTACTGTGAACGATAGATCCAAGACTCCAAAGGTAACTCAACCTATCTGAGCACAAGGCACTGTAGCCACTGTGATGTTAAAGAAGAAAATCGCAGAAAACAGGAAAATCTGTACATTTATGAAATCCAAGCTCTGTATATGCTTTTTTTAAGGTAATTAATATGTTTTAGCTTCTCAGTCACGTCTGACACAGCAGTTACGCTGGACTCCAGGAAAACTGAAATGCTTGCATGGGGTGACCAGAAAGGCAGCTCACCATGCACTGAGCATTATGCCCCAAACAGGTGTTGACCTAGATAGAAATGAGGAAATGGCTGGAAATATCAAAGGTTTTGTGTTTAAGGAACTTTTGCTCTTTCTGAATCTCTCAAAGTACTGCAGAACTGTTACAATTTGTAAATAAGTGAGAATTCTTGGAAAAGGCATGAAGGAAAGAAATTATGCCAATCTGCTGATCACTGCAGAAGACAGAAACAAAGACCTTGCAGAAGGTTGGGAGGAAGGAGTGTGAACTGTTAAGAAAGTCAATGACTTTTCCTTCAAAGGGGCAAAAGCAATCTATTAGAAGATCACACATACAAAAATAAACACATCAGACATTTCTTGTTGATGGGGGATGAACATCTAGGAAAAGCTAAAGAAAATATCTCCAGGCATCACCCATTTCAGAATGCCTTTAGAAAGAACATGAAGATGAAACGGTAAAAAGGAAGCATTTTTACAGGCAGTTTGAGGACACAGTCCAAGACCCATCAGCATTTACAGATTCTCCAAGAGCTTTGACGTTTTCTGTCATATTGCAACATCTTGACCTCCCTGATCTCGGGCTCACATTCAAAGGTAGTCAAATCAAAGGCAATGACAACACTCAATGAGACTCTGACATGATGAGTAGCAATTACTTGAATCACAGGGTTCAGTGACCAAGTCTGCCCAAAGCTCCGTTCGGCTGAGCCCGTGAAGCCACAAGGAATGGACTTACTCAGGAGAGGGCTACCTCACCACCCAGCACAAAGCATGAATTTTTCATGTGAGGGGGAGTAGATGCATGGCCGCACAGGTCCCCTCATCCGCTAAGCAATCACATCCCAGCCCTGCTGCCGCTTTGATGCCTCCCTAACAGAAGCTCCACTCATTTGCAGCAGTCTGTGTATTGCAAACAGCTTGGCGAGGTCATCATTTGACAATATAGCGAACCCAGCATTGGGGCTCCCAATACCAGCTGAAAAAACACTGTAGCTTTACAATATAGGCAGCTGATCTGACATGAAGTCACTCTACCAGTCCAAATTCATTCCAGAGTTTTTGATGGCTTGACAAAAAAGTACTGACAGGTTACAGGCTGGTCAAGTCTCCTCTGAGTGTGGCACTCCATGGGTGCCGTGAAGCCAGCATAAAAGCCTGCAATGAGTCCGCTGGCTCCATCAGCTGATCCAGCTGAGATTTGCACACCAAGGTGTTCCAGCAATGAAGAGATTCGGTCTTACTGGTGACAGAAGATGGCCGGACACAACTGAAAAGAGAGCGGCTTTAAGCTCAGTGTTAATACAAGGCGTAACCTCTGGAGAAGACCAGCATTCCTGACAAACGTGTTGCAGCACAAGTACCATAGGGGTCACCAATGCCTTTGGGGACTGTCCTTTCCCTTACAAGGACCATAACTGGCAGTCCCAGAGTGCCTTATTTCTGCAAGCACTGGGGCTCAAAAATTATAAGTATTGTTGGCAGCGTCCATGGTTGCTATTACCATGGACTCCAGTCCAATTTTTGTTACTGTCTCCCACTCCAGTGCAATCCAAATGCTTGTGGAAGGGGGTTAATTTCTTAATTTAAGAATCATTAGTGAGAGAAATTGCACTGTGCAGCTGTCTCAGGTCTTTACTAAAATGTCTCTACTAGCTAAGGATTTGTTATTCAGGTTGACCGGCTTTGTTCTCATACATTTGACACCAATAGCAATAGTCATTTTGGGTCAATTAAATGTTTTCTTCTTTGTTTATCACCATAAATCTTTATAATATATCTGGCAGCACTAGTCCATCTGAATAGGAGGACAGCATCCATAATGTATGTGAACTTGCAAATCACAAACAAGTGGATAAATACCAAAAAGCCTCACTTTCCCATCGAATTCTTCATCCCTCCAGTTATTTGCTCACTCATCTAAGGGCCTTGCAGCAGCATTAGGTGCAAGGTTTGTCTTCATATAATGATTTCAAATACAGGTTTTAATTGCTTCTTTGTGCCCCTGAGAAGTCAGCTCTGTCAGCACAAAATTATTAGGTGTGATTATGCAGCAAAAGCAAATACTGTTGCTGCATGTGCTAGCGTGCCCATCCTCACTCCACTCAACTGGCACAGGCAATAGGAGCAGCAAAGACGCAGGACCGCGGACTTTAGTTTCTGCTATAAAGCAGCACTCATAAGTGCAATTCCTCAGGAGCTTTTACTCTGCTTGTTAGCAGGAGCTAATACCCATGTTAATGCTATTGTTACTGTGCCCTAGAGCCAGCATGGTTACAGCAGCAGACACTGCAATCACTCCTTCATTTGGTTGTGTAGGCATGTCTGCTGTTTCAGTTAATAACCTCAGACTTGGCCTTAATTCAACACAGCCAGGTTGATCAAGCTTTTGACGCTGTCTCCCTCAGCATTCTCATTTGGAAGCTGAGGAAGTACGGGCTGGATGAAAGGACTATTAGATGGCTCGAAAATTGGCTGGGCCGCTAGGCTCAAAGCATGGTAATCAATGGCTCAACATCTGGTTGGCAGCCAGTAATAAGCAGAGTGCCTCAGGGGTCAATACTGGGGCTGATATTGTTCAATATCTTCATCAGCTACCTGGGTGATGAGACAGAGCGCACCCTCAGCAAGTTTGTGGACAGTACTAAATTAGAGAGGATGATTGACACAGCAAGCAGTAGAGCTCCAATCCAGAGGGACCTTGAGAAACTTGAGGATGGGGCCAACAGCAACTCCATGGAGTTCTACAAGATGTGCAAAATTATGCATGTGGGTCGTCATCACACCTGGCATCAGCCCAGGCTGGGAACTGACAGGCTGCCAGGGCAAACAAGCCTCCAGCACACTCTCATCCTGAATAATGCAAACCTCAGCCTGGGCTGCACTATGATGATCAAGACCAGTAGACTGCAAGAAGTTACCATCCCCTCTGCCCAGTGCTGGGGAGTCCACGCCTCAGTGCCATGTCCAGTTTTGGGACCCCGAGTTCAAGAGTGACATGGAGAAAGCAGAGGTGAGCCAGCAGCGACTATAGACATGATTGGGGTTTGTGGCTTAATGGGTATAAGAGAAGGCCGGGGGAAACAGGCCAGTCTAGGCTGGCCAAGAGTAGAGCAAGGGGTGATCTAGTTGTAGCCTTCACCTACATGACGGACAGGCAGGAAGATGGAGACACTCTTCTTAGCAGTGTCAGATGCTATTACAATAGCCACACATAGCATCATAGGAGGCTCAGGTTGGACCTTGGACAAGCCCAGTCCCTGGGAAGGTGGTGGGCTCCCACACAGGCTCCTCAGAGGGGCTGTGGGAACTCCCTCCAGAGGTTTCCAAGACTTGGCTGGACAACACCATGACCTGGTCTGGCATGAGCAGTAGTCCTGCTCCAAGCAGACAGTTTGACCAGAGATGTGCAGACACCCCTCACAAACACTTCTGCACCTATTCAGTTAAAGTCTAAATTTCTGAGTTGTTTGTTTCCCAAAGGTAGCATATATTCAAAAATGTTCGGAAGATAATTTTGATGATCCAATTCACTGCTATCAAACTTGAGCCCTACAACACGCTGCCTTGGTTGCAGAGGAGTGGTAGAAGTTTTTAAAAGATGCATTAATCTCAAATTAGAGGCAAATAAGAGATATAACATACTTCCCGAGCTAAGTTACTACACTGATTTACTGTCCTAGATATGTGAATTCTGCTTCTAGACTTTTGATAGCTCCTCATCCAGCCACAGAAATATGGCATTGTTTCATTCTGAGAATAAAGTTTTCTTCCAGTATTAGCCCCAGGAGATAATCAGAGCACCTATCAGCTTCCTGATGTCATTATAAAACTTTTTTCAATTATCAACAATTTCTTTTGTCACAAATCTTATGCCTATAGATACACCAGATTTTACCACCTGCTCACATTGTGAAGTAATTTAACTAAGGAAAAAAAAAAAAGCCTTAGAACTCAGGGGAGACTAAATTCAAGTTATTGCTTACAAAACCTTACTTAGCTATTTCCCTGGACTGCCACAGAACCCAAGAATTTCCTGGCTGAAATACAGTAACCCTTCTTGATGGTTACTACACTGGCTACATGGCCACCAGGCCCCCACTGTTTCCTCTTTCATGCCTCCAACTTCCCATCTCTGTGTCTTAGTTCTCATGGCAAAGACCCACTTGTTGCACTGGGATCAGAAAAAGGTGGATTGCCTTCACCATATGGGCATCAGAAATTAAATGTAATTAGAAAGAAGAAATGCCTTTGACATCCTCCTTGGGGGAATTCAAGGCAAGAGCAGAAGAACCCACCACATCGCTTTGCAAGAGGTGAGAGGGTGTGCTGCTGCAGGTGCCCAAGCGATTGCCTCTGCCAAGCCTGAATGCTTTCCGAAATCCCACCTTGCAGCTACTCTTTGCAGTGATGTTTTGACCTCTGAGAATAAATGCTGCAAATTAGTGTTCTAACTTTGCATCTTTCTACAAGTTAATTCTGTTGAGACAGTAGATGATATTCCAGCGATAACCCACCTCTCCCACTCTTTCTTCCACAATAAATCTCTGACAGGATCTCCTGATGTGCTTTTAAATAGGAGAGATCAAATTATATGTTTGCAAGTAATCATTTAAAAATAATAATATCTTAGAAAAATCTACAGCATTGTTACAGAACAATGGGTTTAATTATTGAGAAACGAGCTATTTGCAAGCAATTTCACTCATTGCCTGTGCTGATCCTGGGTCTGGGAAATTCTGAAGGATAAGAAAATTGGAATAAGCTCCTTGAGGGTAATTGGAGTCCCCGCATGTGAAAAAGTGAACAGAAAGGGTTATTTCTTGAGAACAATGCACAATTAGGAAGTGCTGTCACCAAGGTTCAAGGCCTAGCACCATTTACAGCCACGTAGACTGAAGAGCTGGGCTAAGAGTCTCAGGAGGACAGAGGTCAGTCTCCCAGTTTCAGAGCTAGGCTACATTACAGGGAAAGTTCTCACCCCTTTGTGGCACATGAGAGAAAATTTAGGCAGTAGGTGCACAGGCACATGTCAGTCCGAAGTGCTGCTGTGTTTTAAAAGTTTACCCTTAGAAGAGGATCTAAGCAAGTCCATTTTCTCCCTCATGCTCCAAAAGTGGGGTGCAAATTGCAACCAACTCCTGAGAAGGGCATTGCTGAAACGCAACAGAATATTCTCACTGCAGCATCTCACACTTTGCACTGTTACTTCTGCTGCCCCTCTCCCATGTACATTTATGCTTCATTTCATTCTTAAAGCTTAATCATATCTCCAGTATGAACGGCAGTCAAGCCTTTTCGCAGCAGGAAACTCAGGTCTGTCCAAGTCCTCCCCTCCCTGCTCCTCCCGCAGTGTTTGGCACGCAGCCTTCGCAAGTGCAAGCTCCTAGCTTTGCATGAGAAATTTTCCAAATCCAGGTCCACTGACCTCTGCTTTCAGAATCCCTCCCCTGAAAGCCCTTGCAATCTGTCCAGGTTTGGCCCAAACCACAACACAGTCACCCTATCAAAAGCAACAACAGAAGCATGGAAGGACATCTTCCTGTCTGTTGCCTCCTTTATTTTCTGCCTGGTACCATGTTCACCTTTTTATTCACCACGCCACATTTGGAATTCATCATGCCAGTTGCTTGGGAGAGTCTCATCAGGCTCTGGGTTTGATGTAACACACCTCATTTTGTCAGCTCTGAACTGCTCCAGAGCCCTCTTTGGATCATCTCCACCACAGCAGGATACTGGACCGCATCAAATCCAGTTATGGCTCCAACTGCTGCCCTTGCACATTCTGCTTGACCCTGGTTGGGATTCACTTGCCTGCGTACAATGACTTTGGTTTACCTGGCTCCTTCCTGCTCTGCCATATCCACAGATAATCCACCTCTGCTCACCCTTTCTTGTGTGGGCACCTGAGGAAAGAGGGCACGTGTGTGTGGACCCCCTTGCTGCAGTGCACCATGGCTCAGCTCTCATCATGCACCCTGCTCAGGCATCGTCTTATCTTTCAAAAGTACAGTCAACTTTCTGATCATAATCCCCACCTAAGTGTCCTCCAGCTAGCCTTTCTGCCATAAATTGGGATAGTAATGTGCTGTAATCACATAATTCCTGTCAGTAAAAGTAAACAAGAATGGCTGAGTGATTTCCAAACAACACACTAATGGCCAAAGTAGAAAAAATCTCCTGCTTCACTTCTCTTCGAATCTTTCTTGAACGAGTCTTTTGCTGTTCATATTTATTGTAGGTTTTTCCCTCATTTTTAGGTTTATTTACCCAGAGCTAATGAATAACGCTGTGAACATATGCTATAAACCACCATTAAGATGAAATTTGGAGAAAAGAAAATTACTTTGGTGTGAGAGCTGAGAGGATGTATAACTAGTAAATGCCCAGTGCAGATATTTGAAGGCTTCTTAGGAGAGGTCTCTTGGGATTTCTTGGTCAAATAAAATCAGGCATTCTGTAGGAATTATCTCTTTTCAAAGTTATACTCGTTTTTCTAACAGTTTGATGCGGATGCTATTCAGGCAAAAGAGTCTACTATGGACTTTTTCCACATTTAAGTCTTTGTATCTCATTTTTACTGATTACCACAGCTGTTAAAAGCAGCAAGGTAAGCAGTACCAGCAGATGATACCTTGTATACCGATTTTAGTGTCCGTTTTGATCATCTTTCAATAAACTCTTGCAAGCAAATATACAGATGTGGAAAAAACATTTAGGAAGAATTTAGTATAACACCAGCATAAAACTTGCTGGAAACTCAGGTTTGCAGAGGAGCAGTGAATTACGTATTGTCAGAATGAAAGACATCAAGGAGGCTTTTCCAAAGCACATCTGTCTAATATTATTCAATTTTGCATTAGTGACCTGGATGCTGCCCTGTAGAAGATGCTTATTAAACTGGCTGGTAAAAAGGCCGGGAGGAGCTGCAGACATATTGGAGGACAGGATCAGAGCCCAGAGTAAGTCTGAAAAGGATTATTTTTTTTCTATTAAAATGACACTACCCAATGGGATAAGTGAAAGATACTCTGCAAGCATAGTAGAGAATTAGGTTGCAGCAACTCCTAAACAAATGCTGAATAATGGCAGTACAAGCAGGATCTGAAGTCCATTTCAGCAAACATCTGCTGCCTTCCAGCAGACCTTGAGAACCTGGTGGCCGTAAAGGAAAAGGGACATGCAAGAAGCAGACAGGGAAAGCTAATCAGCTTGAGACAGTTCCTAAGTCTGCCAGCTCTTGAGACAGTCGCAGTGAGAATGTTCCAACCCAGGACCAGGCATTTGAAAGAATACAAAAGACCATGGAAGCACAGGGACTCAGCATGCCAAGAAACAGCTGGAGCTGCAGAGTGAGGCACATTAACTTTGGGCTCAAAGGTGAAGCTGCCATAAACCCACGGAAAGCACCACAAGGAAGCAGCCAAGCAACTGCAGCACAACATTGCAGAGCTGAGCACCAGGATGTGAGGATGGAGTGCTTCCCTGAGAAGTCAATCACCCTGGCAGGTACACAGCTTCCAGAGGAGGTCTGGAGGCCTCTGGGGCAGAGATCAGTCTTATGCGCATGCAAGATTTCCATAAAAGAGACCTGAATGGAGTCTCCAGCCACAACTCCATTGGCTCTCTCTAGAGGTGCAGCACATTTAAGCACAAAAAGACCTTTCCCGGTCAAATCAGAGGCATTTAATGGTTTTAGGTGACAGGGTCCGAGTTGCTCTCAGAATGATTTTTAGAAAAAGTTATTCCCTGCTTCTCCTGGTGGGGATAAGCTCTGAAATCTCTAAGGCTCTGAAAGGACAGGCTGCACTTGCTGGTTGAATTCAGAATGTATTTTGGTATGATCTCAACTATTGATTACTTTCCTCATCTAATATTGCTGCTCATGATTCTGGCATCACATCAGTCACGGAACAACAAGCACCTTTTAAACAGAACTATATCTTCGGTCATTTTAACTGAAGTGCAGGAGCCGGAAAAGGGGAAATCCCCAACAACCAGGATGCAATTTGGGTTTTCCTGGGATTCCAGATGACAAAGAATACAGAAAGTTAAACATGTTTGACAGCTACAGAGGAGCTAAATGGAGGAATATCTTTCTTGGAGTAACTGATGGCTTCCTTAGGTCTAAAGGAGATGCCAGACTAGTTTTGCTTACTGTCAGCCTAAGCCAATGGCCAGTCACTTGAGCAAGAGTGCTTTCTGCCGTGCTACTGGTAAAAGAGAAAGATAAAGCAACCATCTGGCAAGCCCAAATCAACTGCATCCTCAAAGGGAATCAACAGTCCTGTGGTTTAGCCTGTGTGAAGTCCAGTGGCCAACGTTCAGAAATTCAGGTGCAACATTGCGTAGCAAATCGCTTTTCAGGAAGCTTCACTGAAACCTCTCAACTTGCTGGGGCTACTGAGCTAACAGCACTTGAGGTTTTCTGTTCCACCACACAAGCTGTGTATTTGTCTGCTTTGTGAGCTGTCTCCTTTCTCTGCACCCAGTAGATAACAGCTGTGTTTCCAACCCACCTCCCACTGCCAGGGGCCCATGCGCTTGCCTGGCCTTAGAATCATGGAACAGTTTAGGTTGGAAGAGACCTTAAAGATCATCTAGTTCCAACCCCCTGCCATTGGCAGGGACACCTTTCACTAGACCAAGTTGCTCAAAGCCCCATCCAACCTGGCCTTGAACACCTCCAGGGATGGGGGTGACCCAGTGTTTTTAATCCTTCCCTGGACAGCTCAGCTTTTCAGACAGTTTTCCTCAGGCTAGCTGTGTCTTAGCTTATTGTGGTCTAGTCAAATCCAATGGATAGACCAAGTGACTGTGAAACCTTCTGTGTTCACATAGATGCCAGCTTTCAAACAGCAAACCAAATTCCAAACATCTCTGCAGTCTCATTTGCTTTATGTCCAGCTATGACTACTGTAGTACCAGCTGTTTGTGTTTCAAACTTTATTTCTGCCAACATTGTTTCCTTTGTCTCTTTCCTCAAACAATACCATAAAAAGCTCTAGTTTCATTTTCTCCCTTTCATCCTTGCATTAGCTCTGTAAACAGACTCCTTGCTTCCTACTCAAGTGAACCCTTTGTCTAGAAGCCTCAGCTGTCTGGGACCAGCATTTTGTTTTCTCTGGTTTTAGTTGCTGCTTTGTTTGTTCGTTAATGACACACTGCTCTTTGCTGTGATCGTACATCACTTTCTTCTTTGCTAGCAGGGTCCTAAACTTAATGACTGGGGAGTTTTCTCTGAAGGCTGAACAGCAGACTCACATTCACAGGGTGAACAGCAGACTCGTGAAAAGCATCCAGCTCAAGAGGTGCTTGTACCTGGAGAGGCATTCAGGAGCGCATAGCCGCCTGTTCAGGCAACACTGAATGGCCAGAAGATAAATAAATTTTTTTTTTTTTTTTTTTTTTTTTACTCTCAGTGGTGGCCAACTCAGTTTTCTCTAAGAGCCACTGTCCCAGCTTGCATTCCTTATACCACTTCTCTCAGCTCTGCTAAAAAAAAGATAAATATCTTGTGCTGGTCTTGTATGTTCAGTATTTTTAGCCTCTTGGCAGCCAGGCTCAAGGGGCACCATCAGGTTATGTAAGAGGCAAAGAGCATCTGCAACAGTAAGAGGGTGGGAAGCACCCACAGCAGTTCACTCCAGTCTGCAGCTCTTCAGTTTAATTTTCAGGGGCCCGAGGTGTCCCCTGACCCCATTCAAATACCTCCCCTCTGATCTGTGAGCTCTGTGAACCCAGTGTCCCCCTGCTCACAGCCTTCACCTCTGAAAGTTGGTCTGATCTACCGTAGGAGGCTCTCCATTAGGGATATGTAGCTGAGCCATTCCATGTCCTCCTCCACACCCTCCCCTTCCCCTCTCTGGTTAATGGGCAGCATCCCTTCCAGAAGGGCCCTTCCCCAGAGGGCTTTTGTTTTCCATATAAAATCCTTCAGCAACTGGAAATCCCTCACTCCTATGTTTTCTACTGCCTAGATCTAATTGTAGGTGAAACCTACCTTGGCAGCTTCCCTTTCTTGGGCTCAGTCCCAGAGCTGGAAGCATGGAGCCCCATTAGCAAGGGCAGCGAACCATGCCATCACCAGTGCCAAGAGCAGCCAAGACACTGCACTGGGCTCCATGACACCTTCCATTTCACCCGTTAGCAGACCAGCGAAGCAGTTTCCATTGCACATGTACCCACAGTGAGCTCCTCCAGTGACTACCTCTCAGTTCTAGAATTAACTGCATCAAAACATCCTAAAGTATTCAAAGACAACTGTATCAACATTACCGTGTCTTCCCTGAAGCTACCAAGCAGAGAGGAAACTCTGTTTTCATCTGTGCCCAAACACAACTGGTAAAGGGCATCAGATGCAGATGCTACCGCAGCAGATGTGATCTTGCTTTCATGCTTTGAAAGCCAGTCAGATCTCACCAAGCAGTGACCGCTGTCAGCTCAATGCAGCCATGGATGCCACATGTCCTCCAGCTGACAAACTGGTCTACATAACATACTGCTGGTGTTTAGACAGTGTGGGGAAAATTACCTCCGCCAGTGCTCCCTGCTCTTCAACCTCAAAGCCTCTCCGGGGAGGATTTTTGTGCTGTCTGATTGTAGAGGTCTCATTTTCATCAGCCTCATCCCCAGCCAAATTCCCATTGCTATGCAAGCAACACCTTAAACCTCCTGCTATCCTGAAAGGAAGATAAACAGCTGCTAGGTCATTATCAAGGCTTGTAAATGGTCCACCTGGAACAAGAACAGCTAGACTTTCCATTCCACTTTAAACACCTTTGGAGACTGTTTTTAAAACCTACACCAGAGCCTTGTTATCATACCAGCCTCTATTACAGGAAAACTCATTGCAATTCTTCTGTAAGAAGTTTCATCCCTCCGGGTCTTGCCTCACACTTCTTGGCATCTCAGAAAGGCTCTTCCACTCCCTGGAGGGCACTATTGTCACCCTCAATGAAGACAATATTCTCTCACCCTCAGTGCAGTTTCTTGGTAGTACCTGCAATGGGCTGGGTATCATTCACAGCTGCCTCTGCCCAAGCATGAGCGCTCCTATGCATAACTAGCATTTAGATTAAAGTTTGACTACATCAGAAGCTATGTTGAACCCTTTATCACTTAGTAAATACGTTGAGATCACTGTGTAATGTTGCTGCAGCCCCATTTCATCTTCCTGCCCTTTCACAAAGCCAAACTTTCGTTTTACAGCCAGCTGGTGGGAGATGCCCTCATTATTCCTCCACAGCCCTTATGCTTTGAAATACTTGAATGCTATCCGGGCTCTGAGCAACTCATTGGCATGGCCTCAGTGTAGAAACACTACTCTGGAAATTGCAACCCAGATTAACATTACAGGGATGTAACAGCAGCAGTTGAAATGTGCTTGGCATCCCATTTTCCAAAGCCAGGTTAGAGATCAGGCCTTTATGCTCCTGAGGTCAATACTGTCTAACACACCAGTGTCCTTCAAGTTCAAATAGATACAAGTTCATCCTTTTTTGATACTCCTAGCAGCATTCCTATAAAAAGGTTTCACAGCCTCTAGAAAGGCCAAAAAGCCACCTCACCTATTAATTTGCCTTGTACACTTTTCTCCATACTAGCTTTCCACTGCAAACATTTCTGGACAGCACCATGCCTCCAAGCCCACTGTGAGGCATCTCCTCCGTTCTGCAAAGAATTGCACCTAGTTTCCTACAGTGAACTTAATAGAAGAGACCTTGGACCCATCTCTCTATACTATTTCCCATACCCAGCACTCCCTGCTCTCACCTCCATCTTAGAGCTGATGGCCAAATGGCTACCCTGTGTTTGCTACACCAGCAAGTGTCTGACCATGGGGTCCAAGTTCAGTAACATACTCCTGCAGGGGCTGAGCACCTCCTCCTTGTGCTGGTCCCTGTCTACTCCAGGCCCAGTATGCATTGTCTGTACCAATTGTCATTGCCAGCCCCAAATCTGATCACCTACTTTCCACCATCCCTCCAGCCCCCCTAAACTAGTCCCTTGAAATAGTCCTCACTTCCATAACCACCCACCAATCTTTCAACAGTGGCTGTGCCTGTTGTGGTGACTTTCCTTTAGCAGTGCCAGCCAAGTACTGAAGTAAGCCATCCAACTTATTGTGTTCTCAAGGTTCCCTCCCTCTCCCCGCATCAAGAGATGCTCCCTTTCCATCTTCTTACCTTTGTGTTGCTGCAGCACCCTCTCAGTCCAGCAGGAAAGTACCTATATGATCAAATAGCATCTTTCTGGGGCCCTACAAGCCCACCAGCTGGACTTCCTTCCTCTACAACCAAGCCCTTCAGGCTTCCATAATGGTGGGACAGAGTCCCTTTGTCCAGCACACAGGCACCAAAGAAAGATCCAGTTTATCTCCTACCCCTGCAAGTACTCTCTAAAGACTTTCAGCCCCCACCCTTTTACTTGTGGGTCCTTCCTCACCCCCCAGTTCTTCTTCCACACTACAAGCCTAAAAGAAGCCAGATAAGGAGATCCTACTGACCCACTACCTCCTCCCACCCAAAGCTCCCCCCTGCTTCTGCCCCAGGCTTACGGCAAGAGACACATTTTGGCCAACAACCACCTGAAAGCACCCTGGACCATAACAACACACACCCTCCCAAACACCAGACCCCTATCATGCCATCGGCTTTTATAGAGCTCAAACATCCGCTCATTAGTAGGGCCTGGGCCTTATAAGCCTCCCATCGCCACCTTTCTTCTTTCTTTCTAACATGCACTTGTTATGGTTTTCAATGATGAGGTTGCTGTCACCTGCAGGTGGTTTCCTACGCTGCCCCAAGCCTACCAGGAGTGGGGAAGCAGCAGTGAAGCTCCCACCTAGCTTGCAAAACAAGTGGGAGTTGGTGGCTGTTCTCCTTCTCCTCGACTCTGAATATGTGCTACTAGAATTTTAAACAGATTATGTAAGTGGCTCTCATTTAATCCATCTGAACTATCCTCTTTTAATCACATATGAGATCAAAGCAGCTGACTGTGAAATGAGTAGGGAGCAGCACAGGCTCTCCCCTGCGCAAGCTGGCCCACAGTGGGTGAGGAGGGGACAGGTTGTGGGAACACATGCCAGGGCATGATGCGTTTTCAGGGTTGGTTTTTTTATAAATGCTCAATAGCAATATGGGAGACACAAGTGCTACTGTCACTTCCTATGTATTTCTCATGGCCCTTCCTTTGTACTTCTGCATCCCAGGGATGTACTTCTGCATCCCAGGGATGCAGAAGGACATGCCTGTGCCAGGGATGTGGGGGCATGGTAGCTTGGCTGGAAAGCTGTTCTTCAAAGAGAGAGCAGCTCTCTCTCTCTCTGAGATTTATATAGTTTACCTTTTTCATTTCTTCTCCTGAAGTCTGACATTTAAAAATGTGTAATTGTGTTTATCCCTGGCAAGCTGTGAATGGCTCCCCGGGCTGCCCGTGCCTCCTGCACTGCTGTATAAATTACACTGACAACCCCTTATTACAAAGGGAAAAATAAGTTAATGGAAAAGCAAAGCAGAAATAGATGCATAAAAATCCCAAAGTGCCCAAGTCAGCAGAATTGCCCCCACGTGATAGTCATTGCCAGTATTTAATTAAACAGAGATCGATCGTGTGGGTGAGTGTGAGTTGGTGTGTATGCACGTGCAGGGGAGGAATTGGTACATTTATACTGTATTTATTTTTCTGATAGTAAAGAGTTATCGATACGACACTGAAGGCTGCCCTGGCAGGGTGATGAGCAGCGTGGCTCAGGGAAGGAGGGGTATGCACAGCCTGCCTCGGGCAGGTTCCCCACCTCTCCATTCATCCGAGAGAACCTCTCCTGGCTGGCGGGGAGCCAAAATGCCTGGCTGCCCCCCGGGAAGAGAGCCTGGGTGCTGCAGAATTGCCAGGGACCATCAAGGCTGTGTCTCCTCCACGCAGGCAGGGCTCTGTGAACTGCAGCACAGGCGAGGCTTGAAATCCTCCTGCCCTGAGGCGTGAGCAGCAAATCTGCACGGCAGCGCTGAGAAAGAGAAATCACATTGCCTTCCGGAGCAACCTGTGATGCTTTTGGGAAATGGCACATTTAGGTGGAGGCTCAAGGAGACATGTGAAGAGCTGTGAGGGTCAGCCACCCCGAGTCACTCCTGCAGGATGGTGAACTGGATATTTGGAGAGGGATGTTGAGAAACACAAGCTGAGGTGTGGGACCTGCAGGCCAGGACTTGAGGAGCTTCAGAGAACTCAGACATCCTGAGGATGCTGTGAACAAACAGGAACGAGAGCTCTGGGCCCCCGGGGGTATGTGCAACCCATCACTGCTAACAGCTTCTGTGGATGTTTGAGCTGACCCAGGTGACGCAGGCAGCGGCCACAGAGCTGGATCAGAGCTGGGAAGCCCTGAAACCCTGCAGGATGGCCGTGGGGGAAGAGGGTTAGAGGCAGAGGAAAGCTGCCTGTCTCTGCCCAAGTTTCCTAATTCAGATTATAAGGAAACACTGGGATCTCAAAAGCTGGTGGCTTTGGGATTGGAAATTTCCTGTTACTCGCCAATTTGGGTCTCTCCTGAAGACCTGGGACCTCTGCCAAGGCTCTGCATCCCTGGGTTTCCCCACTTAGTCACACAAAACATAACCTCTGGGGTAAAATCCCAGCCACCGGTCAACATCTGAGCAGGCTGCTGGCGGAAATCAGACACAGGTTTTGAAAAAGTGGTATGTTTCAATCAAAATGACCGGGCAGAGGTGGAAATGCTCGGTTGAAAATGCTCACCTCTGCCAACAGGAGGTGGAAATGTTTCCTCCTGGGATGCTTGTGCAGGAACTGCCACCACTGAGTCCCCACCTCCCTCCTCTCACCCTGACAGTCTCCCTGTCACTCGCACAGGCAGTGGTCCTTGCCCTTTCGGGTTTGGCCAAATTGTCATGTAAAGCATTAAGTGAAGATGTGCAGACTTTCACGGGGGCTCCACAGTCAGATCGATTCAAATTCAACCATCCTGGGAGCAGAGCAAAGAAGTTAAGAGCTGCTGGAAATTGCACACGGCTTCTTTCATTTCCCCACATTTTTCTTGCCTAATTGGAGCGAGCCGAGCGGTCGGGTAGGAGCTGCGAGAGGCTGGGGGGCTGGACATGAGCTCTCTGTGACTCATTCCTCCAGGAGGGAGAAAGGGAGTGATTGCCTGCTCCCTGAGGTACCGGTTGCACCAATCTGCTCTTACTGGGTCCAGAGTCAGAAGAAATCCCTTATCTCATTGTACCCACAAGTATCATTTGAACTACATGGGTTAAAAAAAAAAAAAAAAAGTACTGGTCTTTCTGCTCCCCAGCCCTTTCTCTGGCCATGTGCTCTTGGTGTTGTGCTGCTGCTCTGCTTTTACGTACCTCCCCTCTGCAGCAGCATCCAAGTTTGACTCCTGTAAATGTTAACCAAGAATTCAATGCAAAGGAAATAAAAGCCCAAACAAAACAAGAGGAATAATTTCTATTTTTGTTCAGTTTTAAGATCAGTCTTATGGCCCTAACGTCTACCAGATAATGACTGAAAATCCCTTCTCCCTGCAGTCTGGACACCAATCAATACTCCACAAGCAATTTCCAGTGCTTGGCTCGCTTGTTAAAGACCTAACATTCTCTTTCCTCGAGAAGTGGGTGGCACAGTGAGTCACAGAAAGCTCAGCAGGATGCCGCTTCTACCTGATGCAATGCTGAAGCCAGGCTCGAAATCAGAAATCATCCAGAAAAGCGATTTTCTCATCCTAGGACTGAACCTCAGTGCTAGACTAGAGAGGCCTGAGAACTCTTGCTGGGCAGCAAGTCTCAGAGGTCCTCATGTTGCCAGCCTTCCCAGCCCAGCACCAGGAACACGATCACAAGCGATGGGGAGTCCATCCTCATCTCTGGCGTTTTTAAAATGTGCTTGTGACACGTGTCCATTGCAAGTGACCGCTCCTGCCCCTTTCAGCAGAGCAATGCTGCACATAGCCACTGGCTCCACACACAGGCACATCTTGGATGTACACAAGACTTAGCAGGGCTGGGCTCCGGCAGCATCCATCCACCACCCTGACAGCCTTGCATGAATCCTGGCCCCCTTCCTCACCCCCACGCTGCCACCATGAATGGAGAGCTGCCATAAGACCCTTTGCAGGAGCAGGCACCAAGCTGCTGCCAGAGCCTAACTCTCCTCTCGAGGATGTTGGGTTCATCAGCTGCTGCAGGGGCTTTTCCAGGTCCCGGCACCTGGCCCTGGCAGACCGCATCACAGCTAGGACATGGCTGCAGTGAGGAGCTTGTAAAATGCCTGTCTTCCTGCCGTAATCAGGCTAACCTTCTCCACAGCAAGGAAGCCCCAAGGGAGCTCCTCAGACTGACAAAATGCCTTTCTTTTAAAGTTGCTTTGCTTAATTACTCTGGGACATGTTTAAAAATATGATGTGCCATGAGCCTTTGAAGTTCAGAGAGACTTTAGCAGGTGCAGTAATCCCCTTATTCTAATCCTGATGACCAAGATATGTTGGCTGCCCTTTCTCATGGTCTAGCGGGACTCAGGCAGTTTAAAACCCAGAGTCTTTGTCTGCTTTCCTCGGATGAGACTTTCAGGATGGTGCTGGCCTGTCTTCACCTTGGGTGGACCAAACACCTTGCTGATGTGTTTATGCACAGCTGTGGCTTGTTTATTCTTCCTAAAAAACTCGGGTGAGCACCCAGGAGGACAGTGGCTGTGTGCGTTGTTCTTCCAGCCGTGTGTGCATCAGGCTGATTTTTGCTGAAGGAGGAGAAAGGCTTCTTCCATCCCCTGCAAGTGCCCGGACCGACACAGCTGGGAGCAG
The DNA here is from genome assembly GCF_000708025.1 of Charadrius vociferus. NCBI lineage: Eukaryota > Metazoa > Chordata > Aves > Charadriiformes > Charadriidae > Charadrius > Charadrius vociferus. The sequence continues at coordinate 604,034 of NW_009647481.1, forward strand.
GTTGGAGACTGCAGACCGGAGCAGGCAGAGCCTCGAGGACCCTCCTGCTCCATAAGCGGTCAGGGAGAGCAGTGCAAAAGCTGGGCGTTGCTGCCATCCTTCAGTCAGATCGAGCAGGGAAAGAATTCATTTCTCTTATGCAACCAACAGGAGCTATTGCCCAAAGCGTCTAAGACTAATTAAGCGCTGAGCTATGTGCACGGAAGAGCTAAATGGCTGTTGCTTTATTAGAGAGGTCTATGGGCCTGCCTGTCTGAGGGTGGGGAGGCACGACAGAAATAGTCAGAAGCAATAACCAGAAAGCAAAGGGTGGCCAAAGCAACACTTTGCAGCCTTATGTTCAGAGAAAGCCAAGACCAAGATTTTGGGCTGCGCGTTGACCGGGGAAAGAGGCTTGGGAAGTCTGGTGGCATCAGTATCTCCTGCTGCACCAGTGCTCATCTCAAGGAAAGTGTCATTTACAGCAAGTTTTTTGCATATAAAATGAATTCCACCAGAAATACCGGGCTCTTTTGCAAATGCCCTCCATATTGGAAATAGCTGCCAAAAGTCAAGGCTGAATATTAGCTAACTACTTCAATCAAATTACATAACTACATGATGTTGAATAAGCTGAGAAATAAAGTCAATTGTAGAGTAACAAATGATGTATTTACTGCAATAGAGGTGCTTGAGCTTTCAAAGCTTACAAAATGTCTTCTCTTTTTTTCAAAATTAAATTTCCTTGAAATCAATGTATTCCCATGGAAATTCTTTATTACAACAAAATGCCATTTAAATGCCATTTTCTGGTGGAAATGCTCTGTTGGTATATTATTGACATGGTTCAATTACTGCACTCGCAGTAGCAATGTGCCAGATAAACAGCACCCAGGGCACATCCTCTCTTCCACGTGGCAGTCTTTTGTGCCCCCATAGATTCAATGCCTGGACTCCAGGCTGGGCTGGCAGGATTCATCTGGCACGTTTTGACACAACCTGGGTGCAGAAGTCCCTCTCTGGGAAAGCTCTCAACACTCCTCTACCCTCTTAAGTTCATCCAGGACTGTTCGTATGATGAGGTCAGGTCCTCTCCCAGGACTGTCTCTGCCCACATTGGACCCCATGGGAGATACAAGGGCTTGACCCAGCCATTATTTGTGCTGAACCCTGCTTAAGGAGAGGTACCAAGACCTGTTGAGTTTCTTCTCCAGACATGGGAGTTATTCATTTGACTCCCATCTCATGCTCCTCTGGCAACGAATTTGCATCTTCTGCCTTTGCATTTCAGCCGTGTGATTTCTCATGCTCTGGGGATCCCACATGCCCAGTAAGGTTGTCACCAGACTGGTTTACACGCAGCCTGTCTGGTTTTGTCCCAAAATGCCCTGGACCTGCTGGAATCACAGCCCTTGCACATGCCAGGCTGCCGAATGCTCAGCAGCTTCAAGCTTAAGGCAGCTTCTTGTATTCTTTAATCTAGTAAACCTGGATAAACATCATAATTTCTTTGAAAGGGATCACACCAGCTCCAGCCCCATGAGACATCCACCATATGAAGCCATGCTGTATCCATGCAGGCAGAAAACATCTCCAGTATGTTCACTGTCTCCTTAGTATGTGAACTGTTGCATTCATAGCTAGGAAGAATAGGTGCAGTGGATGCGAGCAGAAGCTGCAGATAATGGTGGAAAATGGCCTGAGAGCAGCCCTGAGGAGAAGGACTTCGGGGTGTTCATTGATGAGAAGCTCAACATGAGCTGGCAATGGGCACTGGCAGCCCAGAAAGCCACCTGCATCCTGGGCTGCATCAAAAGAAGCATGGCCAGCAGGTCGAGGGAAGTGATTCTCCCTGTCTACTCTGCTCTCGTGAGACCCCCCTGCAGTGCTGCGTCCAGCTCAGGGGCCCCCAAAGTAAGAAAGACATGGATCTGTTGGAGCAGGTCCAGAGGAGGGCTATCTCTAGTGTGTGCTCTGTGGAAGTGAGGCAGCATCTTTCCTCTCATAGTCTGGAAGTTATTTCTCACCTCCTTCTGCCTGGTCCAGCTCAGACAGTGAGGTACTTTGACACCACACACACACACCCCAGCCACAGGAGAATTTGAGTCTCAGCCCTGTCTATCACTGTGGGGATGCTGCTGCCCACTCAATGTCAGGAGTGTTGGAGGTGGATGATGGGACCAAGTGCGTCCACTTGGAAGATGAAACAGATGCACCCTCAAGAAGTTTGCAGATGATACAAAACTGAGGGGAGTAGTTGATATACCCGATGGGTGTGCTGCCCTTCAGAGGGACCACCACAGGCTGGAGAAATGGGCTGATGGGAGCCTCATGTGGTTCAGTAAATGTTCACGGGGGTGCCCAGTGACAGGACAAGAGGCAACAGGCACAAACTGAAATACAGAAAAATTTGTCTGGATGTAAGAAGACATTTTTTTACTGTGAGGTTGATTGAACACTTGGAGTTCACAGGTTGCCCCAGGAGGTCATGATATCTCCATCCTTGGAGATATTCAAAACCCACCTGGACATGGCCCTGCGCAACCTGTCCTGGGTGACACTGCTTGTGCAGGGGCTGGACTAGATGATCTCCAGCAGTGCCTTCCAACAACAGTTATTCTGGGATTTGGGGATTCTTGGCTTCTGAGTGCTCTGTGACAATCCCTTAGGCAAAGCATGGCCCCAGCAAGGTGTCATCTGAGCTGCCCTCACCTGTGGCTGCCCTCCTGCCTCCCCAGGCCACTGTAGGGAGAAGCTATCCTGCACTTGAGCAAACACTACCAACCATCTTAGTACCTCATGTACTGAATTAGAGGAAATTTGGAGGAACAATGTGGATCTGTTGCTCTGTATGAAATGGGGTAGAATGAGGCTGACATTGCCCTCCCTGCTGAGACCAGGACCCCTGGGTGGAGCAGTGGGGTGACGCTCAGAGATGTCCCTTCCCCAGCTGTTCTCCTTGTTTTGCTGTGAAAGCATCCAGGGAAGTGGAAAAACATTATCTTCTTCTTTCCACTTAGATCATTAAAGCAGAGCACCCATTTTCTTCCCGAATTAAGCTGACATACAGTTTGGCAGCCCGGATAATCTCCTAAAATGCTCCTGAGTGGCTGCATCACCCATCCTGTCCTTCCCCATCAGCAGGGGCTCCCCAGGAATAGAGGCTGTGGTGTTTTTCCCCCTGCAGAATTTATTCTGAAAATACAATCCGTGTTCTCCTGCAAACCGCCACCGCTGCTGCCGAGCTGCCCCAGCCCCTCTTGGATGCCACCAACCCTGTGATGTGCCAACCCCGCGCTTTGGCTGTCGTTCCTCCCTCCTGCAGAGACCTGATGAGCCTCCCCTCTGCAAATGCACGCTGCAGCCACCCAGACCCAAATCCCACCCTGCGGCCACCCCTCTGGAGCCAGGGCAGATGCAGAAAGGATTCATTTTACCCACATCGATAATTTGCTTGAAATGGGCAAAACTTTTTTTTCATCTCTGTTTGCTATATTTCACCCTGGTTCCCTGCTGCAGCGTCGCTTTTTCTTGGCCACGGCTCACGTTGGAGAGCAAGGGTCTTGAAGTTTGTTCTCACAAATAAGCCGACTAACCTGTAGACCTACGGCAAATTAAAAGCAGCTATTTAGCTATGCAGATACACTCAACTCCTTTTTTTCTTTTTTTTTTTTTTTTTGTTCACGTTTGGCAGTTCATTAATAACAGCCCACTGCTACGGAGAAAAATATCACACCAAGCAATCAGCAGCACACAGCTAGCATCCTTGGGATGCTGGCAGTTTTGCTGAAAGGAAAAAGAAACAAAAAAGGCACATAGGGCCCCAGAAACGCAGCCTTCCAGTCACAGGCAGCCAGGCAAGTCACAGCAAACACTTTCTTCAATTCATTTAGCCCTTTCTCTTCTTATGAAATATTTGCAGTCTTCATTTAGATCCACACGTGTTTGTTGATGAACCAGCTCTGTTAATCATTCTTGTCAAACTACTTCAGCCTATGTGTTCTTAGCCCACTGTTTGCTCTGTTACCTCAAGAATTGGAAATCCAGCTTCGCAGGCTGCGGGTGACTTACAGTTTCCTTTGTATATCCATGTGCAGAAAAATGGTCTTGAATCATTACTTGAGGGACCGAAATGAAAAGGAGTCAAAGGAAAAGATTATAGCAGAAAGATTACAGTATGAAATGACTGATTTTTATTTAACACATTAACCAATATACTTTTTCAAATATAGGCTCAAGCCTACTTAAGGCAAAGTTCAAGTTAATATTGATATTTGAAGGAAGAAGCACTTTCATATTAATCACCTAACTATTAAATGTCTGTTACGAGACAGAGCTTATGGGCTACGTCTCCAGACACATTTTCAAATGGTTCAGGCTAACTTTGATCCTTCTTAATGATGGAGAGCAATTATATAATGGGTTCAGAAACACTTTTAACATGCAACTTGCATGGGTTTGGTTGGTTTTTTTTTTTGCAGTGTTGTCAGATAATATCTCAATAACATTTCTGGGAAGCAAAAAAGGACCATCCTTAGCTCACCCTGCATTTTTTGCTTTGCAGTCACAGATTTGCAGCCTAATTTGCAGCAGGCCAGAGTCCGAACATGAAATAGATGAGTGACAAAAGTGCAAGCTGCTGCAGTAGTGCAAAACCCTGTGGGCTTCTCCTTCAGCCAGGGATTCACAGCGTTGTCCATCACAGGTGAGGAAGGAGCCAGAGAATGTTATCCTCCACAGGGCAGCTGCTGGGTGGTCCAGGCCCTCAGCTCACGCATTGCCATGGCAACCGCATCCACTGGGGCAGCAGAGATGGTGAGAAAACCCAGCGCCAGGCTGGCAGAGCGGAAAAGCTCGGCTCACGTCAAACCTGGCACAGAGGGGGCATGCAGCGGGGCTTGCCAGGATGGGAAGGGTGACCTGAGCCTGGTGTTGGGTGGAGGAAGGTGGATCTCCTCCCAGAGGGGTCTGGGAGGGACCCTGCACTCGGGGATGGCGGTGGCTGTGGGCACATGGAAGGGTCATGGTTGGAGCCAGGGGTGAAGAAGAGCAGAAGAGCCCATGGGGGAACCTGTGTGTGTGCGTGTGTGTGTGTGTGTACATGCATGCATGTGTCTGTATGTGTGCATGTAAGCATAGGTGTGCGTGTATTTGTGTGTGCATGTATATGTGTGTGTGTGCATGTGCATGTTTGTATATAGAATCATAGAATTGTCTAGGTTGGAAGGGACCTTTAAGATCATCAAGTCCAACCATTAACCTCACACTGCCAAAACCACTGAACAATGTCCGTCAGCACCACGTCCGCCCATCTTTAAATACCTCCAGGGATGGTGATTCAACCACTTCCCTGGGCAGCCTGTTCCAATGCTTGATAACCCTTCCAGTGAAGAAATTTTTCCCAATACCCATCCTATCCATCCTAAACCTCACCTGGTGCAACTTGAGGCTATTTCCTCTTGTCCTATCACTTGTTACTTGGGAGAAGAGACCAATCTATATGGGTGCATTGTATGTGTGCATATGCATCTGTGTGGGTGCATGGGTGCACGTGTGCATATATGCATGCACACACATACCTGTGCACACAGGGGCACAGCAGGGCATGAATCTCTGTGTGTGTGCCCTCCTGCACTCCTGCGTGCCCTGCAGGGTGCACGGCTGCACATCTACCTCTGTCTGTGGGGAGGTCCAGGACTGTCGCGGTCGTGCCTGTGCTCTGCCTAACCAGAGGGTGCTCAAGCACATGTGTTTATGTTATAAAAAAATAGATATTCCTTTCATCGTCAGTGGGGGAAACGCTGCCAATACTGCAAGCACAGCACAGGACATCATCACAGGGGCAGGCTCACACTCAGCTTTTCCACACTCCATCATTTCTGCATTTTCTAGCTGAACACTGACCTGTGTCTGCAAGTGGGGTGATGGGTGCCAGTGCCTGCAGGGATATGGAGAAGCCTCACGCCCACAGCCAGGGCATGAAAATGTCCATCCAGGTATGCGAGAGCCGGTGTGTTTTTGAGAAGCCGAAGCATATGGAGAGAGGTAGCATCCCCCACCCGCCCTCCTCAGTTTAGCAGAGCTAAACACGTAAAGCTGCTGATCACCTGTGGGATATGGCTGGATCGGGCGCCGTGGGTCTGGGAGACACCTGCCGTCCAAGGTGTGCCTCCTGGCTATATCTCATCCCCATACTGGACCAACATGCTGGGACACATCGGCTCTCCCCATCCTTGGGTTTCCAAAGGGATGAAACCCAGTGGCAGGAGCTGGGTGGAAAACAGTGATGTGAGGGAACCGCAGCGGCTGTGGGTACCCCAATGCATGTACAGTACCCACCTAACCAAGGCAACTCCCTCCGTCTGCAAGCCCCCTTCCTTTATCTGTGTCTCTTTGCCACAATAGCTGTTCCGCGATGAGCAGGTTCCCATCATACTAGGCATCCACCCAGGAGGGTCTGTGCTGGATTTGGCTGCATGGACAAGCTGCAGTTGCCCCATCACATCCTGCACCCCTGCGCTGCTCAGCATAGTTTTCAGCCCCGCAAGCAGGATCAGCACAAACCCTCATCACCATAAAACAAGCAGGGATGGGTTAAAACAGCATTTTACAGCTCTTGTCCCTGCCTGTCCTCAAGGTGAATGCTGAATGGAGGGAGGCTGTGCCGTGAGCAGGTTGAGAACCCAGAAAATCACCTCTCGCTGGGTCAGAGAGCACCTAGAAGGTGAAGTACAGCTGCATGTGGTCCTTCTCTGCTGAGGGTGAGGCTGCGCCGCAGTCGGTGGCTGAGGCATCATTAGAGCAGCTGTACATCCAGGCAGCATCCTCTTCCTCTGACAAGGTCTCTCTTGTCCAGCACACAGGGTCACGGGAAGGCTGTGACTACACACGCAGTGGTGACAGTTGGGTAGATGCATGAGAAAGTGAAAAGCTTTGGGGGCAAAGCTGCTTGTAAGCAGGAAGACAGCAGAACTTCCCACAGCTGATTGCTGCACTTTGTCTGTTTACAGCTAGCAGCAAGTGTAGCAGCAAACAGAGTAGCATGCAGCTTTCACCCGAAAAAATGTTGTAACACGTTTGTGGAAATCATCTCCGAGGAAGAGGATGTGGGAGCTGGGCTGTGCCTCTGGTCCAGAGGCAGATACTGAATGCTGGGATGCCTAGCAAAGAGATGTCCCACAGAGACACACAAATTCTGCATTTACACATGTGCCTGCATGTATTTCTGCCTTTAGAACTGCAGTTGTAAACCTTTCCAGTTAGGGAAAGTCATCTTGGTGAAGCCTGCATGCAGAGCAGGTCCCCGGTGCCATCTGGGGCTCACGAGAGAACGAGGAGTGGGACTGGGTAAGGGGTGTGATTAGGGGGCTGAGGGCATCAGGAAGGATGCAGAGTAGATCAGAGCTGGAGAAAGATCCAACAAAGTCTCTAACATGGTGCTGTGCCTTGCAAGGCAAACCCCAAAGATGTCTCGAGGCTGGATCCTCCTACAGGTCCCTCAAGCTCCAGTCGGTCCCTAAAGGTACGTACCTCTGTGCAGTGTCTGGGGTGAAACATCTGCAGAAAAACACAGGAACCTGGAAAAGCATCTCACCAGGATCATTGTGACTTAGTGGGGATCCCCATGCAGCACCACCCACCTTGCTCTCCTTCCCAGTGAGACCACAGGGACAGCTGGTGTCAGAGCGCCTCTGTGCACCAGATTTGGGCCCCTGCTAGCTCATCTCTGGCAGTTACATCGTAGAAATGACATAAAACAGGCTGGAACTACCTCGAGAAGCCACACCATCTAATCTACCCCCTACTCCTACCCCAGACCTGCTGGTCCACATCTCCTGCTTGGCAAGAGAGGGAGAAGCTGGGTTCGTGGTGGCTCTTGGTGAGACAAAATGTACAGTTAGATGCTGGGAACGTTTTGTAGAGCTGATCCCATGAAGCCCTTCTGTGTCTGTTCTGTTGAGTTCTTCCAAATTTTTCCCTTTTGAAAACTGGAGTGTTTCCTTCTGCTCAGTTTTGGTATCTTATTAGTCTCAGGTTTCCTTGTCTTGCTGGGTGGCTCATTAGGGAGTGGATAATGAGCTTTCTCTGCCCACTGCTGATAGCAGTTGGTGCAAAATCTTTAACGGATATATTGTTTTTCCAAGTATTCCTCCAGCATTTGGTTTAAATCAGTGTTAACTTAACCGAAGAGCGGAGATGTTTTAAAGAATTCACATGAAAATAAAGCCCCTTTGTTAAGCAGGGTTTTCCACCGTGTGTCAGAGACACCCCGCTGCCCCACCAAGGGAGGCTTCAGAGGTGCAAATAGTACACAGGTGGCCAGATCCTGCTGAGAAACATCATGGAAAGAAGTCTCCTGTCCGTGAAAATCCACTGGGTGCAGCTAGATCCTCTAAAGGTACAAAAAATAGAAATTACAGGAGCCCAAACTCTGTCCACGCTGAGCAATCTCGTTTGCAGTAATTTTGAGTGAGCCAGGGGCTCCTAATGTTCCTGTGCAGCCTCTGCCGCTGCTTAAGGCAGAAAAGCTGCTCATTTCAAGTGGCCAAATTCTCACAGTGAAGGGAAAATGATGGTTATTAGACACACTTTTTGACCAGAAATGCAGCTTTTTATTTAGATAACAAAGAATTTTTTTATATTATGGGCACTTTCAAGTGTAACTGTTAGGATAGTGACATCAACAGCGGAATCCCAGACTTAAAAAATGCAAAATGCATAAGTGAGTATATATGAGTATGAGCTCCTCCATCTATCATGGGTACACACCTCACAGTTCAATTAATTTAAAGGCAGCTCTAACCAATCTGGACCTGACTCAGCTATCCCTCTCAGGTCTGTGATAGCACAGCTGGGCTGCATGGGTCAAGAGCTCCGTGCTCAAATTCCATACGCAGGATAAATAGACAGGCAGAAAAAATACGACGTGGCGTTTGTCAGAGGTATCCACCTGCTTCACCTGCAGGAATAGCAAACAACGCTTTTGCCAGGTGCGAATTTGCAAGCCCCAGTTTCTGTGATCTCATCTGAAAAAGGGGGGCTTGGGAATGCAATTTAAGCAATTTTGTTTTACAGCTGCTCCGTTTTTATACGTCTGTCGCTTCT
>NW_009647481.1:613178-627026 GCF_000708025.1 Charadrius vociferus
AGGTTAGCAGGCCTCTTGAATTTATAAAAAAGTTGCACCCTCTGCAGCATTCAGAACACTGCAAAGTGAAGGAGAGCAACATCCATCCTCTGCAACGGCTAACCCGCACTCAGACAGGCACTGGAGAGATGCACGGGCATTCTTTCCAGTGGAGTCTCCACTCCGAGGGCTGTCCGGGCTGCAGTGGCCCATGCCCGCATCCCAAATGGCTGGTTGCAGTGCTTGCAGTCCTTCAAGCCCAGCAGTACAATGCAAGGAGCTCTCTCCGCTTGCAAACCCAGATGCTCCCTACGGCGACCGGTGAGTGGGTACATGAACCTCATTAGCTGTCTGAAAGCATCAGGTAGACATGCCAAGGGTAGACACAGTTACTCTGGGAAGGCCACAAAGTGGACAGAGGATGTTTGATGGTGTCCCAGCATGTAGGCACCCCTCTGGGCCCCCACCGCACTGTCGGTGTGGGGTAGACATCAGCTTCTGGCACAGGCATCTGCCCACGAAGTCTGAGAGAGTGGAGCAGCAGTAACAGCCCTGTCTGCTGTCACATAAATACAGCTTACGCATGAGTCCTGGGGGCGCGTGGTTCAGCCAAGGGGAGCAAGGCAAGATTGCTGCAAGGGCCTGGACACAGAGGCATGAGGGAGCGCTGGCGACCGTTCACCTGAGCTTGCCAACTGGCAGGGGTGTAATCTGTGCAAGACACCAGTGAACCCGGGCCAAGCACGTGATGGCTACAACCTTGACTCAGTTATAGTATATACAACAGACTTGCCTCTTAGTGTGATTTGCTGCTGAAGGGATGTGAGGTGGCAACTGTGGGGGCTCTCTGATGGATATCACCAAGCTTTGGATGCAGGCTCATCAAGGGGTCATTTACGTCTTAGCCTGATCTTCACATCTGACTTTTTAAGAGAGGAGGAACCACACCAGTGAGTTATCCTCGTGCCATCAGCCTTTACCAAGCAGCTTCAGCAATGCATGGGAACCAATACGTCGCCTAAACAAAAGGAACTTCTCAGGTCCCACTGCTCCTCATGCTACTTAAGGTGTTCAAGCTTAGAGATCTCAGTGTGCGCAATGTTACTGGTTGCATTAATCCATCTTTACAAGGTGCTGCATCCTGAAGCAGCCTCCCAGCATTAATACAGCCCCTTAGGAGGGTCTGGAGGGGGTTTTACATCAACGAAAGAAAAATTGCAGCAGATATTGCAGAGTGCAAGAAGCAAGAAGCTGCAGGCAGATCAGCCAGCCCAGGCAGTGACACCCTCACTCATGGCCCAGCCCAGGAGATGTGCTTCCTCCCAAGCTCACGTGGCCAGGGATCAGCTCTTCGGCTGCTGTATCGAAGCTGACACCTGTCACCTCCGATGACTGGCGAGACAGTGCAGAACCCCGAGCATGATATTGGCATCGGCTCCCAGCTTGGCCTCGGAGCCTGCTCTGCCCATGCATCCCCACCGATGGAGCCAGCGCCTGCTCCTGTCATGACCTGAACCGGGACTGGGCAGTGGGTAAAAATTCCCCCAACAGTGGGTTTCTAAAGCCGTGACTGATTGCTTTTAGAGGGGGATTTGGTTTTCCGAAGAGAAGGATACGGAGTAACACTGTTTACATGCAATCCCTGGGAGGCGGCATACGAGCTTAGCTGGAATCTCCATTTGAGGACCAAGGTGAGACAGAAGGAGGGAAACACAATTCAACCGAGTGTCTGCTCCATAGCAAAATAAGCACAGAGGTCCACACTCATCTACAGAGATCACAGCCATTAGGGCTGTCTCCATAACAGAAGGTGAGATTTAGAGGACTCCAGAGAGTGATTTCTCCAGGCTTGCCTTCGACACCTCCAGTGCAGCAGAGAGAAAGCACTGTGGAAACATCTGTCTGTCTCCCTTGGTGGTTATGGGATCCCACACAGCCATGGGGTTAGCTTCTGAATGGTGACAGGCAGGTCACATGAATGCCACCCACCAAGCCTTTTCTGCAGCCAGCGGTACCAGCTTCAGGTGGGAGGATGCAAAGAGCAGCCAGCTGATGGTGGGCTTCTGAGCTCTGGATCCCCTTCCCCATCTATGGGATGCATCCATCCCACCAGAAGTTGGTAACACTTGGTAAAAACTTTCTGAGCATTATTTCCTTCCTGTTTGAGCATGGACAGTGCCAAGTACAGCGTCACATAAACCAAACCCGCACCTGTACAGTAGGCATCTCTGTGGGGAAGCATCCTACCACCTGAAAAACCTGAAAAACATTAGAGACAGGTTATTGTCAGCAACATGGGGATAACCCAGCACAGATCCTGACAGGGATGAGGTAGAGGATCCCCTGGGGATGCATGGCATACAGAAAACCTCTAGTGATGCTCTCCATCACTGGTGGCAGTGAGATGTAGGTCCCCCCAGTGAGACCACTGTCCTCATCTCTTAAAAGGCACTTCATGTTCAGAGCTTATGATGTTGCCTTTAGGTAAAAGGCTTTGAGGAGCCGGAGGTGCCATTTTGCTCCCACGCTGCTGCTGTCCACAAGGCTATGTGCTAGTGGCCAAGATGGGAATGGTTTGGTCACAGGAGAGAGACCCCAAAGGTTTCTCCTGCAGCGACCCTCACAGGTGGCACTGTTGCAGCAAAGCCCTCGCTGTGTGAGCAATGCACCACCATCCCTCTGACTCGTGCCAGGAGTGCTCTGTGTCCCACGTGAAAGGTGAGAGACCATTTAAGCCACTTTTAAAGCTGTGTAAGACCTTAAATCCTTAGTGTCACATAAGGACTTAAATGTCTTAAGACTGTAGCATGTCATAAGACAGACTTAAAGCAACATAAGCCTCCTTTAGCCTCTGTGGTCCTTGAAGGGCAGTCTTACAGCATCCCGAGGGCTCCTATTTTAAAGGCCCCCACAAAACCAGGCTTTCAGAGAGTTGTCCCTTCTGCTAGCTGCTCTGAAGGCTCCCGTTTGACTCTGGTTGCATCAGGCCGTGTGCACGCAGGAGGTCTCTTCTCCTTCCTTCACCAGGTTTGGATGCAGCATTAAGGGCCAGGGCTTCTGGAGCTTGTCAAACCAAGCTGTGTTTTTCCCCTTTCCTTGTGTTGTGGGTTTGAAGGAGCAAGTCCTTCTGGTGCATCTGGTGTGTCTAGGAGAGGAAGAGGATGCTGCAAGATAAAGCAAGAACGTTCTCCAACTGGCACGCACGGACACAGCGGTCCAAGCGAAGAGGCAGGAACGTGCATCTGAGCAGCGACATGCAAGGTCAGAAAGAAACCCCTGCGAGGCAGGCAGATGAGCATGCCCTATGCAAACACACATACCCTGATCCATAGGGCTTATCACAGGCTATAAAGACACATTTTGTGGAAAACCCTGTTAAGATACTGGCTGCACATCACTGCTTTAAGCCCCTACAGCAACTTAAACTGGCTATAATGTTAAGCCTTCAGAGTATTTTAAACTGCTTATATTGCTCAAAAGACCAGCTTAATCTTAAACTGCAGTGCAGCTGCTTAAACAGTTTAAGCTGATCTAAAAGCTCGCAGGAACACAGAGTGCTTGAACTATGCTTAGCCCTGTTTGTTGACTGAAGCACAGTGCTGGCCCTGTCACACCCAATGTGACACTGGGGCTGACATATAAGCTGTTTTTCTAAATGGACCTTGCAGAGTCTGGGGGAGAAAAAAGACCTTCTATGATCCCTTCCCGGCACCAGGCACAGCTCCAGGTGTGCTCATCCTTCCCCTTAGTACCAAAAGCAGCACCGGCTCCTCAGGGAGAGGAACATCTCCAGGCATGACGTCCTCAGCTAGGGAGGGCAGTGGTGCTGCACAGCACAGTGGAAATTGTCACCTTTTTTTTTTTTTTTTTTTTTTTTTGTCAGGCACCATGAGTCTTTGCAATCAGAGTTTTGCAGGGAAAGATACCCAGTAGTTGGATTATTAATGGTGCTTTCTGGTACAGCCCAGCAGGAGTGAATGTTCGTTATCATGGTTCTTTAAAATAAGTAATTGCTGGAATCTACAGCTATGAAGACAGAGGACAATGCCTCATCCCTGAGCAGGATGAAGCCACATCTAAACCAACACCTTGTTTGCCATTAAGTCAGCCCAGTCCTGTGAATGGCCCCAAAAGGGCCATTTTTCCCCATTCCCACAGAGAAAGCCCAGGGTTTTTTTCGTTAAACTTTGTTCATCCAATTTCTTTGTTTTTTCTCTTTTTTAACACCCATGAATGCAGCCAAGGTCTTGTGCAGTATGTGCATCAGCTTGGAAAAAAGGGGTAATTCTCCAACATGCCTGAGGTCTGGCTGGGAAGCCTGCCTAGATGTAAGAAAACAGGTAAATGTGGTGCCCAAAGTACAAATTGTGTCAGGCTCAGCAGAAGCATTGCCTAGCGGATGAACTTGCTTGATAAGAGACGTGTTGGGGATGATTTTGATCTGCCACATGAAACTCTCAGTTTTCGTATCATCATGATATTCAGAAAAAATGAAACAAAGTATTACCTGCCCAGTTGTACCAAGCACCCGTGGAAAACTGCGGAAACCTTGTGCTGTAATTTTTGCCCTCTGGAATATTTATAACCATTTTGACATATTTATCACTCAGGGGGTTTAAACTGAACATGCCTGTTATTTTGTTTTCCTAATGCATGTTATACCAAGACCCACGCAGTCCTGTTCCTCCTGCTGGTGCCATCTAACTGGCCTGTGTGGTCTTCTAGTGCTTTTGTAGCATTATTTGTTTCCTAATAACTGACTACACTATGCTCAGCAGCACCATGGTCTGGTCCTTGCATGTCAGGTATTGACACACACAAGCACACACACACGCACACAGAGGGGGCATCGCTACTAAGAACAATTCTCCACCACAGCAAAGGTTGTGAAATGCTGCAGGGCTCTGGGAACGTGTCCCATTGGCCGTGTACTTACCCTGCTCTTGTGATGGGCTGGAGGTCCAGGCCTGCCTCTGGTAACATCTGAAGCTATTTCACAGGGTCTTGTTGAGATATGAAAATCTAAAAATAAGAGTCATGATCTGTGGAGGGGCCTGAAGGTACCAGGGAAAAGGCCACGAGTGTCCCTGGTCCTGCTGACAAGCTCACCACTGATTAGATCTCAACACAGCGTCCTCCCGCCCTCCCGGCAGAATCCAGTGCACACATCAAACACCTCTGTTTGCACAGAGGGAGGTCATGCCCTGTAGGAAAAACCTTCCTCCCCACCCCCCCTTGCTTTCCTGCCCGCTGAGACACCAGCTGCCAGACCCTGAGCCCAGCACCGGAGCCTCGACGCTCATCACGGCCGGGTCCTTCCCCTGCGTGTCCTCTGGGAGCTCTCCCTCTTCTGCTGGAAGCAGCTGGGACTCGCAAACTCGCTAGTTGGCATTCTCACTCAGGAATCGTTATCATTTATTGATAGGATGCCATTTGCAAGCCTCAGGGCACTATTGCAGACTTTCAGGCTCTGCACATACGAATTCAGTTCACCCATCGCAGAGCAGCAGTTGCTGCATGCAGAGATGTTACAAAACTGTCTTGGCCAGGAAGCAAAAAGCAGTTTCTGAGTGTGTGTGTAGCAACTGCAGAAAAATTACCAGCTCACCAGCCCGAACAACCTGTGCAGGAAAGACACACACGTTGCCGGGGCCAAGAGCAGGGCTCTTGGGAAATGTCTCAGGCTCCTCTCTGCACAGGGTGCATCATGCAGACCGTTATTCCAACCTCATCCACTCCATCCCCAACTCCTGAACACCTCCATCTCAGCCCACCCACACTTACCCTGTGCATTTACCCCTGGGCCAGCTACACCACGGTCCCTGCACAACCCAAACTGTCCCTAATGGAGCATCTCCACCAGCCTTGTCACTCTTCTTTCCACCCTCAACTACTGCCATGGGCAGAATGAGAGAACCTCATCTTATAATCCAGATTCCTCAGGTCTCCACCTCAAGAGAAGGGCTGTGGGCTGTAGTGCGTTTTGAGCAGGTTTTCTGGGCAGTTTGTGGCCCTGGTATTAAGGCAGCAAGGTCTCCCCGTTTGACGGCTGGAGCAGAAATGCAACAGCCCTCCTTCTCAGCTTGCCTTGAGTTCTCCTACAAGAAGATATTGCAGTAGTTAGTGATCAGAAATGGAGTGACTCAGAGAAATGCAACATTTTCAATAAATGGGCAATGAAACAAGCTTGAGGTCAAAGAGAAGCTGCCAACTCTTTCTGATGGGTTGCTCCAAAGTGCAGATTCATCCTTGGGACTGAAGTTTTAAGGGCATTTCTGCCCATTGAAGGCTCTAGGATGGAGGTGCTCAAACCCTTGAGGCTTTTGAGATGCCTGATGGAGGCATTTGGACAGACTGCAATGCTGTCCTCATGGCACTGGGGTGGGCCATAGGGAGATGGAGGTGACACCCCCAGGTTGGCATGGGGTGACAAGGATGTGGAAGTGACCTGGAGGTGAGTCAGTACAAAAGGCTGAGGAAAGATCTTCTCTTGAAGAACACCATCAAGTTGGCTTCATGCAACCGATGTAGTCAGCACTGTAGGGACAGTTTCCTTGAACAGACGGGGACAGTAGCATGCTTATATTTCTTGCAGCCAACACACACTTCTGTCACCCCTGAGAAACGTGTGCCTACCCTGCCACCAGCACGTCCTCTCCCAGGGCCCCAGCTCCTGCGTCTGAGCAGCACAGCGACAATGTCCTCCCCTAACTGGGTTATAGGAGATTGGATTAGCAATTTGTGAGTTAGTAAAAGTCTAAGAATGGAAGATAAAACAAAGTGTGACAGGCTAAGCAGCCCTTGTCACCGGGGATTGATCACAGTGCTAATAGCCAGCGACAGCCGCACATTAATAACACAATAACCCAGCTTTGGATATTGGCACTATCACAACCCTTTAACCTGGTAATAACTCATTGGGAAAATGCTAACAGTGTCATAGCCAACATGTCTCTGCTGCTTACATCCCCCTCTACCTGCCGGCCCGGTAGAGGCCGGTGGCAGTAGGACCACCGAGGGGTCATTGTACAGGTGTCAGGTCCCATCTGCCGCCACACGGTGCCCCATGCCCAGCTGGGGACACTGAGGTGTCCTTTGGGGCTGCAGGCACACTTGTGTCGGGCAGGGAGAGGAGCTGGGCAGGCAGGGACAGGAGATGTGCAGGGGTGAGCCCGCAGTGGTGACACACAGCAGAGGATGGGGAAGAGCTGGGCTGTGGGGTGCTGGTGGAGCCAGGGGGGTGGGGCAGAGCTCGAGCTCAGGCCACTCAGCAGAGGAATCTGAGAAAACTTGACAGCAAGTAATTTGGGGATTTTTACTTTTTTTTTTCCCAAATATTCTGGATTTTACTGACATGAACCATTCCCAATAGGCCTAGGAAGCCTTCTGCTCCTACTTCTGGCTGTGGTGGGAGAAGAGATGCTGGGGAAGTCACACAAAAATCAGGGGTGTTTAAAAAAATAGGAAATGAAGTTAGAAATCAAGCTTTTTGAAAAATGTAGATAAAAAATTGGAGGGGGAGGGGGCAGGGAGTAAACCCTGTCTTAAGGCAGACAACATCGCCTTGTTTGCAAAAGCTTTTCCGAACACTGTTCCATGTTATGGAGCACAGAGGGGGAGGAGAGATGGAGAAATATCACTGCTGTTTCTCCACCCCCGAGCACGAGCAACAAGAGGCATTTCCCTACCTCGGCTGGAGCCCAGGCTCTGCTTTGGCACCCACCCAGCGGTTGCATCTCTTGGCTGCGCTGGTCGGAATAACGCTGAGAGCAACCGATTTAAGGGATTCAAAGGTCAGCAAATCCTAAGTGCCAGCTGCTGGAGAGTGGGGCTGCGGCACCAGCGAGACATCCGCAGAGGAGCCCTTCCCCTCCCGGCAGGGACCAGCTTATTGTCGCTGCATGTGCCTCAGACACAAGACCTCCCTGGGCTGGGTGGGGGATGTGTCCAGGGATGGGTCTACCAACACCTCTGCAGTACCAAGAGCCCCGGCACAGGTGGAGTCAGACCTTTGAAGTCCTGTTGCTGCCCCAATTAGGCCAGGTCAGCAATACGGGGTGGCTTATGGCCAATTACAGCCATGGGCTGTGTAGAGCATCCTCTATGTCATCCTTTCCAGCAGACCCAAGAGTCCTCATTTTTGGCTTAGACGATCCTGAGAATGTCCATGTGTGCCAGTGCAGCCCAGACATGGAGGAGGAGATGCTGGTGAAGGAGTGCGGTCCTGTGCCATAGTGCAAGGACCTGTGTCCCCCCTGTTTCAAGGGGGGCTGCCTGTGCTCCCTGCAGCCCATCATCCCTGCCAGCAGCAAGACGGATTAACCCTCTCATTCTGTGTCAGGCAATGCAACTTAAGGGGAGACAATCCCCCCAGCTGTTATAAAACGCATCAGTTTATCAGCATGGCATGCTCTGCTCCACCTCCCCATCAATGGGTGAGGTTTCTGCTCAACTCTCCTTTGGACTCATGACCACTTGTTGCTCAGAGCATCAGGTCACTACCAGCCAGCAAGAGAGATGTGGGAGGCAAGACAAAATGGGGTTGGGGGGGGGGGGGGGGGCCTAGGAATACGGTGGCATGGCTGTGCCCCAGGGGAGTGCAAACCCTTCCTAACCACAGCTCCCTTCAGCAGACCAAGAGAGAGGTGACTTTCCTTCCTTCCTGATGGGCTCCTGCCCACATGGTGCTGCTTCCTATCTCTTTGGGGCAGAAGGTAGACCTAAAAAAGAAAAAAAAGAAAAAAAAAAAAAGGTGGAAATGCAATCTAGCTTTGAAGGATCCCTGACTAATTAGTTTTGGAGGCCAGGCTGGCTGATCTCAGCCAGCCTTGCCTGCAATTACTCTGACAAGAAAGGACCCCTTTGAGACTTGCTGCCCAATGGGGGCATTTCCCCCCATTGCCCAGCTAAGGGAGCGAGGACCAGAGAGGTCGTCAGGACAGAAGACATCCCGATGCTCCCGTGCTGTCTAACTGCTTTTTTTTTTTTTTTTTGTCCAAAGGTGCCCCAATAAGGGGGTTTGCTGCAGTGTAGCTCTGATGCATGCGAGGGACATGCATCAACAGTAAAAAAGGGAGGGCTCAGCTTGTTTGGCTTAATTAGAATAATGAAGCTGTGAGCCTAATAGGAGGAGGTTGGGAGTGCTGAGGCTGTAATTGGCAGAGATTGGGAAGCGTGAGGCTGTCGGCTGGCAGCCATATGGAAGCAGCAAAGTGAGGGTAGTGAGTGACAGCCCGAACCTGTGGCTCTCTCATTAATTCCAACAGCAGAGCTGTGATTGATGTGTCAGCTCCCTGCTGCTCCGCGATTCGGGCGGCTGATTCCACCTCACTTCTGCCGCTACTGCTGCAGCCCGGGCTGGGGAAGGGAAACACGGAGAGGGGAGGAGAGGATGCGGGGCAAGATGGAAGGATGGGTGGGTAGAAGAATGGGTGGGTGGGTGGGTGGATGGATGGATGGATGTTATAGCCTAGGCATTGGTATCTGCAAAACCTGGTCAGCTCCAAACACAGGCTTCAATTCAGGCTTTCAACCCAGGTTCCGGTTTTCGACCCAGGAGTCTCTCCGTGTTGGAGTCAGAAGTGTTTCCTAGCCCCCAAGACCCGTAAGGCTCTATTCCTGCTTGTGTTTTGGCAGGCTGCGGGCAAATTGGCAGGGCCAGGCTTCCCCCCTTGGCCCCTCTGTCTGCACAGCACCATGTGCTGCTTGGTCTTCACATGCTTGTCCTCCTGCAGAGAGGCAACCCGCTCCCACTGGTGCCTGACGCACAGATACCCGTGGGCACAGGGCAGCAGCCCACCAGCACTCAGACCTTGCCAGCGTACCCAGTCCGAGGCTGAGACTGCAAAGCTGGTGTGCCTGAGGTGCAGGTATCTATAGACCCACGCTGGGTAGAGTCCTAAATTTGACCAGGAGAGACTCATCCTCTCTCCCACCGTAAGGAGGACAAGAGCCGCCCTTACAAAGTACACACTGAGAGGCGATATGCTGCTCAGACCCCCTTTCTTTTATTACCCTAAGCCTGCCACGATCCTGGCAGAGTTACAGTATTGCCAGCCCTCAGTGTGTAACCAGCTAACCAGATTTAGCTGCTTAATCTTACTGCAATGCTTCCACCTTCCCTTCAGCTCCAATCATATCTGAAGGGGACCAGCCTGTGTAGGTTGCGCACCAGAGGCTTTGCACCGGCAGCAGCTCCCTCATGCTGTTAAGCCGTGGATAACGGGCCGTGTCTGTCTGCGCATCCCACGTGCCGTGCTCCTCGAGGCACCTTGTCTGGCTGAGCATGCAGGGAGGAGGAGAGAGCATGGCTGTCCCTAGGGAGGGAGCAGGTCTGCTCGGGGAAAGATGTTTGGAGGATACATCCTGGCACACGGACACCCCGTGGGCACAGGGCAGCGGCACACCAGCACTCTGACTCTGCTGGCATACCGGGTCATAGCCTGAGACAGTTTGCAGGATGCTGGGAGAGCGGGGAACATGGCTGGAAAGAGCTTGGATCAGACCAGAGTTGCGTTTCTGGTCCACGAACAACAGGCACAGGGAAGGGACCAGGCAGTGTTAGCTGGAGCAGCTACTCATCTATGGGCAGGGGGTGGTTATATGCAAACCCTATTTAATTTCTATTCTGTCTGGCCCAGTCATTTTGAATCTTTTCTGTTAACACAGCTAGTTATTCTAGTTCTCCAAAAGCCCGTTTAAGTAGTTTGAAATGTCCTTTTACCTCTCTTTAGGGAAGGGAAAATGTCGGGGCAGATCCACCTCAGTGCTGTGACTAAATGGGTGTCTTGGCATGGCATCCAAGCAGTTTTCCCTCATAGAGCACGTTATGGCTGTGGGAGATTGTGGGATAGAAGGCCAGGAGAGTCCTGTCTGCATCACCATGATCTGATGTTTCATCTAGCACTGCCTGCCTGCGTGAATCAAGACTTCTCATCCCTCCCTTTGAGGAAAGCAGCTACCCATGAAGGAGAACGGGGGATAAACTGCCAAGCTGATAACTCATTTGGGTAAGGCTATCAAGGCTCATTTGCTTTGCCTTGTTGCCTTTGTGAAGGAGCATGCGAAATGAAGCATTAGCGTGTGGAGAACAAAACTTCATCTTTACCCTCTCCATACGTTCCCATCGTCCCAGCTGGGGGGAGGCCGAGGTGATACCTAACTTCAGGGCTGGCTCCTATACACTGCAAAGCTAATGGGGGAAAATGGGGTGCCTTTTTCTCTGGGCAACTCCGTTGAAAGCACACAGCCACTCCACTAATTTGAAGAAGCAAGAAAAGCAAGATGGAGAAGGAAAAATTGGTTTTGATTGCAGAGCTGCAGTCGTGGAGTTCCTCTAGCAGGAAAAGAAGTAACCGTTGGGGTAGCCAGAAGCTTTGTATCCAGTACAGTCATTTTTTCTAGGAAGTATTCACTTGCACGATGAAGACCATTAAGTAAAGTATCTCAGAATAACTCTCATTTGCAGACTACATGGTGAGGAGCTGGTTTCTCAGCAACTGGTACCTCCTACACAGCAACTGCGACTGTTCCTGGAGTAGGATGAGACTTTTGCTCATGATGATTCTGAGATGTGCTTCATGCAGCTCCACTCCAGTCTGGGTGGCTTCCTCAATATCTCTGTCGTATCTAGATGTGCAGAAGTCCAAATGGCAGGGGCTACATTTGAACTGGAAGAAAGGTCTTCTGCCAGCCCCCTCAGCACAGACAAGATGCCAGGCTGATCCTGCTGTGGTGGCTGTAGGGGAGCCGCAAACCCGCGGCAAGGCAGTAGGCATCTCTGTGAGTTTGGGTCAATCAAGCTGTTCTGCAATCCATTCGTTCCTCAATAAGTGGGTTTCCTAACAGCCAGCTACCACTTCACCTCCAGGCTGGGGAAAACAGGCTGTCGCAAGCTGTTCTCACACCCGCTATCACAACTGTGTTTGTGCATCTGCTGTCAAGGGCAGCACTGACCCCGTGTACTCTTGGACTGATCACCAGCGCAGAAAAGATGCACAGTGTTCAATCCTACCTCAGATGACTCCTGCAGGGGCTGGCATCTGAGCCATACCATCAGCCTGCAGCTGGCTCTGCTCTCGCCTGCAATGGCCCAGACTGTCCTACAGCCATGGCATCTACGCTGCTTGCTCCCAGATCGTTTGGCCCAGAAAGCAGCACACAGGCTTGACTGGTACCAGTGCAGAGCGGGGCATGCCTTCAGACCCCCGCTGGGAGCTCCAGGTCAGTGATGCTGGAGTTGCTGGTGTCCTCAGACCAAGCAAAAGCATGGCATGCATCCCAGGTCTGAGCAATTTGAGCAGAAAACAACACTGATCCTGGACAGGAGCTTTGCTTTGGTAGAGCAGTGAAGAAATTAATTAGAAGTACATGCCATTAACCAAACACAGCAACTCTGTCAGATTTTCCCACACATTTCCCTGCCTATAGGTAGTTCCAGGGGCTAAAATGCAGAATTAAGCTGGCTGAGATTCTGTCATGCTGTTTCCAAGACTCTGTCCCTACAGCTCTGCATACAGTCAACCTGTCTTCTAGCTAACGTAGCTGAGCAGATGAGACGAGTGCTGATGCTTAGGTCTCTGGAGCTTCGCAGGTCTTGCATGGGTGGTAGACAACAGAAGGCAGCATTTGTTGAGTAGTCAAGAGAAGAGAAATAACTACATGACAGCCCATGATTTGTCCTCTGTGTCCATCTCAGCGTTTCTAAAGCTCAAGAGTGAGCAGCAGACTGATGTGGAGCGGGGATGTGCATGAAGAGATGGCTGGTTTGTGTTGGCCAAGGCACAGCCGGCTCACCAACTGCAGCAGCCCTTACATGGCTGCGATGCTCTGAGCTCCCTCTGTGGTCGGTCTGGGGCTGGAGAGGATATAAGGACTCATGGGCAGTGTCTAAAGAGCCCATCATTCATTGTGATCAGCATAAGAATAATGAGACAGAAAACTATGAAGATGGCCCCAGCACCCCACGCACTGACGCAGTGACAAACCCCACATGCCTGGTGATGTCTCCCACGTGGCTGCAGGCTCTGCATGTGCTAAGGGTGGCCAGATATGGTGGCCAAGCTAGGACCCCTCTGCTCAGTGCCAAGGATGTGCAGCTGGGAGGCAGCAGGTCCTCAAAACCATTGCTATGGCTGCTAAGTGCCAGCGCCGAGCTGATCCAGGGATCTAGCTGTGAGAGAGCTCGCTCTTCACCCTTTTTCCACTGGTGTCTTGCAGTGAAACAGGGTGGAGAAGCTGCACCTGTACAGCAGCTGTATCTCAGCTGGGGGCTGCGATCTGCGACAACAAGGAAAATGGAGCAGCTTCCCAAACTGCTGCTCACTGGTAGGAGTCCAGATTAATTGCATGCTCCTGTCCCCACACATCCATGCAGGGGGAATAGAGGCTGAGCACCGACATGCTTCCCCTGGCAATCCGTCACCCTCGTTCTAGCTCCAAAGCATCCCGTGCCAGAGTTGTCACTGAGCTGCAAGCACTGTGCAGTAGCAGACAGTTCGCACACCCTGCAGACACCTAAATGCAGGGAACAGACAGAGAAAAGAGCACCTGGGACAATTCAGCCTATACTGATTTTGGATACCAGGCAATGGAACACGTTAGCATTGCCAAAACATGCAGGGGATCCCATCCTGGTGCTGGCCCATGGTGGCAGAAACCATCTGAGCTACCACCTGGCTGTAGCCTGGACCTGTTGGGGGATGCAGAGCACACGCCAGCCTCACTGACCGGGCACTTTCCAGGCACCTCCAATGGCTTTAGCTGACATCAAGGTCCTGCCATGCTTAGTTTCCCCATTTTAAGTTGCAGACACAAAGGTACTGGCCCGGTCTCCTCGGTCAGTGTTTCACCTGGATGGTTTTCAGCAGG
>NW_009647481.1:627113-638762 GCF_000708025.1 Charadrius vociferus
AGGATTTGTAGGAATCACCATGTGTCCTCTTGGCAGAGCTCCTTGGAAAAAACACACAGCAAGGCCCTGCAGGTTGCATGGCTGTTGGGTGCACTGCCTGGCGAGCCCTACCCTACCAGGCATGGAGGAGTTCCTTATTCCTCTTGGTTGACCCTTCTTCCAGATATTAACTGGGTATTGTATTCTTCACAAGGACAGCTTTCTTTGTCAAAATGCCTCAATGTTGCTAGCTGATCAAAGTGGCCGGGAGAGGGACCACATTTCTTTTCCTCCCAAACAGTACTGGGACAGTGGGCTCATTTTCCACGTTGGCTCAACCAGCACTGTGCTACTGAACACTGCTGCTCTTTCTCTCCACCATTTATTCATAGCATGGTGTAGTTTTTTCTACTTTGAGGGCTTCCACACCCAGATGTTCAGAAATGCCTTTGCTGTAGCATAGCTGAAACACGCTGAGAAAAGCTCCGAGGGGGGTCACCCTGGGGTCCAGGGCTGGTCAGGGAGTTTAGATGAGGGCTGCCAGGGTGAGCTATGACAAGAAATCTCCATCCTACTTGTAAACCGAAGCATGATTATGGGCAACCATCACTACCTCATTGGGCCTTTCCCAGCATGTCCTCCAGGCACAGCATCCCACAGTGCTGTGATCATCTCTTCTGCAGGCAGAGGCTTTAAAGCTTTCCTCTCCTCAGTCTGGGCTTTTATTAACCTCACCTCACTCTGCTGAATAACTTTCTGCTCCGTGTATCGCGCTGCCGGCTCGACTGGCCCTGTTTGGTGTGAATTTGGGTACAGGGACCTCCGCCTCTGCCAGGAGTTGCTGGCCGACCACACTTGGGCTTAATGATTTTCATAATTCAAAATTGGAACTGTTTTGACTGCAAACAAGCCGTGTGATGTGGATCTGCTTCTTAATCACATCAGACTCCTCAGGTTTCCAGTGTGAATACTCATAAGTTCAAAATTCACGTCTGAAACACATGCTGCTGCATCTTTGTGTAGAAAACATTCCTGTTGGCAAGCTCTGCAGGAGTGCTTATAAAGAACAAATATCAAAGTGTGACAACCACGGCTGATTACAAATAGCAGGAACATTTGCAGAGCACTGCTCTGCAGAGCTGGCCCCGCGCAAGAGGCTTCTCCGTCTGCCGTCGAAGCAGAGCCCGGCTGCTCCCTGGGGACAGTCCAGCTCTCGGCATTGCTACCCACGAGCTACAGAGCTGCTCTGAGTCACCAAAGTCAGGAAAAATAACATAAAAGGTCTAAGCAGGGTGGCAGAAATGGACGAGGGAGAAATACACGCCAGAAAATGAATTCTGAAAGCAGGAGCGATATTAGCAGGAAAGCAGAAGAATTCAGTTCCTGCTGTAGTCTGCACAAAGGCAGAATGATGGACGTGCAGAAGTTATTCTTGTGCTGCCTTTTTAAAGCTGGAACAAGGAACAGGTTAAGCAACCTTTTCATGTCAGTGCTGCAGAACACGCCGTCCCACTCCAGGACTGCAAATCCCTCTTCAAAACACCAGAACACGTCCCTCCAACAAAACAAAACGCCCTATTGTGATTTTTCCGGACATGTTTGCATACTAACTTTTAATATCTTTGCAAAGTATGTTGCCTTGGGTATTCTGTTTGCATCCACGTCAGTATATCAGTGATGAACTTGGTCCTCCTTGCATCAGATTACGTGATGGTTTTATGGGAATCATGAGGCAGTCCAGAGAATTTCTTCCTGGATGTCACCGATAAAGTGGTGATCCAGTAATAGCACAGCACAGCCTGCTAGCAGTTAGTGTTCTCAGACATTAAATAAATGTTCGTGGACAATTTTCAGGGTACATATTGTACCATCTGTCATAGCAGCACTGGTAGATTTTAATTATGGTTTATACTCTGTCTTCAAGCACCTGGATTCGTTTTTTCATACTGTCTGTTATTCATGATGATCTGCTAAGCAGTGCCTTACTTCTGTTTTCTGCTGTTCCCTTTCAACAGCTGGGCCAGCAATATCAACGGGAGGGTGCCAAAGGTGTGCAGTATGTGAGGGCACTTCTTTCTCAGGCGCTTCCCAGTGTGGGGGCCAATTCTGTGACCATTTCCAGATTTACCTTTGGAATAATTCTCCTAGGGACTTACTTGGATAAATGATTTGCAGTGAGAAAACGGATCACAGCAGCTTTCCAAAGAGGAAAGAGATCTTGATGCAGAAGAAACTTAACCCAGCTCCAGTAATCCTACAGGCAGCTAGGCAGCCCCCGCTAGTAATGAAGAGGCTTGCTTTCTGTCTCCCTGCAACCTGGATATTTCAGACCAATTTGCTCTTGTCAACTCAGCCATGAGACAGCTAGTGGTGGAGGTTTGCAGCTCTGTTATTAAAGTTACTGCCTGTGGGTTGTGAGCATCAAGGGATGGCTCCGAAATAATCTCGAAGTTACAGTGAACAGTGTTTTCAAGCCACACTAAAACCATCGATGCAGCGAAGCTGTGCTCAGCTGAGTAGCTGTAATGCCACTACAGAAAGTACAGCAGGGGTATGGCATAGGTTGGAGACGACCTGCTGTTTGCATGTTGGGGCTAGCTGGGACGGCACCACCTTCCATTGACTTCTCCAGCAGCAAAATGCATCTCTGAATTTTAGTAGGCCATGCCTACTGCCCTCCACAGCTCACAGACCGAATGTGGCAATGTCCACCGAAAATTCGAATATATATTTAGCATGGGATAAAAGAGACACTCCGCCAATTTACCCGATAAGCAAGTGTCCATGAAACAATAAGGGCACAGACCCAAAAGAGGTGGGGAGAACCCAGGCTGCCAGATATACTTGCATCCATGATATGGCACTTTCAATGAGTAATCACTTGCCAATACATATGGTGTTTTTGTAGATGTGAAATGTCACGGAACATAACGTACTGATATGTTTAAAAATAAATTGCTGGGATAGCTTAAAAAATAAATGACTGAAGTGAAGGGACTTATGGTGCATTTTGCTGTGGATTAATTTTGTCATTTGATTTAGGTAAAGCTTGATTCAGGTGTCAAACTAAGTATTGACTTGATAAACTGGGTTTTTTTCACTTGCTCTCCGAGGAGTACTGGGGAACAAGGTCAGTCTCTTAATTAATTTATGCAAATTGCTGTTTTCTTCTACTCTGTTTAAATGTTAGTGATACCTGTCTTATCTCCTTATAGCTAATTGAACAGCAACAAATATGCAACCATACACAGGACTTTAAGAAAGTCACAAGCAGGTACGATGAAACTCTTAAAATCAGCCCAGAGCAGCTGCAAAGTGATCATAATATATATGTGCGCACACACACACTTTTTAAAGCATTGATCAAAGCGCAAGCCACCAAAGTCCCAAACCCATATTCGGTTGCTCAGCATCAGAAGGTGTTATCTGAAGGCATTGGGACAGTGTACAGCTGCAGCCTGGCCTCCCACTGCAGACCTGGCTCTGTGCATGGAGCAGACATACCCAGAGGCTGTTTGCAGAAGCCTCAAGCACCAGGCATGAGCTCCTGGCTGACTACTGCACTGACCCCATGCTTGGCAAATCCACCCCACATCCCCTTTCTTGGTTTCCCCCATGCTTGTCCCACCTCTTCCTCCCACAACTGTATCATAGAATCACAGAATGGTTTGGGTTGGAAGGGACCTTGAAGATCATCTCGTTCCACCCTCCTGCCATGGGCAGGGACACCTCCCACTAGACCAGATTGCTCAAAGCCCCGTCCAACCTGGCCTTGAACACCGCTTCTCTGAGCAACCTGTTCCAGAACCTCACCACCCTCACAGTAAAGAATTTCTTGCTGATATCTCATCTCAATCTCCCCTCTTCCAGTTTAAAACCATTCCCTCTCATCCCATCACTCCCCTCCCTGATCAAGAGTCTCTCCCCAGCTTTTCTGGAGCCCCTTTAGGGACTGGAAGGCTGCTATAATGTCTCCCTGGAGCCTTCTCTTCTCCAGGCTGAACAACCCCAACTCTCTCAGCCTGTCCTCACAGCAGAGGGTCTCGATCCCTCAGAGCATCTCTGTGGCCTCTTCTGAACCCGCTCCAACAGCTCCGTGTCCTTCTGCTGTTTGGACCCCCCGAGCTGGAGGCAGCACTGCAGGGGGGTCTCCCCAGAGTGCAGCAGAGTGGCAGCACCCCCTCCCCCGCCCTGCTGGCCACGCTGCTGGGGATGCAGCCCAGGATGCCGGTGGCTTTCTGGGCAGCCAGCACACGATGCCAGCTCACACTGAGCTTCTCATCAACCAACACCCCCAAGTCCTTCTCCTCAGGGCTGCTCTCCATCCATTCTCTGCCCAGCCTGTGTTTGTGCTTAGGATGATCCCCCCAAATCTAGAGTTTGCCTTCCAAGTGCACCTTCACAGGGTGATTTCTCCATCTGTACAGATGTGCTATAAACTGAGAGATTAATTCAGAACAGGGAGCTATGAGGTGCCACCCGACCTCTGGGAACAGCTGTTGAGAGTCGAGTGTAGAGAAGGGCAGGGATGGGCAGGATGGCACCGCTGGGTTTCCAGCCTGCACCCAGCGGTGGTGCTGTAGGCACCGAAATAACAGTGCCAACAGTGCAAAATTCCTGCCCCATGGGGAGTGGGGTTAGGGAAATGGGCTAGGACAAGGCTACAGGCACCAACCACCTCCAGTTATTGCAGTGGGAACAATGTACCCCACAGCCCGTCTGACCTTCTGGTTATTCCTTCCACCCCCTACCTATGGGTTATTTGTGAAAGAGGAAGTCTTCAAGATACCCCAAAAAATC
Source organism: Charadrius vociferus (assembly GCF_000708025.1). NCBI lineage: Eukaryota > Metazoa > Chordata > Aves > Charadriiformes > Charadriidae > Charadrius > Charadrius vociferus. Next base: position 631,893 of record NW_009647481.1, read on the forward strand.
ACGCCTGTGTTTATTTTGTTATTAAAACACCACAGGTGGCATTTGGGGTTTTGGGGGAGTTTTTTGGAAAGTAATTTCGCATGCTTTTGATTAAGGCGCAATAAAGAAAACAAAGTTAATATTGCAGGAAAAAAATGCCAGTGAAGGGGAGTTGAGACAGTGCTAGTACAGCTGCATAGAGCAAGCACCTTGTCTCAATGTCGATTTTGGGGGCTTCCTAGTGATTTCATCACCCACAGATTGGACAACCTGGATCAGGTGCAAGCTGTGTGGAGTTAGGTCCATGCAAATATCCTAGGAAAATCTGCCTGTTTTCCTGCTGGAAGATACTACAGACCCAGTCAGCAAATGCCAAATGTTTATTTCCAGGAATTTTAGAGGATAATTTGTCATAATTTCCTTTGGATCTTTTGTTTCTTTTATGAGAGAAAAAAAAAAAAAAAGATACAGGTTTCCTTTTTCAGAAAAAAAAAATATTTGGACATAAAATTGAAGGGTCCTGCAAGAAACCGTGTACAGCTTTTAAAACTGAGTTCTAGGTTGCTTGTTTGTTTTGTGGGCTTTTTGGAGAAAACCTGTTTCGTGCAAAACTACAAAGCCTCCAGCATTATTTCTAAGAGGTCTTCATGTTTTGCTCCCTTCTTTTTTATATTTTTTTTTTTAAGAGAACTATTTGAAAATTTGGCCAAGGTGAAAAAAAAAATAAATATAATCACAGAAGCCCTGCCTGGCATGAAAGTCACTTTTACTGGCAAAATCAAACCCAGATATGATGACAGTAACATACCCTTGGCTGTGCAGAAGGGAAGCAGCCTCGGCCCAGCGGGAGGGCTGAAGGTAGGGACGGGAGGCTGGCCCATTACCACTTCTATGGCACAGCAGGTTTCCTACATCTCCATTGCTTTTTGATGAGTGGCGTAAACAGCGGAGCCACTTTTCCCTATGAAAATGTTCTGTGTTTTTGCAAGTTGCTCTCCTGCCTCTCCCAACCTACCACCCCCTCCCCAAGGCTCTTCTCTCCAATCCATCCCATCCTTCCCCTGCTTCCCCCTGCCAAAGTTCAGCCTTGGCTGTATTTCTCTCAAACCGCCCTGCCTGGAGCTGAAAGCTGAATGCCTCCTTCCCCATGACACCCCCAGAGGAATCCTTTCAGCCCTCTGCAGAGGGATGTGCGCGCCGGTGACATGAGGATGAAGAGGAGCGGATGCAGCTTAGGAAAAGTGTTCTTACCACTGTTGGTTCCCAGCCTGTGATGGGTGCTCACAGGCACCTAAATGTCGGTGTCCCCGCTATGAGCTGGGCATCTGGGCTCTCGTTAGGGCCAGCAGTGGTCCAGGGCTGCATGCAGGACCTCTCACAAGTGGGTCTGGAGCTGTTGGAGGTGCCCTGGTCTCCAGCTACACACCTTCAGGAGGCATGGTCACTTCTTTGTCTGCCTCTGAACAAACACCATGGGTGCTGGGGGCTTTTTTATCAGGCTTTAGACAATTCCATTTGGGTAATGCCAGTCTGCAAAGTCAGGGGACAGCCCACCTGAAAGAGGGTCAAGCTGCCAGCCCACCCCAGGCCCTTACAGCTGGATGACAGAGTGCAGGTGGCTTAGCCCTGAGGAGCATCCCGGCCCCTGCCACCGGCTGCCTGAGCACTTCTCATCTGCTCCAGAGGCAAAGTCAAACGGGTTTGCTTAAAATAACTCCCAGCTGAGCCCCTGGCGGGTGCCTCTCCTCTGAGATGCGTGGAGGGGCTAAGCACACGCAGGTACCTCAAGCACGGAGGCAAATTTGGTGTGCGAGCAAAGTGTGAGACTGTGGGAAGCGTCTGGACCCGTTGAGGCTCCACTGTGACTGGCGGCGAGTCGCTACGTGCCAGCCTGGCAGCCAGCTGCCACCATCCTTATGGCTCTGCCTACATGCATCCCCTCTGCAATGATTTCTAAATGTGCAATATCAACATTGCAGGAGCACAGGATTTTTGCATGTAATTATCCTAAGGTTTATTTGAATAAAAAGATGGTGGGGGGGAGGCAGAGCCCGTCTAAATCTTGCAGATCATGCAAAGTCTAGCAGCTCTGCTAGCAGAGCTTGGAAACGCCGATAGACAGTTAAGAGCACAGACACGCAGCCATATCTGTATTTGCTTTGAAGCGTGCTGCTAAAACATGTTGCCATTGAGATTCCTAAGCCCCACATTTTAAAATATTCATTGCCACAGCCCAGATTCTCTCCCGAGGAGCAGAAATCCAGGCAGAGTCAAGAATCTATCTGGCATCCCCTTGTGGCTTTGCTTCTCCCTGCTGCAACAGGAGGAGTCATGAAACCAAAGGACACCCCATATCTTTGTGGATCATATCCAGACCTCACGGCAGAGAAGTGTCCCCTCCAGTAGTTATCTCTTCAATATCTGTAAAACCTGGGATAAGGAATAATGAGGAATCCACAATAAGGGAACCTTAAGGAATATCCATACTCCTGGTAAGAGCTGCAGCAAGAAGCAATAGCCAGGCAGTATGGGCAGAGTCTAGTGATACCCTCAGAATCACCTGGGCACCTTTAGAGACATCTGAGCCAGATGTGCTGTGCCTAGGGGCAGGATGGACGTACAGGCGTGACCCTCCAGCACGGACCATTGGCCCTTCTCTGCCTGCGGTCAGGTGGCTCGGTCCCATCCCCTGCGTGCTCCGCTGGCCTTTCGGGGTCTCCTCGCTGCCTCCGCTTGCTGCTGGTACCCAGAGATGTTACAAGTGGTTCTAAGTAAGAAAAATACATGCACTCTCTCATGACCTACGACAGTATGAGTCAAGTTTTATTGTCCCTGAGATTTCCCTCAGGTCTGGGTCACAAGGACCACATTTTGGAAGGACTCAGTGTGTAAAGCGTGGCCCCCAGGTGACCACAGCTGCTTCAAAATGACTTTGTTTTGGGACTGGGGTCCTGTTTCAAAGAGTCCAGGCACTTTTCTCTATGTACAGGGACCAATTCGGCAGCGGCTCCATGAAAAGACTGAGATTAGGAAGTGCCCCAGGGGTTCAAACTGCATCTACAAATTGTAAAGTGCAGATGTTCTCTTCACACACGGTCCTTCCAGCAATCTGCAGACCAAACCATAATTTTTGTGGGTCAAATTTCGTTAAGGAAGGCCGGGTGCTTCTTCTAAGACATTGAACATTTGTCTCTGGTTATTGTCCTGGCGATTTACATAATGGATTAGTACAGATTAGCCCAGCATTCGGAGAGTCACTGGGTTGCTTTGCATGCACCATAGGCAAAGGATTCAGGCTGTAAATGGGATGATCTAATAACAAGCATAATTGCTGTTTTATAGACTATAAGTACTGCCATGTCAGTAGCTCGTCTAACTCTACAGCGGGGCCATTGTGCAAATATAAATCCCTCAGTCACCGAACAGCTCTTCAGAGGCTCCTCCGTGCAACAGCTACAGCGAGTGTCCTCGCGCTGACTTAGATGCACGCGGGAAGCTGAACACCTCTGTTATGAACCACCAGCAGCAAATTAATTGATCCTGTCCTTTAAAGCTGCCAGGCTGAGCGTCAGAAGATACAGGGCTCCCTTGACGCAAACATTTCTGCTTTCCCAAGCCCCAGAGCGATGTTTTGGGGGTAAACTGAGGCAGGAGCACAGGAGGATCCTTTGGAAGTGCAGCACTGGGTATCGGATGGGTTTTCCTTATCATATTCCAATCCCAGTGCTTTTCTCTCCGATTCACTGGGGGTGAATTCAGGGTTCAACAATTAATTTCCCCCATGTGTTTTGCACCACTCAGGAGCAAACCAACCCCATACTGTTAATATTACAAAGCTTTTTAGAAAAGGAGAGGTTGGCAATTTCGACAGCACTTTTGAATCATTCATAATTTTGCACAGGGACAACTTCCGTAGGTGTCTTGTTTCCTCTATATTTATAATGTTTTAGGACTAAAAATAACAAGGAATTGCTGTTCAGAATGTAAGCGAGGAATTAGAGTTGCAAAGAAACTTGAGAGTAAAACTGTAGCGGAGGACATCAGAGCTTTCCCACAGCCACAACTACAAACCCAATTAATCCTGGGTTAGGCAGAATGAAAACGTGCAGCTGGAGAGATTCGCAGTGAACGCTCTGAAACAGCTTTAACTTTCCATCCAAGCAAAATGCAGATAGTGATGAGAAATTTTTTTGAAAATTAATTTGAGCTCATTTGTGACCACAAACACCGAAACGCTGTAACCCTAATCCCATGGGCATTGTCCATCAGCGCTGAGCACCTGTGTTGCCTCCCTGGGGCTTAGCCTGTGCATTTCTGGGGAGAAAAGTGATGCTTTGGAGCATCAGAGCTACACTCCTTCTCCTGCCACGAGCTCTCCACATGAGACTGCTCCCATCACTTGGACCAAAATACTGAAGTGGTTTTAAATACCTTCTGTGGTTCATGGAGTGCCTGCTGCAGATGGGCTTCAGTCTCCTTGCTGGAGCTGCCTGTGCTCATTCAACAGTGACAGCCGTGCAGCTGGGCTTGGGGATGGGAACCAACACTGGATGGGGAGCACGGCCGTTGCACTCACAGAGGCGTCAAAGCTTCAGGAAATCATGAGCAACACAGCCTGGAGAGCTGGAAGTGGGGCAGACCCTTGGGGTGGTGTGGGCAACAGGGCATGGGGCTGAGGATCCTGCACAAAGGATGCTTCCAAATATCTGCAAGCAGGGCAGAGGGTAGCCAACAGCATCTTGGGGCAATGGGCAGGGCATCTGCAGGGGAGCATCAGCATGTCCCCGTTTGACCCTTCTCAGAGTTCTGGGATGATCTGAGGTGGTTTGGGGAGGCAAACCCATCACTGACCCAGTGCCCATCACTGGTCCCCTCTCACCAAGAGGGGGCATGTGGCTTGAAACCAGCTCCAGCCCATCGCTCTCTTCAAAGTTCATTTTGATGCTAGTTCTGTGCTGTATATAGACCACTTGATCCACCCAACCGGTAGAACCATTGACATAAAGTGAAGGCCACCCTCTGGTCCCCTTGGTTTTGGGATAAGCTCAGCTTTCTTTACAGCAGGTCACTGCCTATATTCTTCCCTGCACTTCCCAATCGCATTGCCATGCCCATCCCCTCCAAGTCCTCCTCCATAGTAGGGGTCTGCTTAAACTCGCTGCCTGATGATTTACACGCTGAGCTCTCCTCCGAGCCGAAGGGATAAGAAGAATTCACGTCCTGGAAGTTTCAGCCTCTTATTTCAGAATTAATTTTGCAAGCTCCTCCTTGGACCGAGCTCTCTGCGGGTTCAGGCATAACAGGGCCAGTGAGAGGGGAAAGTCATGTTGCTGGTTAAATCTCCAAAGCAAAAATAATCCATTTTAATGAAGGTTCACAATCTGCAATGAATGTGAAACAATGTTGTCAGCTAAGCTGTTGCATTATTCACTTTTATTTGTACAAGGTCCTTCCATTAATATTTGACTACAAGAGAATGCAATTAAAAATTTTCTACTTGAATAAACCTCTCACCACTGTGTTAGTTAAAGGATAAAAACCTTTTACGTTGCTGTAGAAGAGAATTTGGCACACTGGCTCTGTGCACGTGGGTCACACACCAACTCATTAAGCTGCCTGCACCCCAGATTTTGTTCTCTCTTCCCACTTCTTCACAGCTCCTTTCCTTCAGCCCTCACCCCATATAGGCTCCTCTGTGCTTCCCTTCTCCCCCCTCCCTGTCATTTTGAGTATCCCAAAGCAGTTGATTCCTTCTGAACAGTGCCAACACAAGCAGGGATGTGGGGGAGGTTGTGCAGGCAGGTGGGAAGCACCCAGAGTCCGCAATTCCCAGTAATTTCGCAAAAATAATGGTAAGGCTGTCTCAAACTGCGACTTTGCCAGAAAGAAGTGGGGCTTTGTGTTTGTGTGCATGGGTGTTTGCTGGCAGGGAGAGATGATTTATTATTTAAATTTTTGCATGCATGGATGCCCACCGAATTAGTTGTGATCTCCCAGGGAGGGAGGAAAAAACCTTCTAGGATCCTGGAAGACACTTCAGAGAAGACGTGAGGTCAGCCCGCAGACTAGTCACAAAAGGGAAAATGGTAGGAACAAGGGAAAGAAGAATGATATGCAAAGCAGAGGGTTACATAGATAAGCATTATGCACTATTTCCCTTTCCAGAGCATTCAAGAACAAAGGGCAATTGTTGAAAATAAAGAAACAGAGTTTAGGTGGGCACACAAGTGAGTACGGTTGGTTTGCAGAGCACAATACGACAAGGCACAGATGAAGAAATAGGTCCATGTGTGTACAGATCGGTTGCAGAGAAGAGGGCAAACCGTGTGTTCTGAGAAGAGCTAAAGCAGGAGGACTGAAACGTTGGCTCTTTTGAAAATACCTGTCTGCCTCCCAGGCTAATTCAGGGAGCTGTGATGCACAATGAGGAGCTGAACGTTTTATCCTGTCCTAATTCATCTCCCAGAGTCTCTGACACTACTTGCCTGTGACTGTGGCTGTTGGGAGAAACAGCTGATGGCAAAAGGAAAGTTCACCCATGGCTTAGGAGACCTAAAGCCAGAACTGGGTGGGATAGAAAGAGAAAGCATGTGTGCATATGAAGAAGAGGACCCTCTGGCCTTAGTTTTCTAGCAGAGGTTTGGAGCTAGGGCTTTTGGAGTATAAATTTTGGGGCAAAGAGGGCCAACCTTGTGAGCAGGCAGATGGCAAGGTGCAGGTGACCAATGTGTTGGGTCAAATGTAGAAGAGGCACCAGGACCAGGTGAGTAACAGTACCTTGGCAAGTGGTTTTTTGGGGGAAAGGACCCCCAGGAGAGTTTTCACCGCCCCAGGGATCTCCAGATAAGCAGAGGTGCAAACAGAGCTGATTGTGGGGGACAGATGCTCTGG
>NW_009647481.1:638792-691261 GCF_000708025.1 Charadrius vociferus
GACCTGCTAGAGCACAAAGTGGACAGCCAGCTGTTCTGAGAGGTGGTGTACAACCCCATCACATGCCAAAACCTCACTGGTCCCTGTGGGAAATTTGTACACTGACTGGTAAACACCACCCAGGAACATGGTGACATTTGTAGATCTATATCTACCTCCTTTCAGGACCAAGCTTTCAGGACTTTGCTGCTGCGCAACAAAATCGACACCATGGTGCAAGAAGCTACCAGGTTTGTCCTCCTCTTCCTATGATGAACATTTTCCCATTTTTGTGACAAACACAGCTCCACAGCTAGATGTCTTTCACTGAGCAACTGGGATCCATTGCTGAGGTTGGAGCAGCCCATGTACATGGATCCTGGGGCAGAGGGACACAACAACCAACCAGCAGCAATTGCAGTTAATAATTAGGGAGTATTCTGCTCTTCCATCCTCTCCTGACTTCAGAGATAGGCTCTTTCCTGGCCATTGGTGCAGAAAGTGGCAGTGATGTCCAGAGCTCACAGAGAAGCCGCTGGCACCATCTGCGGACTCTTCTGAGACGCTCCGGCTGCACGCCTGGAGATCTCGCTTCCCGCAGCTGCTACTGCAAGTGGGGGAATTAGCTCATCTAATGCTAAGTAATCCATCCATCGAATACTAAGCACCACCTAAAGCAGGTCCTCAGAGTCTCAGATTGCACAACCATATATAGAGGAATCTTTGGACCTTAAATGCTCTATGCTTCAACTCTTCACTGATAAAATGAGGATTAAGAAGCTCATTCATCTCAGAGAGTGTTGTGAAAAATCAGTCCATTAGTTTGCGTCCCATTAATGTTATCTAGGCCAAGGAGATGAATAATTCTGTCCCCAGAAGAAGATTTGTATAGCGAGCAGCATATAAGACAAGAGACCATACCAAACAATAAAGCTAAAGCGAGATCTTGAGAAATGGTTCGTTAAGTGTATGCCATTCATCCCAGCACCCAGCGCAGGGTCAGGCTGTGTCTTACAGAAGCAGTATGTGTTTATAAGCAGAGGCTCCAGTGAGGTGCACGCGCACAGGGGCTGCGTTAAAGCTTTGCCAAACACCCTAATTGGGATGTGCCCCACCTCCCCGGTGATCGATCTGCAACCTATGTATTGTTGGGGTTTTTGTTTTGTTTTGGGTTTTTTTTTAAATGCTGTGGTTTTCTGTGTAATCGCTTCAAGAGCTCTAATCCTCGTTAAGCGACAGCCATTCACCAGGGAGCACAGGAATGAACTCGTGGGGACCAGCCATCCTCGCTGGAGATCGGCTGTTCCTGGAACATCTGGGGCAGCCCAGAGTTGCTGTGGGAGTGAGCGCAGCCTCACACCAATCCCACCGGAGCAATTTGCTTCCAGCGCTCAGAGATTTCACTGGTATCACCCACCTTTGTCCTCTGAAGGGTTAGTGCAAAATCCTTCTTTCCAAGGCTGCATCAGGAGGCCACCTAAGTGTCAGTGCTCATGAAAAATGCATGAGCTTGGAGCTGCATCCCTCCTCCAACACATAAACCTCTGCCTCAGAAAGGGTGGATGCTGCCAGCTGACTGCAAGGGGTTCTGCCTTTGACCCCCATGGACACAAATATGTCCATCTCAGGCACCCGGGAAGCTCATACCTGTAGCGGTCCTCCAGCCGTTATGAGCAGCTGAGCCCGGAGCCCTCTGCTCCTTGAGGTCCTCAAGAAGGGGACTCTTTGAGCATCCGGGCAGGTGACAGGACCATCTGCTGCATGGCCAGTGCTTGCTTTCCAATACAAACACAGAGCAGGAGGGGCGTCTGAAAGAGGACAAGAGGGTTCAGTGAAGGGGACAGGTTTTCTGATGCTCCTCCTGGCTCCTGAGGGAGCTTGGTTGCTTTGCATGGCCCTTGTATGCTCCTGTCTGTAAAACCAAACACCAACAAAATCCATGGCTTCAATACTTGTTTTTAGAGGCAAAATGCTTAAATTTCTTCTTCTCTGACCTGCATTAGTCTGTAGTCAGGAAGGATTTGGGTCAAAACATGCCATTTTCTTTCCTTTTCCCCCTCAGCTCTGGAAAGACCTGGGGCAAATATAGGCTTCAACAGCTGAGCTTGTATACTGAGCCAACATCCAGATTTCAAATCCTCTGCAGAACGTGTAAACCCTGTGGGCCTCCACCCATAGCTACCAGAGCTTTTCTTCAAGCAGAGGCAGTCAAAGTGCAGTCTCTGGGTGTCCAGGAGGTACAAGGCAACATGGAAAGGTATCTCCACCCAAGCTGTTCAGGTGATGTGCCCAGATATCTCAGGGCTTCACAAATGAGCAACAGACATACCACCCACGTTTGAATCTGTTAGCTTTAAACGTGCACCCATTGCTGCACCAAAGAGCCTTTGTATACGATAAATGAAACCTGAAATATCTGTTTCTGACAGTCTCCAAGGCATTCATGGGCAAGACTGCTGATGATCTAAAGAAATATTTTCATTTCATTCAAAATACCTCCACGAGTTACAAGCTTGCCCTTTTCGCAGAGACTGATGTGGAAAGAGCTCAGTGTCAGAGAGGCAGCCTGAAAAAATTAAACACAAATGGAAAAGGCAGTGGCTGAGCAGAAGCTGGCAACTAATCTTATCTTCAGTGAGCCCCTCTTGTAACAGGTACAGAGCTGCCTGGGAAGGACTAAAGGTGCTAAAATATGATGTTTATTGAATGATCAAGGAGTACTGCACTGGCTGTTCAGGAAGATTTATTCTCCATCTGTGCTTGTTTTTATTCTACTGGCATGCCTAATAAATATCAACTCTTTTAAACAAAAGCATCTCCATTTGCAAACATGTTAGCAAACCTTTGGCATTTCCCGGTGTTTTTGCCTCAAGCCTCCCTGCCTGGAGGTCCACGTGCTTATCCCCAGGACTTGCTGGGACTTCTCAGACTTGGGGGAGGCTGGTGGTCCCTCAGGTTCACTCCACTGCTTGTTGCCTGATATAAAAAATCAAAGATCTCTTTCTTTTTTCGGTGCACGCACTTCCAGATGCACACACAGGTGGCTACCAATAATCCAGGGAATTTCAGAAAGCAATTACTAAGTGAAAGGTCCATATTATACAAGCACACCAAGGCTCAGAAACCTTTGCTGTGCAACCAGAGAAGAAAAAAAAATTAAAAAAAAAAAAATCACCAAATCCCAGGACCCTGCGAGGCAGTAAGTAAAGTTTGGCAACTTCCAAATGCATAACCCGTTGTTACAAGCTGTTCCATGCGGCTCCCCAGAGGGCTGGTCCATAAAGGATAACAACCTTTGCCTGCTGGGAGCTATTAGCTTAAATGGTAGCGGGCTGCTGCAGCATTTAAGCCTGATTATAATAGTGTCATTGGATTTGTATGCGCTGGGATCCGTGCAGATGGATTTCACAAAAAATTCTAAGAAATTACATCCAGGAAAGGGAGTTAAAGGGATGTCTCTATGCATGGCAAGTGCTGGCTGACTGAAATTGCAAACAGAGGACAGCCAGGAAAAAGAAAAAAGAAAACCCCAAGTAAGTTAAATGACGTTCAATATTGTGATGGGGAAGTTAGGAGCAGAAACGTTTTCCAGGCTCTGGAATCTGCTGGAACAGACAGACACATTAATGATCAAAATGTCCACATCTCTCTTCTTCGTGTTTGCATTAAATTCACATTACGTTATTAAGACAGCCTATGGGTACCTGCACATTCATTAGGTATGCAGGCACATTAAACCATTCACTGTGTTACACATGGCGTTGCATGAAATTTGGCAGGTACCGTAACCCTCCATGCAGGTGTTATCTGTAGATTAGCACTTCTCCCTTCCCATAATTTCTAGGGATTCAGAGGACAGCCTTCAAGCCGGGAAATCTCAGATCAGATAGCAAAACCTGAATTTCCACATCCTGGAAATAAGCTGGTAATTTATACCTGGTTAAAGCACGTCACCCAGAAAAGCATCGATCTTCTACAATTCATTTGCCTGTCTTTGTCTTGCAGGCATCAGGGCATTTACACGTTGCCATCAACTCACGTCCCAATCTCCTCGTTGAGAAGGCAAAGAAAGGACCATGCTCTTGCAGCATCTTCTGCTCAAGGGTCTTTTTTGTTTCTGTTTGTTTTGGGGTTTTTTTGAAACTGAACTATTTAGTGGATCATTTTGGCAGTTTTCTCACCCATGAAGCTGCCATAGCATCCACACTGCTCCCCAGCTTGCCAGTGGGCCATCCTCGAGCTGCCGAGATGTGGCTGATGAAGCTGGGCTTCCCCTGGCCATCTAGACATGGCAGGTGATGCCACCAACAGTCACCCCACCAAACCCAAAAGTTCCCGGCATGGTGCAGCTGGGAGGCAGTGAGCTTTCCAGCAGCTTCTTTGTTTACAGAGCCATTTATAAGCATCCACTTAATTAAAATAATCACTAATAAGCCTGGCAGCTTAGCAGAAGCAGCCGCCATTCTTCATGCAGTCGCAGAGGATCGCCTGCTCCCAGTGTCTAAAGCCATTGCCTTGGCTTAGCTGTGATTTACCAGGGATGTTGGAATGAAGGAATAGACGAGCAGGAGACACGACTTCAGACTGCCTGATACCAGCCTGAAACAACCCAAGCATAACGTTCATCCTCAGAGCCATCCCCATTGCACGTCCATCCTTGCAACGAGCCAGCTGAAGCGGCTGCAGAGGGGCACAGTACCCACGACCCGTGCCCAAACACAAGTGGGCAGCCCTCTAATTTCACACCCACTACCATGGCAGCAATCCTTGACTTTACAGCCTCGGCCAGGGTCACCTACACAGCCTCAATAGGCTTAACCCTCGATTACTTCTCCAAACCTCCACCACTTGGATGAACTGTGCCTCGTTGCTCAATAATCCTTTTTTAACATTTCGCAAAATCTTTCCCTCCGTCTTAAGGCTTAAGGAGAACAAAAAAAATGCACATTCCCTATTTAGAAACATTCTTGTGATGTTTATTGGAACAGGCTGAAAGAGCTGAGGTTTGAAAATTAGTATCTGGCAAGGAAACAGTGTCCTCAGGGGCCAGAGAACAAGCCGCGCTGGGAGGAAAGTGATGGGACCAGCCTTTAAAGGCTGGAAAATTGCAAACCAAGTGTGCTCAGCAGTATTTTCCTTTATGCAGTTCTTTTATTCTTAAGATGAAAATTGCTCGGGACAAAAGCATCAGCCTGATACCTGGGACAGTCTGCTCCTTACTCTCCTTTTTCCTGAGAAAATATGTGGTTCTTTGAAGAGAAGAAATGTTCAGCAAGAAGCAAATGCCAACGTGACCATTTTTAATGCAAATTCTCCGAGATCTCTCCCCGCTCCTCTAATGCTGCATAGGAAATCTGTGACAGTGCCTTGGCAGGGCTGTCAGTCTGCACCGCCTCTGCACCGCCGGGAGAGGAACAGGGGCCTGTGGTGGTTTTACATGATGAGAAACTGCCTTGTTCATTTTCCAGCCTCTGATCCCTCAACGTGATAGCGAGGGCCTCTTCCACCCCTCTCCGGGACTCACCGTGCAGTCGCTCAGAGTTTTTAACGAGTGGACAAAGCTGGTGCCAGCAGTATTGCTGCAAGGATGCTTCCGCGGGCAGGGGTGAGGCATGTCCTTGCACGGCCAATCCCAGCCTCATGCAGCATGCACAGAGTTAAACCCCTCTCTGGTATTCCCGGGGGGCTCGTGCTTTAGCTGCTGCTCCGCTGCCGGCTCCGGTGGGGGACATGCGGCGGTGACTTTCCCAGCAGTTCTTCCCACACTTGCCTTCCGTCGGGATTCGGCAGAGCCCCGAGCTTTGCCCCGCGGAGCATTGCACCGACCCGCGACCCGGGCTGCCGCTACCCACCGCCCCCGCGGACGGACGGATGGACGGAGAGACGGGGAGGCCGGTGGTTCCCACAGTCACGCCCGGGAGGAGGGGGAGGCACAGCCCCCCAGATGCCGCCCCTGGGAGCCACAAATCACGGCAGCCCCCTGCCGCCGCTCTCAGCTGGCCCCGGCATGGCTGTGCACCCCGATTGCGGAGGCTGTGCGCCCCGATTCCAGAGGCTCTGCGCCCCAATTCTCAGCCATACCCCTGAGCCAATCCTGCGGCTCCCTCGAGGTGTCTGCAGGCTGAGACACACGCAGAGGACGTGCGCATGAGTGTCCACATTCCTGTACAATATATCCTCTAGCACCCATACTCCCCAAAACAACCCTGCCCACCCACTTTATTATCGTCTTGGCACCAGTGTGCACCAGTGCTGGCGTGCTGATGCACACGAGTGCGCACACCTACGAGGGAATCAGTGCCTCTGGCTGGTTGTTCCTCTGGCAAACGAATCACGCCCTCATTAATATTGCTCTGTCCATAAACCCACAACCTCAGCCACAACCCCATACCACTGCACGCACCACCATGCGGCCCAACCATACAGATGCTGGAGGGCATGGGAGCTCACGCACCGAAATTTGGGGCCCCGGAGCAGTTTCTGCAAGCCCTTCTCCAGACCTGCACCCTCATGCTGACTGGAGGTGACTCCTCTGCCCCAGAAACGTCCATCCCCAGTCCAGTTGCAGAGGGAATAGTGGGTGTAATGGTTCAGCAAGTGATGATTCGTAGGTTCCAAGTGCTTTAGTAGTATTAATTAATTAATACTCATTAATTAGCCCCATCTGGCCAGCATGTGACTGAGTGCTAGAGTATGCATGCAGGAAAGGTCGTTTCCACCAGATGCCTGTACACCTTGTCTTTCCTGTGGAGACAATACTCCCAAAGCAGGAAAGTGGTGGGCTGGAGAGAAAAGAGGTTTGTGAACAGTATCCGCCAGTCAACCCAACCAAGAGAGAGTCCTTCCTGCGAGATGAAGTGACCCCACTGCAGACCGGGGACACCCAAGCCGATTTTCCCACCTGAGATGCACAAGAGGCATGAGAGAAGATGGGAGCAGAGCCCAGTGACCAGTCCCAGTTGCCGGGATGCCCGAGATGATGGGAAGGCAATGGAAACCCACTGGAAGACCGCAGCGGGTGGGGAGCTGCCGAGCTGTAATCCAGCACGCTTGGCTATTTAATGCTGCTTATTGCAGCCCTCAATTCTTCCTCTCCCTGCAAGACAAATGTGATCACTGCGCCGTATGCTTCGCTAGCCTTCCCCAGCAACATTCAATTCACCACCGAGTTTTGCTGGGGGGCAGGATAAGATTGTGCAGATATAATAACTCCATTCGTCACCGCCGAGCCGGGGTGGGCAAACAGCGCTTTGTAAATGATTGGGGAAGTTTGGCAGCTCAGATCCCACCAATCTCCCTGACAGGCAATACCAGCGTGCCCTCAAGCCCTGGAGCAGCGCAGCCGGAGGAGCCAGACCCACTGCCACCACACTGGTGTGGACCCTGCCACCCTGTGGTGTGCTACCCTGGGTGCACGTCCGAGCTGATGTTCCTCACCTCCTGTCCTTTCCCAGTGAAAGCACTCAGAGCAGCGGGAGCACCAAGTCTGGGGGTGCTGGTATCCCCGCAGTGGTACCCCAGCTGTGAGTGATGCTCTGGGGCCGGCTGCTATGGACAGTGGCTCCCGGGGGGACCCATCTGCAGCCTCCCATAGGCTTTGGGAGCTTTGCACTTGTACCCCTCCAGGCTCCTGTGTCCCTCTGTGGATATCTCACCCATGACGAATCTGAGCATCAAAGGCTTTTGGTGCTTCCGCAGCACGCTCACACACACAGAGCCTGACGCTGATGGCTCATGAATCCCCTCCTGCTCTATCCTGCCTTAAACAAATAGCTTCCACTAGCCAAAATATAAAAGAAAATAATGGGTATTTTAAAAATAAAAGGCGCAGACATACATGGCAGCTCCAGCTGCATCCCACACTGCTCCCTCACTGCTCTTGACACCTGGGAAACGCGATCCTGCTGCCGACATGTGGCTGTGATTCAGAAGCTGTATCAGCCCTAATTCCCTCTACAGATATCCCCTGCTGATCCAGGATCTCAGGCAAGGAAGCCTGAGCCAACACTGCTAATTTCCATAGCCATCCTACAGCCTCAGTTGCATTCCACGCTGGAAATGCCTTTGCAAGTGGGGAAGTGCTCCCCATGTGTTGGGCTCACACCGTCTACAGAGAAATCACTTCAGGGACACGGTTCGGCTACCTCCAGGGCAAGCTGGCACCCATGGGATGGGGGGATTGTCCATTTTCAACTAAATTTTTGGCCTATATTTGTTTTTAGGGTTTTGATTTGGTTTGGGGTTTTTTTCAAACTTTTAATTACCAAATTTGTACAGAAGGATCCCAGTGAAAACCACTAGTTTAGTGAGGGCTTGCTACTATTTGGGCTTTTCATTAGAAGGCTAGCATCTGTTAAAGAAAATCCAAGGGGATGACTTTTTCTTTCTTGACACAAAACAGCCTTTCCAGAGCTTAATAGAAATGTGAGTAAGGCTCTTGCTGCCAAGGATCCAAAAAAAAAAAAAAATTGATTTAGTGTGTTCAAGTTCATTCATTATATTTTGCAAAATATTTTCGAGGGTGAAATTTCCTGTGTTTGTTTTCAGCAGAGTTTGCAGGAATGTGTTAAGATGCTTCTCAGCAGAACAGCTATTACCAATGTTCATTTTCAGGATTAAAAAAAGACCAGGTTCTTATGACTATTTTCATTTCACAAACAATTAGAAAACCGTTGCAGCTTCCTACACAAATACCATATTGTGAGTATTTCTCTACAAAATACGTAGCACATCTAGTCTTGTTTAAAGTTAGAATAAATAAATAAGTGACACAAATAATTATCAAAATGCCTTCGAGCAGTATACGTTCCGACAGAGTAATGAAGTCAGGTACGCATTGTGCTCTGTCAAACCAAACAACTCACTTTTAGTATTCCTCCAGTGCTTTCTTCCAAGTAAGCACTATATTTATTTATGGATTACTATATACGCACTATATTTACTTATATATTTCCCCCGCTTTTCATATTTCAAGGAAATGGCGTTACAGGTACATAACATCAGGGGATGGAGAAGCATTATCCAGAACACGCAAGCCAACCTGTGATCAGATCAGATCTGTGATGCCCATTCCTATCGTCCTGGGAGCACACGATGAGGCTCTCCTGCCCACGCATGGTCTGAGAAACGCAGGCATGCTGCTGGGCATAGCTGTGTGAGGGACAGCCTAGGTGTTGGGGTCAGCTTACCTACCTTAATGTATGAGAAGATTCACACGGTGAGTAGAGAGAAGAGATTTTCAGGCACAGGAAGAGGAATTGGCAAGTTCTTCTTTACCCTGAAAAGTCAATTTATTGTTCTTGCTATTCGTCTTCCCTGTAGTCGAACAGGAGGGAATTACTCACAGAGTAAAAACAGTGTCATGCTCCTTCTGAGTGAGACCTTCCATGCCAGAAAGTGCTGAAAGACCTCACCTTTTTGCTCCATGATGGGCTGGGGGTGCAAATGACTTGGATGAAGGTTCAGGGAAGAGAACCTGTGGGCTGGAGATAGAGGGTGACCAGCACGCTAAAGAGTGGAGCAGTATGGGGAAAAAGCACATACAGCTGTGGCTGGTCTGGACTGGGCAGACTGGGAGGAATAGCTCAAAGGTAGGCAGGGCTGGAGCAGAGCTCTGGGAAATCCACACACAGAAGATGGCAGTGGCCACGGGACATCTGCAGAAACACCACGTAACAGCATGTCCATAAGCAATGAACAGCTGGGAAAGCCACGTAAAAATCCACATCTTGTGAGTGCCCATGGAAAACAACAATACACAGCAGGGTACAAGGGTTGTTAGACCAAAATTCAAGGGCAGCTTCATTTTTTAGAAAACTTTAATTTTTTATTGCTACATGGTGTGTGCTATGTGCATTTACTGTTTGGAATAGGTTAACAGTCTCCCAGGGGCTGCGTTCTCTCCTGAGCAGACCGACAGATGTTTGGAACATCATTCTCATCCCTGCAACACTGAGTCCTGGAGCAACCTGCAAGGAAAGCCCAGACCAACCAAAGAGAAGTGAGCTGGGACCACCATGGGAACACCTGAAGGTGGCACGATACCCAGGACCAACCTGGGGTTGACTCCATTCAGTCTTTGCGACTATTTTTCCTTTCTTCTCTTCCAGATGCAGCTTCACTGGAGGTGTGGGTGGCCCATGGACTATTGGGAAGGAGAAAGAGCAGCCTGGAAAATCCTTGGATGTAGAGATCTGGGCCACCAGGGGGGTCGTTTGAGCAGCAAGGAGCAAGACCAGGCTTCTAAAAACTACGGAAGTGAAAACAGCCATAAACTGGAAAACAATCTTGTCTCTCTGATGGAAAAGATGCGACTCTCAGAGGCTGCAATGACGTTTTATGCCAATGTCCTAATGAAGCACAAGAAAAGACACATTTCTGACGATGGCTGTAAAGGAGACATTTGCATAATGTTTGTCTGCAGATTGGGGTGTTCCGCTATGATAGCTTTAGAGGAAGGACAGGCTGTCCTCTTGAAAGTGTCGCTGAAAAATGTGCTTCCCTCAGAGACTAAGGGGCGGCATTTGTATTCTTTGTTCAGTGGGAAATAAGGGCTCGTATTTACAAAACTTGAGCTTCCTCATAGATTCTAGCAACAGAAATACAGGAGCTGATCACAGACACCAAAATGGACTTTTTTAAAGGCTTCTATCCTTGGAAGTCTCCTGTTGGACCTCAAAGTGGACCTGTTACTCTCTGCTCTTTAGATGATTTATTAATTACAGGCAGAGTTACGGCAGAACTGCAGTTGCCTCAGTCCCGGTGATTTGTGTGAGACTGGAAAAAACTTCGCCCTTTGCAGGAATAAACCCCATGTGCATAGCCAAAAAAGGGAATGTAGTCCTTAAAAGACTATGCACGCACACAAACACACACAAATATCTATTCATATATATATAGCTTTTGGTGATGCGTCTCATGCTTCAGGACTGCATCTATTTTTATGCTTTCATAAATGACCATGGAAGAGCATTTCAAACGCATCTCAAAGAATAACATCCTTTTGTTCACAGGCACAGATACACACAGAATGGACTTGGCTGAAAAATAAAATAAGACTTTGAAAAAGGAGAAAGAAGAAAGTTACCTGAATAACTACAGACTCAGAGCTTCTCATCTTCTTGTCACGGCGTGAGATATTTCTCTAGTTTGGAGAAAGAGCTCTGGATTCCCATCTTAGGAGGGAGGCAAAGAACAACATAAAATCTCCTTCAAATTCTGAATGAAAAGAGGCATTTGATACTGTTTTGGACATAGTTAAAAGCTGTGAATGCTTACAGAAATGTGTTAATTATGGAGTACACGCTTCTGGCCGCATGGATGCTCAGCCACGGAAGATATTTTAGTGCATTCAGGGAGAGAGCGAGAGCAGATGCACCAAAAACCCAATAAATAGGCAGACTCTTATGCTCTTTCTTAAACTTAAACAGAGTGCCAGACTTGGAGGAAAAACCTGATATTGTTTCTCACTGACCAAGTCAAATGTTAGATCTCAGCTTTATTTCTTCAGGAGGAGAGCAGGCACAGGGCGGTGTGAACATCGCGGCAGGCATTGCGTTCAGGACAAATATTTAGGATGCTCATGGTGAGACACGAACATTAATCAGGTTGATGGAAGCAAAAGCTCGTGTTAGAGAATTTTTTTTGGTAGTTGTCTTGAATAATTAATCACCAGTGTGGTCTGTACCCCATGATATGCCTTGACTGCCACTTGCCGGGTGCAGGCTGGGCACTGAGCTGCGCAGAGGCAGGTTGGGAAATGCGGGGCCAATAAGGCCTCAGGGCGCCTCTGCGCATCGCTGGGCTCAGTACCTGCTGCTCCGGCTTCCTCTGAAAAAAATCACTCCAGATAATGTGTCTTTATTTGTTTTGGAGGAATTAAATTTAAATTCCCAAAGAAATTCAATGAAACTACATAATAGACAGCACAAAGCCTGCGAGCCCAAGCTCCGCATGCCTTCAGACCAGAACAAAATCCATCTTTTCAAAACTCAGGTATTACAAACTGGGGGAAAGTTTTTTGCAAGAAAGATGCCTGGACTAGAGTCAGGTCTTGAAACAACCAGGAGGCAGCCTGACCTGCTGTTCCTAAATAAGGATTTAGAAAATACAGTTTCTAACCAAGAAAGCTGCAAGACCCAGAACATTCATATGTGAGATTTGAAGTTCGGATCTTAAATTCCTTTTCAAGAACATCAGCAGGAGGAGGACCAAATAAAAACTGTCACTGTTATTTTTCTTGTTGTCATTATATGGTTACACGTGAAAGCAGAATGGGCCTTTTTGCATCAGAGAGTATAATACAATCTGTAGGTGTTGTAGGAAGAAAGAGAAAAGAATAAGCAGAAGGGGAGGCGGGGAAGACGAGTGGAAAGTTACATAAAACTGCAAAGTTGAAGCCATTTTGGGCAATACAGTTATTAAGAAACCAAAAAAAGCGTGAAGGCTGGGCTTGAGCTGCTCTGTGTGGTGGCATCTGTGTTGTTCACTTGGTAAGATGGAGAGTCCCTGCCCGTGGGGCAGTCGCGGAGCAGACATCCTCACAGAGCCTGGCCAGGCACAGTCAGTGGGCTGGGTTGAATTTCTGACTTCCATCAGGGTATGACAAAGAGGATGGGAGCTCCTGTCAGGTACCTGCAACCTCTCAGTGCTCCAGGAGCTTCAAAGCAACTGGATCTAGCATAGGGTTTCCAATGTGAGGGCAGTGAGGCACTGGAACAGATTGCCCAGAGAAGCTGTGGCTGCCCCATCCCTGGAGGTGTTCAAGGCCAGGTTGGACGGGGCTTGGAGCAACCTGGGCTGGTGGGAGGTGTCCCTGCCCGGGGCAGGGGGTTGGAACGAGATGATCTTTAAGGCCCCTTCCAATTATTTTATGATTCTATGCAGCAACAAAGCCAAGGGGAAAGGTGAGGGCTCCCTTCCCTCTGGGGGAAAATTTCTTGAACCCAGAGGTACTAACGCCATTCATGCTGCAAGGCAGGACAAATCCTGCCACGCCTGCAGTGCTCCTCAGCAGGGATGTCTGCACTGGTGACACTGGCCAAAGGGACAAGCATTGTCCCCACAGCAAACGATGCAGGACAGGGTCGTGGCTGCTCACCTACACAGCCAGCGTTCATCATTAGGGCAGCAGCAGAGATAAAAGCCAGAGTAAAACCACAAAAGTGCAGAGCGTGGCTGAGCCGCGGGGCAGAAGGGAAAAGCACCGCGCAAGAAATTGATTCCATTAAAAAGTAATCTCAAATTTAATAAAAGTTATGATTTGATTATAGCCGTAGAACCGGAGGGCAGGGAAGGGAGTGCAGAGAGAGGTGGGGGGAGGCACTGGGGAGGGGGAGAGCAGCTCTCTGGCCTGGCCGAGACTCCAGCATGGCTCTCACAGCCCGGCCGGGCAACCAGCCTGCTAAGAGTCACCTGGTCTACTTACAAGCATCTCTGCTCCTGCCTCCATCCCCCTCCTACCATCAGCACGGCTCCCTGTGCTGAGCTCCTCCATCCCCACCACAGGACTCAGGCATGGGAGGGTGATGCAGCTGGGCAGGACAGAGAGCATCGCGTGGGAACTCATGCAAGTGAAATCAGCATTTATGAAGTCAAGGTCTCAACGTGCTTGGATGAATGCAGAAAAGCCCTTATCCACCCCAGAAGATGCTCTTGAGTTTCTGAAGCCTGCTGGTACAGCTTCTCTGTGCAAACTCTCCAGCTCCACCCCAAACTGGCCTCTTCCACCTGGCAGCAGCAGCTCCTACCTTCCCCTAGAGATGAGTCCTACCTTCCCTCTGTGTGTTAGGACTTCCAGAGGGGCAGGAAGACTCAGTGGCTTAGGACAGAGCAAATACCACAGAAGTCTGCCCACACCAGGACCAGCAGATGCAGTACTGGACCAGATGGCTACCAGTAGAGCCTAAATTCTGGGGAGGAACTGATGAGGTTGATAACTTGAGTGCCCACAGCTGTGATACATCTGTAACCTATAAATGCTTGCCCTTGCCCCCAAGAGCTGTTTGGTCTGAAAACATGCCTTTTTTTGGTTGTGTTGGAGAGCAACCCTGTGTCACAGCATATCCTCTCCTGGTAAGCTGAAGGTCCCCCTTGGGACCATGGTTGGGAGTGGTGTGTCAGGGTGACACCAGCAAAAGGATGATGGGGGCAGGTGGGTACCAGCTTGGTGTTGATCCAGACCCGACATTGCCACAGAGGACATAAGTGGTTCCCCTCACTTTTGCTGGGGGAGGAATGAGCATGGCCTGAGGGGGACCGGGGTGGGGAGATGCTGTATTGCTTTCTTGTGACAGAGCTAGCACTGAGCAAAACTGCTGGTGCAGGAAAGCATAGAGGCACTTGCTTGTTCCTGGGGAGGTTTTTCTTGTGTGTTTAATTAGCTACCAAAGACCCATGATTCTGCTGTGCTAAATAAATAAATACAAATTGGTTTGCATGGTAGAGTAATGCAAAAGCCCAACCCCTGTCCTGTCAAAAAGGGATAGTAACTCAGTCTGTGAGCCAACATCTACACTGAAATCACTGGCTGCCCCCTCTCCAGTTTCTCTGTTGATATTGGTAAGGTTGGCAGCTGGATGGCTGCCAGCATCTTGACAGTAAATGCATATGAATGATATATGTACATACATAATATCATTACATGTTATAGGTAAAGATGTTTCTTCAAGTGTAGGTGACAGGCAGTGGCTGTTAGTGCACACATATATGCATGCATTTACATAAAGAAGGGAAGAGACAACAATTAATATAACACCAATTATCTGGGTTTTACCTTTTAAGCTGAGCTATTATATTATTTGAAAGTATGTGGTTAGAGAAGTAAAGAACAAAAGAAGAAAATAAGAATGTGTTAGGACTGCAAGAAATCTGATATTAGGAATTAAAAGGAATCTAATGCTGGTATAAAGCCCACTACTGAGTGGGCATGATAAAATTGATAGTAGTGTTACTGAAAAGTCAAATAGGTTCCAAAAATATTTCTGCTTGGTAATTAAAAAAAAAACAACAGGACAGCATATTGCAAGTTTACAGAGCTAATGAGATATTTTTCATGCTAAACAGTAGCTATGGTGGTTATTAAATTGTATTATTGAGTCAAATGCATTTAAATTAGAGATGCTGCGCAATGGGCTTCCAAGTGTTTTGGAGAAACTCCTGGGGAACTTGTGGCTTAATAATATGTACTGTGATAATGTGAAATACTGAGAAAGCTTCAGCGGTTGGGGAGAAGAGAACACTGGGCCAAAACGGAGAACAGAATAAAATTGCTAAATTTATTTTGCTGAGCACTGATCCTACATAAAATAGCAGGATAGCTAGTAAAAGATACAGCTAACAACTAATTGAGAATACAGCATTATTATAATAGTGCGGTGGCCGCTCAGCAGGTTTTTCTCAGTGTCCCTGGTAAAGGATTGTAAATCAGTAAGGACAGATAACCACCGGAGTGATTTTCTTGGGTACCTCTCCCAGTCGTGTGCGGTGTGGCATTGCTGGTGAAACAGGAGGATGGAGGACTGTGTGGGGCCACCATGAGCTCAGGCAGCTCTGAAATAGAAATTAAATCCAGGGGTGCGGAGGAACATCCTGGAGCTTCAAAAGCCACAGATAATCCTCCAATGTACTTTAATGTACTTAACTCCAAGTCTAAAATACCAAATACTACAAAAAGCAATGTGTCAGAGAGAGAAAGCAGGAGAGAGTATGAATGTTGTCACTGTCGTGGCCTTCTGCAGCAACAGGGTATTTGCCCAAGAAAAATGTCCAGGTGGCCTTTGATAGCATAATGCCATCTTACAGAAGCAGGTGAAAAATGTAAAGACATCCCTATGATCCTTGACTTAAGGAAAACTTCCTTCTTGATCCTAAACCCGGTGATGGGATCCCCCTGGGTGTGGGAGCAAGATGCATCTTCTCATGCCAAATCCACCTTTACCTATGGGTGCTTGCTGATGCTTCAGAAGTAAAAAAAAAAAAAGAAAAAAAAATAAAAAAAGAAAAACACTAAAAAACACCAAAAACAAAAAACAACCAAACAAAACAAAAACAACCCCAAAAAACACAAAACACCCCACCCTAACTCCAAGTTACACATCAGGTGGCAAGGTGGCAGAAATAGTAATTATTCCTGATCCCCAAGACCATAGGATTATATATAGCCTACGCATGGCATACTAAATAAATCTCCTGGTATCCTCTGTTTAGATGCATCAAGAAACTGTATGCCCAACCCCTCGCATCACAAGTGGCAACTTCTCACCATGTCCTGTCTGGAGGAGGAGGAGGGTTGATGTAGGATGTACAGAGTTGCCTGGGATGAGGTGGTGGCAAGGGTTTGGGTGCTGCCTATCCTGCAGAAGTGCAGGGTAGATGGGAGCGACCACTGGAGGAGAGCCTGGGGCAGCTCACAGCAGTGGGAGCTGTGCTGATGTCTGACAGTCCCAACCGGAGGGAGGCAGGATGACTCAGCTGGCATGATGGTGGGTTTTTACCAAGAAACTGGAGAGAGGGACTTGAAAAGCTTATTGCTCCCTTTTGGGAGAGGAGCAGCTGGTTGCTGCCTGTTCATCATCCCATTTTCTTTTCCTTCTTGATCTTCAGCACAGTGCTGCTGCTCTGCAAATCTGTCTGACTCATCGCTTGTGAGTGGGAAAGTGAAGCTCGCTGTGAACTCAGGAAGCTTCGTTTTCAGATTTTGATCAGGAGGACGGGGTTGATCAGGAAGGCTAGAAGCTGAAGCTGGCCCGTGGGTGCAAGCTGGGGGTGATAGCTGATGGGCATGTGCCCTTCTCCCAAGTCCTCCCCACGCTGAGCCGAACTCTGGCGCAGGAGTCGTTGGGAACGCTGTCAAAGCAGCACAGCTCCTCTTTAAGTTGTGGGATTGTGGGGTTTTGGCATCATGTCAACTATTCCTGAGACAGTTCCCAATTATACTCCTTTTCTTTGTGTGTAAGTGTTGGGTTTTTAAATTTGTTGTTTTTCTCAGATAGTTGGTGCATAAGTGTTCTCAGCTATGTGAAATGGCTTCTTAAAAGGCTTTTAAGTAAATGCTCGGCTGGATGGATTTGCACTTTATTCTTCTGCCTGTAGCTGAGTCATTGAAACTGTAAACTGTGGTCACAAAAAAAAAAGTTTGCTTCTGTGATTTTTGTTTCTATCTGTGAAGATGATGTCTGGTCTAGAGTTGGACGTGGCACTCTTTACAGTAAGTGACAGCCCATAATAACTTTATGGATCCTGTGGTTACTTGAGCCCTGGCAACATGAGAGGGCTCAGAGACAAGCAGGACAGCAAGGTCATGGCTCATCAATGTGGCTGGTCCAGCAAATGAGCTCCAAGTTCCTACTGGTCCAAACAAGGCTTGGTATGTCTAAGCAAGACCCGGGATTATCCTCAGAAAACCAAAGGGCTTTTTCTAGAGAAGAAGCTGTTCAGCCCCAGCAGGATAGCTCTGCCTTAGTGTCTCCAGAGAGGCACAGGGACCTTTGTGGACCTCCTAATAGTTTACATACAGGCTATTCTGATGTGAATTGGAGCAGTTCCTCCCCATGATACAAGCTTTTCATCCAGGGCAAGTGCATCACAGAAGTTTTTTGGACTGCTTTGTCTTGTCACACCTATTCTCCTTGGCTCTTTCAGAGAATAAGTATAATCGGTTACTGTATTGGGACCTCTAAAGAGAGCTGGAAGAGTTGAAATTTAGCTGTGCATAAGCTGCAAGTTGAAAATGCCTTTAGCAGTTGACAATTAAATCTTGGCGTGTCCCCAGAATGGGTTGCATATCAGAAGGTGGTTGAGATGGTGAAGGACCAAGGTACTAGGATATCTGCTGCTGTTCTGCAGCAGAGATCCCATCTCTTGTTTCACCCCTCAAGTGCTGTACCTGATGACCAGTAGTCCCACATCTGCTACCAGAGATACCTATGACTACTAGGGAGCATGCTCATGAGCTTGCGTGAGAATTCATATCATACTTATCTCAGCAGCCTTTGTGCAAAGATGAAGCTACCCTGCTCCTCAGCCACCTGTCCTTGTACCCATGCGCTAATGCAATGCTTTGTCTGCGCAGTGTAGCAACTCAGAGCCCAGGAGATGGCTTTCTCTTCAAAAACTGATCTGTCTTTGGGCTGTGCCGCAGGGCCCTTGTTGGGGGTGTTGAGCTTCTCTTCCTATTTTGAGTTTTTCTTCCGAGTTTCTTCCTTCCTTTTGACTCCTAGGGAAATGCGATGTTTTATCAGGCGCTGATTTTGCTATTGAAGCAAAATCCTTGCTGTCACTCACTTGTGTCATGCTGTCACAACACTTCTTTGGACCTGACTTTTTTTTATTCATTATTGATCATGGGAAATTGTTTCTAGAAGTGGGATGTAATTTATTTATTACCAAGTCTTCCAGTGGAATGTGATTTGCGCTGAAGTCCTTTACCCTGAATAGTGCTTTGGCAAATATGATAAGACTCTGGAAGTAGGGCAGCTTTGATGCTGAAGAGTCACTCCTAACATCCCAAATACGCTGTTGTAAATGTGGCTGTACCCTCCCTTCTGCGCTTCATTTCTGCTGGTGCCAGAGGGTCCCCATCTCTTCCTTTTAAAATCTAAGATCTCTCCCTCGGCCATTGGTGGCAATAGGCAGGGCCTGAAGCATGTTAGACCCTCTCATATCGTATCACATCAATATTGCTACCCTTGATAAACTCTCAGGAAGTATTTTAGGCACAATAAACTTTTTAATGGAAGGAAGTGAGCAAATTAAATTTTATATGTATAGTAAAGACTATTTGCTAGCCAATAAATAGGTATTTTTAAGTACAGAGTCCAGTATGCTGTTCTGTGTGTCAGACCTGTCCCTGATCTTAGCATTTAAAATATTTTTGTATATCAGTGTGTTTATCTTCCTCATCAAGTGAGGGACAGTGGATTGAAGGGGAAAACTGGGATTCAAGTACTCCCAGTCAACTAATATTCACTGACATCCACTGCTCTGAGAGCATCCACAAGAGCCACTGCAGACATATGAAGAGCTCCAAAGATAATCTGTGAGGAAGGGGGAAAGCTCCTAAAAGTGGTGATATAATCTGTAACACCAGAAAATCTTTCTTAGTCTAGCCTTGATCATATTGGGTTGTGGTTTTTTTTTTTACATAGGGGAATGTCACCTCTTTCATTTCCTCCACTCTACTTCTCTGATGATTTACTTTTTTTTTTTTACCCATAAAGGTCTGAAATGTCCTCTTGCACTTCTGCTACTATTGTACCCAGGATTTTAGTGGGAACATTTGAAAAATAAATACTAGCCAAGGAGCACATTCTTTTTTATTATAGCTGTTCTCTCTGCATATGCAATGGTGAATTAACTCTATTTCTGCAAGTCTCTTGATTTTTATGTATCAGTGGAGAGAAGCTAAGGCCATAAAGCTTGTTTGGTCCTATAGACATTTGTGTTCTTAAATATGTAAAGATACCCCAGTGGAGCCCATACTGTTCCTCTATCTTTTTGTGCAATTCGGTTTTAGTGCATGTATTGCTCGTGATTTCCATTTTGTTTAATTCTCTTTAAAAGCTGAAAATCTCTCCAAATCTGTTTCTCTTCCTATTTCCGAGACTGCCTGTTATTGTTGCAGAGTTATAGCATGACACTGCCTGAATATAGGCAATTTTCTACTGCAAACATGTTATCATTATTCCGTCAATACATTTATTGCTTCAGAACCTCTGGGGCAGTAGTTGCTTTGCTCTAGCGAGCACCAGAGATAGCAAACACTTGCTAGTTCTAAAGCTTTGAAATAGGTACCCTGCTCTGTATTACACTGTCTGGGGCATTTTGGCAAAACCTGTATCTACCTAAGAAACATTTTCCCTTCCTTGAGCTTTTTTGACCTGATACTACTGTATCCCTGGGTTTATAGTGGTGGGAGGCTTGTGGATGCACAGACTTGAGCTCAGTGCCTTGTTTATTGAGTTATTTTTATGGTAGCTTATATCCTTCTGTCTTAATCTTATTTTATGTCTTTTTTTTTTTTTCCTCTCCCAGTCTTTATAGTGGTAACTGTCTCTGATATTTAAATGCCCACATACATGACCAGTAGATCTTAAGAGCAATATTTTACCTCATCCATTTAGTAAATGCTGGGTATGGCTTGCTTTACAAGTAAATCTGGATGATGTGATGCTCACATTGCGTGGTCTTTTCTTCAGTGGTCACAATAGCAATAAATAGGTTTATTGCTATTGTCAGAGACATATGTTTTAAGGCCAGCAGGGCCGCTATGATTATTTGGTTGGAGATTATGGATTGCTCAGAGCAGAATTCAAAGCACTGAGTCAAACTTAATAACGTGGAGGGGAGTTCACGTGATCTGAATGCATCACTGGGGAAGACACAGCCCTTATGTAGGTGTCACTTGTGCGATGCGCAAGCACACGCTTGGCTTTAGCTGTGTGAGCAGTCATCTCCCTTCTCAAAGTCACAGTGCTTTTCCAAATCAGGTCTGCCAGACTGGAGATCTTCCACATGTTCAGAGTTTTCTTTGCACCGTGAAAAAGTTGTACGTTATTTACAGTTTGTACTCTGGCAGCAGCTAGACCTTGGAATGACAGTGTCTGTCAGCAGGCTGGCTAAAGTCTCTTAATAAGTATTACATGAATCACTGCACCCTTATGGTCCTGAAGACTTTACATTTTCTGGAGGAACTGCTGTTCCTAGAGACGCCATCTCAAAATGACACATCTCCCCCAGAAAAGCACATTGCTCAGGTGGTCTTTAGAGCCATTCTGCCGCACTTAGGCCCTGCTGAGTCGTGCGGCTGAGTATGATGCTCTGCAAAGAGTTGTTTCACAAC
Organism: Charadrius vociferus; assembly: GCF_000708025.1. Lineage (NCBI taxonomy): Eukaryota > Metazoa > Chordata > Aves > Charadriiformes > Charadriidae > Charadrius > Charadrius vociferus. The sequence continues at coordinate 659,611 of NW_009647481.1, forward strand.
TATGATTTTCCAATTACTTAAATCACCTGGAGCTGAGAACTGAATCAGAGTTCCCTGTTATTTCTTTTTTTTTTTTTTTTCCTGTTGGAGTGGAGCTTTTGGTCCCATTTTGCTTCCCGCAGAGTGCACATGTTTAATGCCTAGTCTTGCTATCAGGATGGAGATGTGCAGTCCCACCCACTCTTCCATTGCAGGTGGGCTTCCATTTAAATTTAGGACACAACTGCAGGTATCTGTGTGAGAGCTAGGTGTCTGAACTGCTGTTAAAATGGCCACAGTGGGATGAACAGGGTAGACAGACCCATCAGGAAGCTAAATTTCAGTGCTTTGATCTCCAGCTCAAACACACCCTTCCCATATGGGCTGTATTTCTTCTGCTGAAACCAAGCGAGAGGGATGTTCTCAGCACCTCTCACACCAACTCTTTTGGGAGGCTGTTGCCAGAGGCTTAGGAAAGTGACCCAAAGGCACTGCTATCTAGACAGCCACAGCAAACAGGAGCACCTCTACCCACTCCAGGCTGCCTGGCCACAGACCCTGAATTGCCCAGAGCTCTGAGGTGGATCTGCCCAGACCTCCACCTTCTTGCTAGGAACCAAAGAAGAGCCAACCTAAACATTAGACAGGAAATTCACTGAAAGTGATTGAAAGTATGCTAATAAGACAGAATAAAACATTTAAAAGGCTTATTAACCGCCCTTCCCTGGCTCAGGATGCCTTTGCAGGAAGATTCTTGCTTCCAGACCTGGTTTATGCAAGTGATTCATTGATTTCAGGGTTGCAGCAAACTCTGCACAGCCACTTCTTATCCCAGGAGATCTTCCCTTTCCAGTTTCTCCTAGGCCTGGATCTTTGATCCCTGTCCCTCACTGTGGGCTCTCTGACACTGCTTAACACGCAGGTTCCCAGCTCCACCAGCCCAACCCTGATAACACCCATTCTGTCCTCTCCAGCACCTTCTGCCTGGAGCAGGCTCAGCAGTGATTTACCCTCCCTCCATGGTATCCCACCCGATCCAAACTTCTTTCGGGAAGGGGAGACAGCCTGTGAATGTGCCTTCTCCACCCAAGGTGCTTCATACAGGTCCCGGTGATAGCAGAGGGTGGGTAGGTGGGTGTGCAGTTGGGTAAATTCCCATGACAGCTACAACTTGTATTTAGCAGATAGGGTGACAAGACTGGATAAGGATTTAATAAAAAGCAGTTGAAATCTTTTTGAGAAAGGGAGCCTAATTATCTGAATTTCATAATTACCAGCCCTTTTATAGTATACACTCATAAAAGGCAGCTGGAACTTGGAATTACCTATCCAGAGCAGTTCACCAGATTGTTGCCTCTGTGAGAACAATATGTTATAAACCACATACCAGTTAAGTTGTTTTAATTAACCAATTATCTATTCAAAGTTTCTTGTAGCTCTCTTTATCTCTGTTCTTTAGCTACAGTACAATATGGAAATTAGAGTAAATTAAAGCACTTTATTAGACAAAATAGAATTAACAAAGAAGAGAAGTTACAGCAAACAAAACATGGGCCACCCGATCATGCTTGAGACATGTAAAATGATAACTTTAGCTCTAGCTGTTAAAAAAGATGAGTCATAATGAATTAAATCAGTTAATGTAAGTTGCCCTACGGTTTCTGAAATAACGCTGTTATCAGAGCACTCACTTGGGGCACAGGGCAAATCCCATCCTTGCCTGAGGGCACAAACACATCCTCTACCTCCAGGCAGTTTGTTATTCCCTGGATGAGCAATTTGGCACCAGGCTTGCAAGCAGTGCTGAATAAAGCACCTAAAATTGGACTGGGCGGACAGGACTGAAGAGGTTTGCCTCTCTCCAGGGCTTTACTCCTGGCTCAAGGTCCTTGTGGGGTAACCTGTCAGGGCCAGGACTTCTTGGCCACATCATGGTGGTTCAGCTCATTCTCGGCATGACTGCTGGGTGGAGACAAGCAGTGGCTTTCCAAATAAGCAGGTTTTTGCCACTGAGAACATGTGTGCAGAGCAGGCAACAACTAATAACAGGTGAAACCAGGCAAACTGGGGATGCGATTGCTGCCGGGCTTCATGTTCACAGGTTGTTCTTCGCATCAGTATTGCTCCTGCACAACAGCAGCTCCTCTCCGTGTGAATCAAGGAGAGAGCTTTCCTTAAAAACTGGAGCCCCTTGCAAGGCTTTAGCTAAGGTATGTGCTTTCAGAGAAGTATTTGGACACAAAGAGTCGTCTTGTCACTTGGGTAAACAAGACACAACTATCAGGCTCGGTTTGGGGCTTATCAATTGGAACCAGCATGAAAGTGAGTTCTCCAGCTCCGGCTTGCAGTTGCAATGACTGGTTTCTCAAGATAAACTAGGAGTGCATTCAAGTACTTTTCTCTCAAAGTGATATGAAAGTCACATTGTTGTTACTCCACATCTTACGAGCCAGTTCCCTAAATAGGATTTCAGAGAAACAAAGTTAATGGGATGCTTGCCTTGGGTGCGATTTGTGGCATTACCAGATGGATTGATGGCCGCTACCCCTCGCTGCTCCCCCACAGCTTTCTTTGGGGTGCTTTGTGGTCCAGGGAGAGGAGTGCTGAACAAAGCATGTGGGCTTTATTCGGTCTCTTATGGGTAATGCCTCTTCTTGGCAAAGCTGGCACTTGCCAATCAGAAACTGGGTAAAAATTTAGGAGATGCCCACCTGGGGCAAGTCCTTCTCGTGGCACTTCCCAGGAAGGGAACAAAGCATTATTCTGTGTTTTGGCTGCTCTGTGTTTCTGGAAATATAAAAGGAGATGAGTCCTACCAGTTTGGGTAAGACAGCTCCAGTCATCTCTGACCTCTGATTAATTGTACAGCTACAAGTTATCCTGGGATGTCTGTTAATTGAGGCACCAACCAATAATGATTTGTGCAAGGTGCAGGCTCGATGACCTGCTAACTGGAAGGCCATCCTGAGCTGTCTTCAAACATCCTTCTCCAGCGTGTTCAGACATCGGAACCGGCCGGAGATCTCCATTTCAAAGCCGTAACGAGGTCCCCTGACGATTCTCTCCCTGCTTGCAGGGATGCCGCTGACGGCAGGGAGCCGGGAGCGGCACCCGCCCCATCGCCCTTCGCCCTGCCTCAGCCGCCGCTCAGACCCACGTTGTCATTACGGGTAAAATGGGAACACCTCTTTTGTGGAGCTACGGACTTATTGTTAGTCTAATTACAGTCTTAACAGTCTAATCAAAATATAACAAACAGCTATTACCCCAGTTACAATAATACTAAGACTCTGAATTAATATGGAAAAGCATTATTAATAATATAGGCATAGAAACCCTGCTGGTGTCTGTCTTGGGCTACACTCACCCTTCTGCTGTTGCGAAGCCTGGTGGCACTGGTCCTCCTGGAACAGAAGATGGGTCTGGGTGTCAAATGGGCTGATGGCATCTCAAGCCCTTCACCAGGATGAGCTCAGGGTGGCTGCGAGGTCCCCATCCTGGGGTGCCTGGTGTTACCTTTATACGTCCTCTAAATGCAGCCGGCTTTCTTGTCGCTGCCAAAGCGTGCAAGTTGCACAAAAAAAAAACAAAAACAAAAAAACAACACCAAAACCAGCCTCAATTAATGTAAAAGGTTCTTTGTTGTGCAATTACCACTTAGGTTTGCTGCATCCTCACGTAGCATTTGCAGAGCTAAGCTGGAGCAAGTCAGGCAGTAGCCACCAATCAACAGCGGTTGAGCCAAAATGAGCTTAAAACCAGGTCGTGGGCCAAGGCGAGCCCACAAGCCCATCACCTTGCTCTCCGTGCCCAAAACCAGCAGATGTTCCTGGGCCCTGCGTAGAAGGGGAAAAAAACCAAACAAAACCACCATGTTGGAAAAGACTGTGTGTGGCCATTTCAGTAGCAACAGTATTAGTGATAGTTTACTATCAAAAAAAGTCAGTTCACTGCTTCATGACTATCCCATGCTGCTCTGGATATTGTTCCGTACGTTAATATTATTTTATTTTAATATTATAATATTAATTTTAGTTTAGTTTAACATTATATTGCTTACATTTAATAGGTTATATATATCAGAGAAATTAATATAAACATTTTATCTTCCTGCACTTTTATGAGTTATCAAATATTAGAGCCAGGTAGCTTTTAAAAGATATCTTTTTCTATCAAAATGCTGTTCTGTCAAAAATGAATCTTTAAACTGGAGTAGGGCTTTTTAGATGCTATAAGGATTTAATCAAGGAAAGCCATGATGATGGCTTTTGGTTTCTAAATAATTTTTTTTACAATAACTTTTTATTTATGGACAACTGTAACATAATTTTTTTTTAATACTGAAATTATATCAGGATGATATAATTGCGGATGATCTAATCCAGTCCCTCTTCTAGCTTTTAAATGTGATAGGCACTGAGATTTTAAAGGCATAGGGACACTCTGGGAACTGCCTTTTGTCTCAAGTTCTTCTGCCTGTGGGCCTTGAGGTTTCCAGCGTTAGTCGATGCTCCTTGGGGACCAAGCTCAATTGATACGAGATAATTGTGAAATCCGAAAGGGCTCCCTTATGCCTCTGCTCCTCCACTCCTGCTTTAAATGGCTGCAAGAGAGTTCAGCTGTGGCTATGCACCACACAGAAATTCTCATTGACTCCCTGATTTTAGTGCTAGAAAGGCCCATTAAATTACATAGTCTGTTCTTCAGTCTGTTCTGCTTGGGATTACAAAAACTTTCAAAAAGCCTGAGCAGCGTTATGGGAAGCAGTGGTATTTCAAAGCCATTTCAAGCAGAGGGGTGAGATCTTGTTTTAGCAATATATTGTGAGTGTTCACACTACCCAAGCATCTGCTAACTGCCCTCAATTTTAGGTAAAAAAATAATGGACTTCTTCCAGGGAGAAGTGCATGTTTATAACTGCAGGCAATAATTAGAGACTGGTGGTTCAAGGTAGTGCAAAAGGAATAATAATAATAAAAAAAAAAACAAAACAGTGGGGAAAAAAGAGCTGGGAACTACTCAAGCTGCTGTTCTAAGATAAATTTAACCTTCCTGAAATTTACCCAGGTTGAGCTTTTCCCACCTCTAGAGAGATGCTGTAGGGCTGTCTTAAGCCAATATCTGTTCTCCATGACTGACTTTGCCCTGGTCCCACCATGTGCTCCTGCACCGGGGAAGGATCTGCAGGATGAGCCTGTTGGGCAGCAGCTCGCCTTGTGGTGATGTTGCCCCGCTCTCCTGGGCAGCTGAAGGAGGTGGGTGCACCCAGGGATGCCCACCCAACCGCTCTCTGCCCCCTGCTTTAGCAAGAGCTGGGTCATGTCCCCAGTGCCTTTGGCTTCATCTCCATCTGGTCTAACAGGGTGCAGGAGACTCCTCTAATGGAGACCCCAACATCTTGTTGGATGAAACCCTCTCTCCCTATTTTCTCACATGCGGCACTCAGTCCCCAGCTGTAAGATTGATGCAGACTGCTCTTGGGCTGTTCCTGTGTGCCAGACACTTTAATCCTTCCCTTGCGCTCTACAAGAACATGTTCACAAGTTTTATACAAACTTTTAATAGCTGATCCAAACAGGCTGGAAGCAAGGTTTCTGAACAAGCAGCAGGGCTTGACCAGCACTATTAAATAGTGATTTTATCCACGTTCGCACAGGTCTTGGATGAGGGAATGGAGAGTACATAGCATAAAACAGATTTTTATTTTTTTTTTCTTTTTACAGGAGCTTTAGATTAAATAAGCTTGTGGTAGCTGGTAGGATAAATTAGATAGGAGCTGGTGAGAGATAGCAGGGAGGATTAGTGGGCACTTTTAGCAATAATGTAGAGCAGGTCTGAGGTGAGAAATGTTGCCCAGTAAGGTGGGGGGACCTAGGCTCACTGGGAGAAGACCTGGAGCTAGGCTTGTGAAGGACTAATCTAAAGATGGTCTGCCTTTTCTACATGAGCAGTGGTGGTCACCATCTGTTTTGCATATCCCACTGTGATGGTAACATCCACTGTTCCACTCTGCAACTTGAAATTCCCTTTTCCTTTACTATTTTCCAACAATGTGGAGCAATCTGGCAAAATCTTGCTTGGTAAATTTCTAAAGAAATCCAGGAGAGAACATTTCTTCTGTATTTCTCTTCTTTATCAGATCACTGCCCTTTAAGTATGCTCATAAACTCATTTTGCTCTTGTATTTCTTTGCAATATCCGCAGAAGGAGGTACTTAGGCAAAACTATTTCTTTTTTTCTGTGCGCTTCTCCATTCCACTGTTATTTGCATGTTAAAACAGTGTTTGTCCCCCATTTCTCTTTGTATTTCACCTTCACCCTTTGAAGGAATTCCTTCAGTCTTCTCATCGCTCAAGAATATTCTTGTTTGGGGAACGCACTTTTCAGTAACCCTGCAGATGTCCAGACCCTTCGCGGTATCTTTTGCTCTTCTTTTGCTGCTCTTTGACATGGCTAGTTGGACCAGACAAGTCACTGTAATTACGTTGGCTGTTAACTACTCAAACGCATTTTGGGCTGATTAAATGCAACTATAAACATCTGTCTCCCTGGTGTGCAGTTTCTCTCAAGGAAAGCGTGCCTTTCCCCAACAGTGTTTGTTCTTTGACAGTAACAGCTGTGACAGCATAGAGCCTTTTTCTAAGGAACGCGACGATGTGCTGCAGACCCCCTGATGCCTCTAGGCTTGCTTGTGGCCTTCTGCAAAGGGACTTACTTATCTGGTCTTGTTGATCTTTTATTTGAATCACTAAAATACACCAGACACGCTCCAGACTGTACTTGTATGGACAGATAATTTGAGGTTCCCAGTGCCTAACTGTTGCTTACTGAGCACTAGCAGCCTGACTCAGTGTACTGAAGCTGGGTTATGATGATGACTAACCCAGAAAGCCACCATGTCTACCACAGCACTGACCCTGCTCAGTGTTTTGATCAGAACTGCCACACACAAGGGTTAGACTGCGCCTTTTGTCTTGCTGAGAAGCTATTCACTCCTTGGCAGGTTGATTTCTCTTAGATTTGGTGTGCCCAAACAGCTCGGCACAGGCTCAAACCAATGCTGGAGCTGTAGGTGTCGAGTAGGTGACACAATGAACTGTGTCCATTAGTATAAACCAACTGAAGAGAAGATGACAGTGGCATTGCTTCTCTACACTGAGCAGCCTTCACATACAGCCTTCTTCCAATAGCAAACCTTGGTTGACCTTCCTTATGTGACCCCAAGGGATCTTCAGTCCATCGTTCCCATAACTCATAATTCTGCAGGGACACGTTCCCATGCTTTTGGTTTGGGAGTCCTGTGCACAACCCAGGCAAAGCCCAAGAATAGAAGTATCATCCCTGTGGTTTTACCAGTGCCCATGACCTCTGTGTTTTACGCCAGTGGACCCTCTAACTCTCATGCCTGTCGTCTGCCTGGGAAGTGGTCACAGTGGTGACAGGACAATGAGGTCTCCCTGGCAGAGTCTGAACACAGATATTCTTGTCTGGGTCAGTTTTCGGTGCAGCAGTTTTGCAGTTAACAGCTAGGAAACTCTTTTTACCAAGGTTTTGGGGAAGGTGTTAGTTCACTTGGGCATCTACAACCAATACAACCAAAGAGTGGTGGGGCTCCTTGCCCTGATTCCCACTTTGCCTTCAGAAGAGAATCTGCCCTTTCTGAAGGGGGGGAGTGGGAGTCTGGGCAGAAAGTCCAGGTGATAAATAGAGAGCAATGAGGTTTGTAGGTAGCATCACAGCTCTGTGGCCATGCCTTGGTGTTAAACCATTCGTCTTCCACCTCTTGTGGGGTTTTACTTCAGCTGGGGCTGCAGGACGCCCCCTCAAACCTCTCTGTATCTGGGTATTCATGTAGGATTCTCAAAGCTCAAGTGAGTCTCATCTCCTGGGGCATGACGGGCATGACACCAGCCTCTTTCTTTCCACGGCACTTATCTCTGCAGGCTGCCCTGACGAGCTAGAGGACAGAAGCTATTTTGGGTGGTGAAAGGCTGGCTTGACACATTCCTGCAGAGAGCCTCCCCCAGCGCCCGCTGAACTCGGGCGAGCTGTCGGAGAGAAGCCCGCTAATTAGCCAAGATCCTCGTCGCTGCAGCCGGGAGCAGAAGGGGTGTCTCTGTGCGGCTCTGTACACAGCAATGACAGCTTCGGCTTTGCTATTCTGTCCTGGCTTGTTTTTATTGAAACTTTGCGTAGATGTGGAAAATGCACAATTAGAGGCTGTTATGTGATTGATTTCTGGGCGCAGGGGCCTTTCCTCCTTGCCTGGAAGGTCTGGCAGGTATTATTTAAAGAGCTAATGAATGTTAATGGGCACATTATTTGCAAATCTTGAAGTGGAATATTAGATCAGGGCTCCTGTGTGTCATGGTAATCAGCTTTCCCTCTCTCGCTCTGGCTCGGGGGGGAAACACCCTGCAGTTGCTTTGTTGTATGCTTTTCAGATTAATATCCTTTTTCCAATCCAGCAGCTTTTCTCTGGGTGTTTTAGTCAAAGAAGCAGATGGCTCACACGCTGGTATTTGATGCCTGACCAAAGGGATTGTCCTGCTCAAAACCACCACGCCGGGAGCACGAAGCGAGTTTCCTGCTCTATCCTCTCCTGAGAGGGGGACCAAAAAAAGAAGGTGCTTGGAAGGAGGCAGCAATTGGCTGGCTTGTCCGCTCCATGGCAGCGTGTCTGCGATGGAGAACAAGGGCAGGGACAGGCAGGCAGCATCTCTTCTGCTCAGTGCCTGGCACGGCCCATGTGAACCCTCCTCTGGAAGGCCTGCAGGAACCCTAAGGTCCAGCCATGGGAGCAGCTCACATGATTGAGCATCTTGCCGGGTTCCCAGCTGCTGCTCCCACCTTTTTTTCTCCAAGCTGCCTTTCCTCCAGCGCTTCCCACGTTTATCTTGTCTGCCACCACTGCCCACCACCCCAGTGCTTCCCCTGCACCTCCATCCCTTACCCCCAGTGCCTTCCAGTATGCTCCCATACATCCAGAGGTGTCTGCTGGCCGGCGTGGGGGCCAGTCCAGACCTCTGTACAGGTCCACCAGCCCACATCCTCCTGGTTAGTGAGGTGTCGCTGAGTGCTACAGGTAAGGCTTGAGTCTTCCCCACTGTGCTTCCAAGAACACAAATAAAGGTTCATCTCCTATCAGGTCTTCTGGTTTCCACACCATTCCCAGGAATGTGTCAGTCTGGGGACATCTGCCCCTCTCAGCTGTGGCTTTGACTGCCCCGTCAGCTCAAAATGCCTGGCAGGCCACTGAATAGCACACAAGTTGTTTCTTCTAGAAAGCTGGACTAAAAGAAAGGATGAAATCACAGGTGACTTTTCAAATGCCTCTGCTGGAGCCTTTCCAAAGCACTGGATGGAGGAATGAAGCTGCTGTGCAGTGCGAAGTACAACTCTGCCGTGTTTCAGGAGGTGCTCAGGGGAGAATGTGACTCTGTAGCATCCAAAGTCAGCTGCAAAAGCAGCCAGTTGTGAGGCCGCACAACCTCTGTGTGACATGAAGCTGTGATTTAGGTGCTGTACTTGCAGAGCGCTGCTGCACGCGTAGAGGACCCAAGCGAGACGAGCAGCACCGGGGAGCTGCGCCGTGGGAGATGGCTGCTGCCCCAGGCGTGATGCCAGTGAATGATAGGGCCAGGCAGGCGGTGTGCTGCCACAATAAATCAGCAGATTAACGATGAAAGAAGATACATAACCTAGCTATATATTTCCAGCATCCTTCCAGGTGAATCAGGAGGATTTTTGCCTAAGAAGGGGAAGAGTTTTCTCCTCTGTAGTATACTTGCTCTGTTGCCTCCAGACTTCTCAGTATCTATCCACCCATCCTCCTCAGCTCATCGGTGCCAACCTGCTTTGTATTAACAGCAATTCGAACGTTAGCAGCTGCTCTCCATGTTAATCAAAAAGGAGCTTAATACAAATATGTGATCACTGTATGAGCATTGTATAAATGATACTTGGTTATGTCTTAAGCTAAAATAACAATATACACTTTTATCCAATCCTGATACGTTTATAAATATATTTAAATGGATATAAATATTTATAAATAGTTTCTGTAATCTTCTGTAATTAGGCTTTAAGCTCTGTGACAGACAGCATCTGTTTGATCTGCGTGCGCTCTCGGCACTCGTGTGTGTGTCAGGTTTCTCTAATAAAAGTGTCGGAGTCAGGCAGATGCCTCTGAAGGGAGCTGGCATCCTCGCTCCTTCCCTTGGGAGAAAGCAGCCTGGACCTGTACCAGCCTCACGGTGCAGGAGGAGGAGGAGGAGAGGAAAATCTGAGCTGGGAATGTGCAGCCTGTGCCCAGAAGCTGCAGAGCAGAGCAGGGGGTGATGGAAGGACAAACAGCCCAGGGCCCAGCGGGGCTGATGCTGTCCGTGGCTGCTGCAGCTCTGTGAGTTATTGTCAGCTGGAACCAGGTCTGGGAGGAAGGACCAGCCGGCAAGGACGCAGCGGTTGGGGAAGCCGTTCATAAAACCTTTTTATTTCTACTCATAACTCTTTTTATTTCGACTCTGTTTGACTTGGTCGCTTCAAGCTATCTTCATTTCAGATGAAAAGAAAGTATCCTAATATATAGTCAAACAAAACTGACCCTTTTTGCTCCAAAAGCCTTTTGGGGATGCTCTCTACACAGAGGAAATGGGGTGGATTTTTCTCAAGGCTATAGGCACCTGCTTGCTCTCTGGCACTGACTGGTGAGCACAGTGGCAGGAGGGCCCATGGCCACGAGATGCTCCCACAGGTTCTTCCCCTGTGCTCGGGTCCCAACGTTCCTGCTGGGACAGAGCTGGCTGCCTGTCTGGACTGCTTTTACAGCTCGGGACCGGCTGATGTTGCCCAGACGGCTCCCGGCAACATCATATAGTAACACAAAGCAGGCAGAGGAGGATGACTTGTCCCCTGCCCTTGGCCTGTTTGTCCAACCAGCCTGGCCATGTAACCACCTCTGGTGCATGGGAAAAGCATGTTTTCCCGATAGCCTCAGGTAAAAATCTCTTTTGGGGGAGAATGGAAGGAGCTTTGCTGTCATCTAGGCTGAGGAAGAGGACTTGGAGGAGGACGGGGAGGTTTGTACATGTGGGATGGAGACAAGTACTGCGAATGGGTGGAAAAGAGAAAGTGGGGCAGGTCAGAACAAAGCTGGACTGAAGCAGGAGCCTGGGGCTGCGTAGGAGTGGGAGACTCATTCAGCAGAGCTGGAGTGGCCGTGCCAAAACACTGGGGCAGGAGGAAAACCCTGAGGAATAAAACCCTTAGGGCTGACTGGGCTCTGGCTCTCTATTCTCAGTCCTGCTCTCGAGCAGGGCACTACGATGCTCTGTGGTAGATAATTGTCTTTTCTAATTTATGTGTTTAAAAGTGCAGGAGAATAGATAGGAAAAAAAAATAATCAAATTGCAGGTTGAAAAGTTGCAGAATGATCTTTGCTTTGCAGCTTTGACTTGGGCCCTGGCTGTGTATCTTTAATCTTTCAGAAGTCTTTAATCAGAAGAAAATCTGGCTTATCCCTAAAGCCCGGGGCCTGAGCCTGTGCAGAGCAAACAGAATCCTCCGGAGCCTCCAGGAGGAGATTGAGGAGAGATGAGCAAGCAGGCGGCTGTGGCGGGACAAGGAGACGAGCGCGTCACCGCACAGCGACAGCCGGGTACGCCAGCCGATAGCGGCCACGTTTAAGGCTCTGGGTGCAGGGGAAGAGAAGTGATGCTCAAGGCATGAATGGGGAAGAAGTGAAACCGTGACAGCTGCGAATGAACAAGCAAGCTGAGTATTTTACAAGGGAAAATCGAAAAGCCTGGGAAATGTTACCCACCCTCACCTGGAGGGAAACCTCCTGGTCCTTGTGAGCATGCACTCATTTAGGGGTGATGTTGAGGATTTGCAGGGGTTGGGATTTTTTTAGAAATGGGGCAGCATGGCTCGCTACCAGTTTGTGAAGCGATCACACCAAACAAGTAGAAAAACGGAGAAACCCACAGAGCTGGTGCAGCCCCTCTGCTCCCGGTGATACCGGCTGCTCTGCTCCCGCTATATTTTAGCAAAGCCAATCCCGCCAGCGCTGCTTCTCAGCTTAAAGCTGAGTTGTATCTCCTTCAGACCTTGCCGGGACACATTTTTTTTGGCACGAACAAGGCTTTCCTCACTGCCTTGATGGAGAGCAGAATTGCTTTACAAGTGTTTTCAGGCAGAGCCAGCCAGGGTAGACGGCGGATCCTCGCCGGCTCTCCTCAGAGAAGCCCCTTCTGCCTGTGCTACCCAGTTTCTGCTGCTGGGTTTCCCTTTCCTCCTCTCCTCCCCTGTTGAATGTTCTCGGAGGTTTTTAGCTGTGATTAAAAAGCTCAGAGGAAGTGAGGAGCTCTGGAAATAATCCTGCTTCCAGCCTAAAACACGGGAGAGGGAAAGGTACATGGATTTTCACAACCTTCCCTCCTGTCATCACACGCTCCTGGCTCCTCTGCAGCAGGTGGGACAAGAGGGGCCACAGCAGCCTTTGCAGACAGTATTTCTGGTCATGGAGTATGATGGCAGGTTGAAATCCAAAAAGAAACTTGAAAAAGCATAACATCCTTTACCAAGTTGCACCCTGGTTTTGTTTGGGTTGGTTTTTTTTAAATATTCCCTTAAAATAGCAGCCCCGGTTTGAATGTCGTGAACTGAGAAGTGGAGAGGAGTCGTCTGTTTTTTAATTTAGAAAATGTCAAAAACATGTTTGGACAAATTTAAATTACTTTTTCTACTCAGGCACAACCTGAGGCTTTTAATTGCTTTTTAGCATTCTCTCACTTATCTGAAATAACACTTATTTCAACAAAAAAATACAAAGTCAGTCTGGTGAGAGGGTCCAGCCTGCAAACAGGCTCAGGCTCTTGAGCTGCCCAGTGTGATGCAGCAGGACGTGGCCCTGGAGCCAGCTCCCAGGAAAAGCTACAGGCATATCACCCAGCTGGCAGGGGTGATGTGGGACACCTGGGGGCACATGTCACCGCTCCGCTGGTCAGGGGCTGCAGGAGAGGAGCAGCCTGCAGGCATCTGCACGAGTTCAGGTTGCCCCAAGAGAGGTCTCAGCCCAACACCCATGGCTGGAGGAGAGGAGACCTGAGCCACCACCAGGACAACTTCTTAGACATTCTAAAAAGAGGTGAGACCACCTCAGAGGTGGCCCACAGCTGCTGTTTCAGGAGAAGCTGGAGTAGTGCCTGGTCCTCCCAAACTCCCTCTGCTCCTTACTGCTGCCCTCTGTGTGATGGGGTGGTGCCTATGGGAGACAGCTCTGCAGGGTCCATCCATGGGAGCTGCTCTCTGGGTCCATGCCTGTGCACCTGGGCTCACTTTCAACAGCTCAGCTCACCATTGGGGTTTTGCCCGCTACTAAGATCAACGGGGCTGGCAGCAGGAACCACATCTGTGCCCAACACAGCCCTCCTGCATCCCCTCCTGTTCCCCCACCTTCCCGCCCTGGCTCCCCACTCCTCTGCTCTGTGCTTCACAGAAACGCAGTCCGAAGGCAAAGGTGCACAAGGGATCCATCGATTTCCACGCTGCCCTTTGCAGCGCTGCTGTCTGGAAAGCCGGTGTGTAATTGAACAAGAGGCTGGCGATTCTACTGATGGTAAGCTTCATTGCACCATTAATATCAGCGGGGGGCTTGGTATCAGCAGGAGGTGGAGGGAAAGCACCCGATGGCTTAACTAGCTCCCTGCCACCTTCCCCCAGCTCCCATCCCGCTGCTAACTAGGGGAGGGAGAGATTCCTCTTGGAAATGCCAGGGGGGAGTCAGGAAAACAGGCAGGTCTGAGCACACTTGGGGTTTTTTGCACACTGGATGTGCCAGGAGCGGAGGGATCAATGCGTGTCTGCCACAAAGAGCTCCCAGGCTACACAGGGATCAGTGAGAAGGGACAGAAGTGATGGCCAGGAGGACCTTTGCACTTTAGGTGAGCAGCGTGTGGCAGGAGGAGGGACGTTGGGACAGGACCAGCACAGCTGGGTACTCAGCTGTGGGGATGCAGAAACAGAAGGTCTCAGAAAGAAAGCGATGAGGTCAGCTTAACGAGCATGGGAGATTTTCTGGATCTTGCCCTGGTATGTGCCTTGGGGAGAAAGGTGGCCAGGACGCAGCCAGGAACACGTCCTGCCATCTGGGATCAGACAGAAGGGCTAGGTAACCGAGCCATGGTCCAGGGCATGCTGGGGGAAAGGTCTTCAACACTCACCAACTGGGGGATTCCCCAGTTCTCAGGGCTGGGACACGTTCGCGGGAGCTGAAGTGAAACAACACAAATGTCAAAGTAGCCTTCTTCCTTAGGAAGAGCTGTGAGGTTTCCGGGGGGGGGGATTTGGCTTCCCTCTTTTAAACTTTGTAATTAGTAACATAAGCTTTCCATTGCTAGAGTGAAACATATGATTTTGTATTGTTTTCTCATATAGATTTATTTGGCATCACATATGAATCCAGGTAAAGCTGTAGGATCATGGACATGCCTGTCTTTAGGAGCAACAGCTCCAACTGAAGTGGGCAACTCTCCCAGACCTTTATTTGGGCAAAGGGATATCCTGGATGTCCCTTTCATCCACATAAGAAGGTCAGTGGGGGGACGCTACCGAGGTTTTATCCCAGTCCATGGGTTTTCCGTGAAAATCAGAGGGACAGGGTGATCTTCATGGTGCACACAGACCCCGAACCGTGAGAGCGTTTGCACCAGTGGGGCAAGTGGAGGAGTGGGCTGGATATTAATTAGTGCAGAATAAGACAATGAACAATAAACGTTAGAAAACAATAGCCCCCCCCATGGGTTTAAATTCAACACCAATGCAAAAGGTTGAGGCTACATCACCATACACCCTACCACCAGAAGACTCTTGACCATAATAGCCATCAGGAAGATGGGGGGGAGCAAGGGGGTGGAAACCAGCCCGATACTGGGGGGACTTCAAATACTCCCACAGAGAAATGGATAGGTGTCTGGAGGCAACAGAGAAGATAACTCCTCCTAAGGACAGATAGGAGAAGCAACACTAGACTCAATCCTGAGCGGGCCACAGGGCTAATTTGAAATGTTATTATTGAAGAGTCCCTCTGCAAAAGTGTCTGCAATGTACTTAAACTCAGTAATATTGTAGGAATTTAAAAATAAAACTGAAAAGTCCATTGCAACTTCATTTCAAAAGGGTATCCACATAAAAGTGCAGAGGCTTGTTAAAAAGAAATTAAAAGCAGCCGCCAAAAGGGTAAAATTTTTCCAGGGGACATAGACATTGTTTAAAGAGCTTCTATTACATGATGAGAGCAAATCTATACAATTATCAAAAGAGACTTTAAAAGGGCAAAAAATTAGCTGTTCTCATTAAAGAACCGACTAAAGGAGCCTGTCAGAGGTAAAAAAGTACCCTTCAAAAAGTAGAAGTCATGTTCAAATGAGGAAAATAAAAAAAAGAGTGCAAGATGACAAATTAAGCGTAAAACTATGACAAAGGAGACGAACTCTTTTTATGATGAGCAGCTTTCTAAGGTGTAAAAATCTAATAACAGGCGCTTTTTCTCAAACCTGTCTGCATCTGTGGAGCTCCCCAGGGCTCTATCCAGCATGGAGGACTCGTCCCAAAATCAGCTGTTGTTGGAAGAGGTTGGGGAGCAAACTGGGAAATTAAGAGTATCAAAAGGAGCCAATGGCGTTCAGCCCGGAGCCCGAGGGATGTCTCATATGAAACAGCCGTTTTGCGGTGGTGCGCAAGGGATTGTGTAAAGCAACCGTGGAACCAAAGGAGCTGAAGGTGGTAAATGCAATGGCATTTAAAAGGTCTGCAGCAGCAATCCAGGGGATTGCCCAGCTGATCTCTGTGCTGGGCGCGCAGTGAGAAAAAAACATAACAAAGCTGTCAGTAGGCGCAAGAATAAATATGAAATAGTGGAGAAGAGCCGGTGCAGGTTTTGCAGAAGGAAGTCCTGCACCGCAAGCCCTTCGAGAGCCGGTGAGCTTGCAGAGCAGGATGTGCATTTGGCAAAAGCTTTGGGAAATTGTCTTCATCAGAGGCTCTTAAAGAAATTAAACCACTGTAGTGTAAAAGAGAAAGTCCTCCTCTGTCTAATAACTGCATAACAGTATGGAACGCAAATTAGGAATGAATTAGCAGATTTTGCAGTGAAATAAAAGTGCCAAGGGACCTGCAGTGGAGCATCATCTCCAGATCAGGAGATGACCTGGAGAAGGAAAGGAAAACAGTTAGGGGATGAAGTTGCTGACAACATTTCAATATTCAGAGTTTACAGTGAAAATCTATGGCAGGATCCCTCAATACTGAGCAACTGGACAGCAAAACAAGAGTGAAACTCAGTAGCAAGACACGCAAAATCATATGTCTTAAATGAGCTATTATTGGTCCGGAAAGATAACTTTTTCCTTGTATACTCACGTTGCAGGTAGCGTTACAAAAACATCACCCCAGTGATCCGTGATAGCCTAGAAAGTAAATTGAGTGTGGAAATTTTTAGGGGAAAAGTGTTAAACAAAACAGAAGAGATCAATTTGTCATTGCACAGATCAATAATTCACCTGCTACTTAAATACAGTTTGCAAATCTGTTCCCTCCACTGGAGGAAAGAGAAAAGGACAGGAAAAGAAAAACTAGAAACTAGAAAAGATGCAGAGAGAGGTGGGAAAGATAAGGGTTGGGGAATGGCTCTGCGGGTGGAGAGATTACATGGACTAAGACTCTTCGTCCTGGAAGAAGCGTGAGTGACGGGCTGTGCGGTGAGGAGCGGCATGGGAGAGATTATTCACAGTTCCCCACAGCACAGAAACGAGGGTTTATCAAATTACGGATCAGGACATTCGAAACAGGTAAGAAGGAAATGTGGTTTTTTTTCATATTCTGCATAACTAAACTTCTTCCCCACAGGGGGGTGTTGTAAGGTTTGGATGGGTTGCAGGGTAACTGAACAACTCAAGGGACAGCTGGGAGATACAGGGAGATGGTTTGGGCCTCATTTGCCTTACAGCATCTCTCCAGGGAGATGGTTTGCTTTTCTTAATTTTATTTCTGGTTTTTAAGGCTCATGTAGGAAGCCATCAGGAAACTCCTGAAAAGGATGGCCTGGGCCAAGCTCTCCTTTGGGCTCAGAGGAGGATGGGGCAGGGGGGGTCTACAAGCACATGTTTTTGAGTATCTATTTCAGACTGGAAACTGAGAGTCTGTCTTTAATACAGGGGATGGGATTTCAGGCTGAAACATACGATATTCTGCATCACAGGGGACATCCAGCTGCTCCTCTAAGGGGATTCCCCATCATGCTTACCTTCCATTATTGTAAGGAGAGAACCTGGACGATGGTTCAATTTCTTGAACAGCCTTTGAGGAAGACTATTTTTAAAATCCATCTCGTGCTCCAGGAAAGCTCCAGTCCTATGAACAGAGGAGCATCAGTTTGACGGTGCCCACAGAGGAAGGTGGCACGTCTGGGATGAGGACCACACGACGGCTTCCCATCTGATGCTTTGCGGAGTTGTGCTCAGTGCCAGCTGAAGGCTGGCAGGTCATCAAACACAGGCAGGAAAAAGAAAACAACAGGGCACGGCTTCAAAGCACATTTCTAAAATGAAGCAGGACTCAAAGCACATTTCCACTGCAACACTGGGGGGAAAAAAAATATATATTTTGCTTACAGAGTGCAGTTCTGCCACGTTCAGGTTTAAACCATCGGCCATGGAGCAGTGGTGCATAACAGCAGCGGTGTAATTTTTCATTCTACTGTCCTGAAAATGGTTAACCATCGTTTGTTCAAGGTTAAACAACCCAACAAAAGTTCCTCTTGTGCTGAGTAGAAATAGGCAGATTTTCTGCATGAAAAGTGAAACACATGAAGTTTTGAATACTTCGCATTTGAATGGAAATTCGTGCACCACCCGAGCCCCACCGATGATGTGCTCGTAATGAGGAATCAACGCCGACAGGGCTGGGGAGCGTGCACCCGGCACAGCGGCTGCCTGCCTGCGCCCGAACGAGAAAATAATTTATTTTCCCCATCGAAATTTATTTCGTGAAAAGTCATTATTCTAAAAATCAATGTAAACAAATCAAACGGCAGACGAGAGCAGCCCTCCAGCGCGGGGAGCAGCCTGGGCGCGTGCCGCAGCCGGCGGTGGCCAAGACGGGCTGCTGGCAGGGCAGAGGAGACCTGGACGGCGGCAGCTGGGCTCGCGCAAGTTTTTGGCGTGACCTTCTGGTCCGTGGGACATTTAAGAAATGCACACTCTAATTCTACCCCCACCTCTTCTCCTGCACACCCCACAGCATTTCCACTGCACTCTGCTGAGTGGGATGCTCCAGGTGGAGAGATGCAGGGTCAACTTGTCCTGCATCCACTTCCGCACGGATAACATATATTCAGATTTATGAATATATAACCGCTGTAGATCATGCTCTAGGAAACTACGGTGATTTTCGGTGCTGAGACCAGGCCAGGGTGCACAACAGCTCCTGCTGATGGGCTCCGTGTCTGTGAGAGAGGCCCCAGGAATTAACCACCCCATTCGGATGCAGTAAGTAGGCAGAAACCCTTAGCAAAATCTGCTGTCCAATTCTCACACATGCAGCACTTTTTATAGCTCTCTCCACTGATTCACTGGAAAACAGAAATTTCTCAAATTCTCAAAGAAATAAATTCCTTTTGTTTCAGTTCCTTCTTGACAGGCGTATTTATGATGATCACAAAGAAAAGATCACAACAAATCCTGGCAAAAAAAAAGAAGCAAGAAGAGCGAGCCGAGCTACAGATAATAAGTAACAAATCAGGAATGGGAGGAAGATAATGGTTGTGATTAAAAATCAGATGCTATGAAATAAAGAACAATGGATATGAGAAGTAAAAGTATCCATTAAAAAAAAAATCCATATCCAAATGTGTTATGGACAACAAGAAAGCATTTTAAATTATCTGGAACAAAAGAAATTCTAGTGAAATTACGATGTTATAGATCCATTTTTTGATAGGTGCAGTAATGCTGTCAATAATAATGCAGATGATGCAGAAGAGCCCCAAAACCTGATCTGTGAAACAATGAAGACGACATTTTTCCAGCTCTTGGTCCCCATCATTTTCTATTCCAGTGGCGACTGCGTAGCAGCTACCAAATTGTTAACAGTTTAAAAAATGTTAAGCTGCAACCTTAATTAACTGAAATAATTATTAATTTTTAAAAGCTTTCAATTAATTTTTAAGCTGGTTTTCATCTGCAAGATCAGCCAACTTGTTTCTAAATTTGTGGAGAAAAATCACTAAATATTTTAAAAGAATGGCAGAATAAAGCAGGTGCTGGGGTGGTATTGAGAAGAGAGTGAAAAATGGGGCATCATCAACTCCCGTGACACCAGGTCAGGTGTCCCCCTAAGGCTTCTCTCCTCCCACCATACACCCCTTCTCCCCTGTATGCTTAGGTTGGGTCTACGCTATAAACTACCCTCCTTTGTTTTCCCCTCAGCATCAAACTTACAATATATTTTTTTTATAAGCTGGGGAAAAAAATGTGTTTCCAAAAGCATCTTGTGAGCCCGGGGTTTGCCTTTGATGCAGAAGTTTATTCTCCTTTTTAGTCCAGAAGAAGTTTTGAGACATTTTAGTTTGTTGGGTCGCAGCAGGTAGAAGGTGACGTGGAAGGTTTGATTCGTGATTTGTGAGATTAAGGGTTATTGTGGACATTCAGGGATTTTCTCTCAAGCAGAGTGTCAGCAAAATAGTTGCAGGGTCACTGTGACCCAAATTTTATTAGAAATCTTCAAGCAATACAAGTGAACTGGTGTTTAACCAGGGAAATAGGGAAGAAATTTCTCACTCTGAGGGTGGTGATCCCCTGGGGCAGGTTGCCCCGAGAAGCTGTGGCTGCCCCATCCCCGGAGGTGTTCAAGGCCAGGTTGGACGGGGCTTGGAGCAACCTGGTCTAGTGGGAGGTGTCCCTGCCCAGGGCAGGGGGGTTGGAATGAGATGGCCTTCAAGGTCCCTTCCATCTGAAACCCTTCTGTGATTCTGCGAAATGATGCATTCCACCTCTACAGCGAAACATGAGAACATGAGCAAATGAAGGTGAAAACCAGGTGATTTGGGTTCCAAAAGAGCATCTTTAAGAAATAAGCCCCTCAAGCCTTCCTTGAGCTTGTCCTTCCTTCTAGCACACCACTTCTCTCATTTGGCCGGGCTGGGGAGACGTTGCTATAGGAAAGGGATGATCAGTTGCTAGCAGGACTTTGTTAGAACAGTGATTTGGGTGGGAAGGAGCGTTTTGCTGCTGCTGCTTCATTTCTGCCTGAGAAAGCTCAGACCTTCACATGACAACTTCCAATGTGACTAGTTGGAGTCAAACTACCAAATTTCAGACATGTTATTTAAGCTTTGTCTAATCTCAGCCTAACTGGGCAGTGAACTGGTCCGGAAGGGTCTCTGCTCTGCCACAGAAGGAATTAATACCCGCTGGGGTGCGCTGGCAACCACACCCTGGAACCTGTGGCTTTTGGCATTGCCAACTGTCCTGTATTTCAACGGAGCTTTGCGCAGCGGTGTCCTGCCTCGTGACACCGAGCGATGGTGGGAACAGCTGGAAGGACATCAAACATTCCCCCCCAAGGGTAAAGCCACCGCTGTGCGAGGACACCACAGGGAGCTGTAAGCCGGGAGCACAGTGTGCTCCTCTCCCGCTGCCCTCAGGAATTGCGTGAGATTCGGTAACTCAGGTTACACAGAGCCAGAAGGCTCTTGGCTACGTCTGCACAGAGGTCATAGGTGAGCCCGAGCCCATGCCCAGCTGCGAGTTCATCCTGAGTGAGTGACAGAGAGATCGGAGCAGGGATGCAGGTGCTGTAGTCAAAGCTTCAGCACACTCTACTGGGCCAGGAGAAGACCTGCCCAAAGTGCAGATGGGATGGTAACAGCCATGCATTGATCTCAAGTGGCCACCAGCACGATTATCAGTAGCTGGTGTTATAAGGGCACCTTTAAATCAAATCAGAGAATGCTCCCCAAAGAAAAATGCATCAACAGAAATATTAGCTGGAAAGTTTCTCTAGGTTTTAGCATCTTCCTTTTGGTCCCCCTCACTTAATATTGAAGACATCCACCATCTCTTGGCAATTCAGTACTTTCCAAGGCAGTCCGGACATATGACATTATTCCTTTTGATGCAGTACAAACATTAGAGGATTTTTTTCCTTTTTTCTTTGCCATAATGGGTTTCATTTTTAATAAAGTTAGCTGAGTTGAAATATCTTTCATAGCAGGTGAACACGTTTTGCTGCACTGAAGCTGGGACAGGGTGTATTTTATGACCTGCACCCTGGGCTGAAGCCCCGAACTCGAACTGCAGCTGCGCTGTCTGCTTGCCTCCATGCGTAGGCAGGGCTGCCAGGTCCCCAGGGGATGGAGGGGATGGATTAGCGATAAGGGACCACTGCTCTTTGAGCAAGCCTGGCTAGGGAGTCGTTGGGATGGCACCGACTGGGTGTTTGATAAGAAACCACATGGCACTTCATGGTCTTCATCTCATATCCCGGAGGATGGGACTGATTATGTTGATCTCCCAAGCGTCTACAAGAACTGTTGTTTGTTTTTGCAGCTCCTCTTTGCAACCTATGGCACACATGAAGCTTTGATGACAGAGATGCATTTGGTGGTGCAGAGGAGGTTCATGGACCTTTGTGTGAGAACCCATTCCTCGGCCACCTGTAGCGCAGACTGTCACAGCCCAACGCCTTTCCAGCAAGTACAGGCAAGGCTGTGCCCTGTGTCCCTCCAGGTGTCAAGCATCCCGCTTCCCTGGTCCCAGACTCACTCCTGGAGGGGAGAGTATTATGTCTTCCCCAAGCCAAAGCCCTATTTCAAACCCTACTCCACTGGTATTTGAAAATAACTGGAATGAATTGAGCTCTTATCTCCCCGCTTCCTGAAGCCCAGGAGAACAGCTCAGAAAGCATCAGCTTCTCCATTTCCAGCCTGGCCAAGCTTGTAAGAAAAAGCCAGAAAAACCATAAAAATAAGAAGTTATCCAGCCCCTGCAGCAATGGTTCTTATTCACCATCACTGGTGCGTGTCCCAGCCCAATTGCCCACCCCAGAGGGAGGCAAGGCAACGCCACTCAGCTCACACTCGATGCCTTGCCTACGTGCCTGGCACCACGCTGGCACACAAGCGGCAGCAGAGCTGACAGCTTATTCACACCTTGCACGGCACCAGCCCTGCCAGACCAAAGTCATGGTCATGGTGTGGTCATACTGGGGACGATGCTTTTCCCCAGCACTGCTTGGGCAAGGTAGATGCTCCTCAGCTGGGAAGGGTGAACAGTGAGGGCGGCGCAGGTGATTCTGGTCACCAGCAGAGCCCTTAAATTCCCACCAGCGGGGCAACTCTTTAAAGTAAGTTGCAGAGGGTGTGGAAGGACAGGTTCCCCTTGGACGTGCTGAAATATTTATATTGTACTCAAAAGGACCTGGCCTGGCTTGTACGCTTGTTTGCTGAACTGATGATGGCTTGATAGCTGCAGCGGGGAGCTTGTTAATTGAATTCCAAAGGGACTAATTAAGGTAGGAGTAAGAGAGCTCTCTGTCACCTCGCAGGTTTTTCCACGTGTCTGGATTTGAGGGGGCTGCAGGAGCCAGGACTCATTGGCAAGAGGCTGCTGCCCCAGCCTGTGGTGTGGCTGTCCCCCTGCTGGGTGCTGAGAGGGGTGATGCCAGGTTTTGGGGAGGTGCCATCAGCTGTTTCCCTTCTCGAGACACTGGAGAGGTGCTCAGCTCACTGGGGGCAGCAGGACGCTGAGGTGAGCGGGAGGAGGTGAGTGCAGCACGTGCACACCTCAAGCTCTGGGGAATCTCAAGTCCTGTGATGTGTCTCCTGTGGCCTAAAGCTCCTTCTGCCAAAATCAGAGCCTCTGGGGACAGCTCATCTTGCCATGAGGTTTTAGCCCGGGCTGCTGCAGAAGCTGCAGTTCCTCATCCCCAGAGGTCCCTCATTTGGGCGCTTCTGGATAGGTCCCTTCAGCTCCTCAGCTAAAACCAGATCAGAAAAAAACCCACAAGACCCTGTGTGGTCCCTCATGGGCTCTTGTGTGTCCAGGAGAAAGGGCATCTCTGCCCTGGGGGGATAGCCAGGTCCCTTCATGACAGCAGTCCCGGCACGCCGGCTGCAGTGTGGCTGAGCAGCCACATCAGGGCAGGGCTTGAGGTGGCTGTGCGGTGCTGGACACCTGCACGGACCCCTGGAGTGAGACCCCCAGGCTGAGCATCTCGGTGGCCATCATCTCCAGGAGGGCGGGATGCAAAGGACCAGTTACACGCACAGGGGGTTTTATCCCCACTGTGCTGTGGGGGTGACTCGCAGGCTGGACGTGGGCACAAGGAGCCTGAGTGTTGCAAAAACCCATCCCTGGGAAGCTCTCGGTGCACCGGGTGCTGCTGCGGAGTGGTTTCTCTTGGCTGTGAGCCCCACCGCCCCATCCTCACGCTGCATCCCGCAACCCACCCCACCGGGCCACGGCAGCAGCAGGGAGCTGAGCCCCGGGGAGACAATGAGAATTTCCTGGGTTTAAAAATAAGTATTTTTATATGTGCATATAAACGAACACAATCCCCCTTCCTGCTTTCAGAAGCCAACGTTAACTCTGGCTGTGCCAGCGGCGCAGTTCACAGCACAGCCCCACGGACGTAGCCACATGCTGCTGGAGAAGCAGTGAAAGGGGCAAAGGACTTCCCCGACTGCCGTAGTGGCTCAGAAAACAAAAAAAGGTACTGTGCTGCTACATCCTAAACCAACTCCTGACCCTGCCTATTTGACAACTTTACTGAGTGATACACCACGCAGAAAATGATTCTTGGCTGTTATACAGTTTTATGGCAGTCAAGGAGGCAAATCACAGCCAGGATGTGCGTTTTTTCACCTGACCCTGGCTGTGTGTTTTGGGGACACCGTGGCAGTTTGGGGATGCCTGGGGGCAGGTGCCCCACATACCATTGCCCAGTGCTGGTGCAGCTGCCACAAGGGTGCGAAGTTTTGTTGTTTTTTTTTTAATTATTTGGGGTTTTTTTGTCATGGGGTAGTGAGAAGACTGGTCCTCCCACATAACTGGAATGAAATTTAGGGTACCCTATGCACAAAGGATGGGCTTTGCATGATTTTCACCTCCTCCCACCAAAGGCAGTCAGGGCATTGCTGACCCCCGGGGATGAGAAGGGCTGTGCTGAGCCACGGTTTGCAGTGGTGGGAGCAGAACCCATGTCTCTGGTGGCCTCGGCCATAGCCCCAGACACGTCTGCCCAGGGTCAACCCCTTTGCTAATCGCCGTATGCTCCTCTCCTGGTAGAGCATATGCCTCCCCGTATGCCATGTCCAGTCTCATATGGTGTCCCCATTCCTCTTAAGCCGCAGGTTACAAATGTCTAAATGCCTCAAAAAGTGAGTTACTGAAAGGTTCGTAAGGGGTATGGCAGTGCCAATTGTCATAGACAGTTGGTTCCCCTGCCTTCAAATTTTTGGGAAGTTAAAAGTGCATGATACAGCCCAAACTGCCCCCAGGTGTGCTTCCCATTTGTGTGCCCATGCTGGTTTTTGAAGCGCCCAAATGAGGGACCTCTGGGGATGAGGAACTGCAGCTTCTGCAGCAGCCCGGGCTAAAACCTCATGGCAAGATGAGCTGTCCCCAGAGGCTCTGATTTTGGCAGAAGGAGCTTTAGGCCAGTGTAACCTACAGCACCCCACAACTATGGGTCTGGGGTGCAGGTGTAGCCAGGGAGAAGCTACCTGTCTGTAATGGCTGGCAGCACCCTGCTTTGTCCTGGGGTAGAGGCAGAAAGAGGTTTGTAGACCCACACCCAGGAGCTGCAGCTGGGTCTTCCACCTCGGTGATTGCAGGACACGCAAGGACAATAAGAGGGACGTGTCTCAAAAACGTGGGAAGCACCGGCTGCATCAGAAGTGTTGCCAGCAGTTCAAGGGAGCTGATTCTTCCCCTCTACTCTGCTTTGGTGAGACCCCACCTGGAGTACTGCCTCCAGCTCTGGAGCCCCAAACACAGGAAAGACACGGACCTGTTGGAGCATGTCCAGAGGAGGCCACAAAGATGCTCTGAGGGCTGGAGCCCCTCTGCTGGGAGGAGAGTCTGAGAGAGTTGGGGCTGTTCAGCCTGGAGAAGAGAAGGCTCCGGGGAGACCTTAGAGACCCTTCCAGTGCCTAAAGGGGCTACAGGAGAGCTGGGGAGGGGCTTTTTACAAGGGCATGGAGTGATAGGACAAGGGGGAATGGCTTCAAACTAGAAGAGGGGAGATTTAGATTAGGTATTAGGAAGAAATTTTTTACTTTGAGGGTGATAAGGAACTGAAACAGGTTGCCCAGAGAAGCTGTGGCTGCCCCATCCCTGGAGGTGCTCAAGGCCAGGTTGGACGGGGCTTGGAGCAACCTGGGCTGGTGGGAGGTGTCCCTGCCCAGGTCAGGGGGTTGGAACTAGATGATCTTCAAGGTCCCTTCCAACCTAAACCATTCTATGACCTTGCAGGGCAAAAAATAAAAAAAAAAAAACAAGGTAAAGCCAAAGGGTGAATTTACTCGAGCCAAGGTTTAACAGAAAAGGGACTGAACTTAGAGACAGCTAAAGCAAAATAAAAGAAATTCAATTTTTAATGGATTTGTCTGTTCTTCAGGCAGGTTCCAAAAAGCTTGGAGTGATCCAGGTAACAAAGTAATGAGCTGTTGAGATAATTATACTCCTTCTGGACAGGACTATGGTCTGGGGTATTAATTTGATTGGGAGGGGTTGTATATTGCAGATAAGCTCCCATTTTTTTCCTTGTGGTTATAATCAAACTCGGATACTTTGTTTTCCCCCAAAGTGTTCCCATTATTCCTAATGTAGGGTTTGTTCCTTGAAGGTCTCTTCCCCGCTTCAAAGGAAAGAAAGAGGCTTTTTCTGGGGACCAGCAAGGCTGCGTGGGCATGCGGTTACCCAGGGAGTGGCTGGGGGCATTGCAGGATTGAAAACCAACCTGGAAGAAAGGACTTCCCTGCCAGGGGAGACTGTTTCTATTCTGTCTCATTCTGCATTTTCTGTAATTGAAGAGGTTCAGCTCTCGGGTTCTGTGCTTTTCCTTAGGGAAAAGGTGCAGGCAGGCTCTCCTGGAGCCCGGCTCAGGGACCTCGCGGGGGTTTGCTGGTTTGTTATCAATAATAGAAGCGATGGTAATGAAACATCTCCGGGAGCTTCAGGTTTTGTTTCTTCTTCAGCCCTCATGTCTCAAAGGTAAACTATTACATTGCCAATATTGAGTGCAGGGTTGTTTGAAAGTATGAAGGCTCCAGTTCATCAGAGGTCATGTTTTATTTGATTTTGGCCAATTGGCAGTTCCTTGTGTTTGCATCTGCTCCTGGAAGTAAATGTCGTCTTGGTTTCTGTGCCAATGCCAGCAGCAGCCAAAGCCTTCTGGAGTGCCTGGGTGTATGGGGGGAGATCTTAACCACCACTCCATCCCGAGGCTGGCAAACAGGAGATCCCAAGCCAGACCTCAGGTCTGACATTGAGCCTCTTCCAGCAACTCTGGCTTCCAGGCTGGAGAACCTGGATCGAAGCCTCAGATGAAGCAAAACTATCTGAACCGAGCAGGAAAACCCCATTTTGTGTGCAGACCTCTCGGCTCGTGGCAGTAATCTGTCCCACCACTGGGTCCCATGGTACCTGGCTGATCTGTGCACGTAGGGTGGCCAAAGTTCCCGGGCACCTGAAGGAGGGATCAGGGTTAGGAGGTTTCAGCATCACTGCGGAAATGCACCCGCAACACTCTTGTACGTGCATGGCGTGTATCTCCTGCCCTGGGAAATGCTGGACTTGTTTGGAACCAACTGTCCACGGGCAGTAAGTCCAACCTGAGCAGCTGAACACATCAGTGTTTGGGTCCTGGAAGTGATGTCAGTCCTCTGGAAGACATGAAAACCCTACAAGATTTTCTTTCTGTGTCCTTAAGAGTGATAGCAGAGATGAAAAAGATTTATCCAAAGCAAAGAACAGAAGCGGTTTCGCATTTTCTTCTGACGAGTTAGGTTTCCAAGCTTTGGGTTTCAGATTTAAAAAAAAAAAAACAACAAGCAACTACCTGGGGGCAGGCAGGCTTATTTCATAAACAGTTCGGTATTGTCCAAAACATCACAACAAGCCTCTATTTAAAATTTCCGACACAGACCACTCCGGAGCAGCCCTGCCGTGCTCCCTCTTTGCAGGACAGCCAACATAGCCATGAGCCTGAACACCTGGATGGGGAACCACCTGTCCATCTCCACAAAGGCTCCCTTCACAACACGGGTTATTGTCGGCCACTGTTTGCATCTCTTGCATTCTGACCGATAATGGTTGCTGTCAGCTTGCTCTTATCCAATTTATTATATGGGTGGTTTTATTTGTTTTTATAGCTTCTCTCACCTTTCATCTAATCAAGGTGCATTTTTATATTTTTGTTTTGGTTGCTTTTTTAATGAGCATGGCTTTTTGGAATACATTGAGGGCAGCTTTTTTAATGGTCTTCAACAACTCTAAATTAATCGCTCCAATCACTTCCCTCCCAGTCCCTAAATGTTTTCAGCAGGGCCCTCCTCTGGCCGCAGCATGTGCCTGTACCAGTGCCCGGGCACGGATTGTGTTTGGGCAGAGCAACAAAATCAGGGCTTGGGAGATAACTGTTAGTAAGGAGGGGGTTTTGGTGATCATTTTTCCCTGAACCATTAGGAAAGGGGCGAAGGCAGCAATATTCTGAAGGCAATGAATGCTGTGAGCTGGAAAGCAACCAGGGTATGTCTCTGAAGCTCGGAGGATGTGTGGAGTCACCCGAGATCCCCCAGGAGCCATGCCTGGAGCCACCGTGTGTTTATCTCCCTCTGGGTAGAGTGAAACCAGAGTCAGTTGATCTCCATCCCTCCCTTTAGGGTACAGTATGGGTAGAGAGAGGGAGGAAAAGTCTCTTACTTTGGAAGAGGTCACTCAGAAATCCCCAGTCCGTGGGCGTCAGGCTGAGGAGCAGCAAGTTACCACGTGTCGGGTATTTTACGGGAGATGCTGGGGGCTGGCTCCTGCCTCCTAGCCCTTTCTTAGAGAGGAAATAAATCTTGAATTACCTTGTTTTCATTTCCAATAAAACCGTATGTTGGCAGTTGCCTTGGAGCTAATAATCTGACACGGTGCTGTGCCTCTGTGAACGTTTGTAGGATGGGTGTGCTGGTTCTGTGTTTGAGACTGACAGTGCAGCACTATATTGTTGTTTTCCTACCACTATAGCATGTTCCCAGTGCATCATAATAAAAAGAAATGTGAGGGTAGGCGATTTATCATAATACAAAAATAAAAGGCATAATAATGCAAATTATGCACATCATTACCCCCAACTGTTGCTCTAAAATGGACACAAATTCTGTAAGAAAATCGTCTTTAGGTTGAGCCATGACAATTTTCTCTGAAGGGTTTCCTTATAGGTGTCGGAAGACCCATGTGTCTCCTTCTCATGAGGTTTGGAGAGCTGGCTTGGAGCCCTGTTCATGCACAAACAGCGGTATGAGGTGCCTGTTCCTCCTCGGGGGGCCGCGCTGTTACCCATGGAGGGGCTGCGGTACCCCCAGGCACACTCCCGCTCCATCAGTAAATTGACAGCAGGTCAGGAGTCACAGACGGGGTTCATCAGGCTACAGTGGACATGGACCTGTCACCATGAGCTCCTTGTCTGGTTGAGGCAGATGAAGCCAATGGCACAAGTCATCTCATCCTGCAGTGGATGTCAGGTGAGGGCAGGTGAACTATGCACCACCCCAAAGTGCTGTGTGTCCCCTTTGGCTGTGTAGGAAGACAAAAATAACCAGCTCCAATGTCTCACTTTGATGTCTAACGTTGCCAGAGGTGAATCCCATACCGTGCTGCTGTGTTGTCAAGAAATGTAACAGAGGAGGAGAGGAATTGGTGTTGGACGCCTCCTTCTTTCCAGTTTCCCTCCTTCCTTCCTGCTCACTCTTTACCCTCTTCAAAGAGGAAAGAGTCAGTTTAAACTCTTTCATCAGATCACCCTCATCAAAGGCAAGTGGGCTGCAGCCCGAGTGGGATTTCCCAGCCCCCTCCCATCGCCCAGATTCCTAAAGCTGGTTTAAAGCGACTTAAAACCATCCTGCATAGAATTCTCCCCAGTAAAAATTAGACCTCATGAAAATAAATAATTCCCAGAGGAAATTTCTATTTGATTACAAATATTGACTTGCTTGGGGGAAGTTTTTTTTAAAAGAAAAATCCATTTGGAATCAACATTTTCAAATTAAACATGTATGTTCACTCTGTTATAGTACTTAACTTGGAAAAATACTAATTTTGTTTCCAGCGGTTGGGGATTTTAAGAGTTTCTTCCATCCATATTTTTCTGCAAGAGCTGAACAAAAGAGATGCCTTAAAATTGGGCAAAGCTGGGAAAAGATTTGTTTTCATTTTGAAGGATTAAAAAAAATGTAATATGAAATGTTGTAAATCATTTTCATGCTTCTAAAAAACCCGTAAAAATGCATAAACATGTGTATTAAAGCCGTAGCCCCAGGAGACGCCCGAGCTGCAGAAGCACCAGGCAGAGCAGACGTCGTGGGTGCTGCTCCTCTGGCATTGCTCGGACCGTGTCTATCGCCTCGCTGCTCCCGTTTCCAGCAGGTCGGAGTGATTTTTGCGAGGATGCAGCAGCCAGGAGATGTGGGAGATGAGCAGACAGGTGGGAAGAACTTGGTGGTCCACCAGCTTAGTGGTGGCACCAACCTGTGCATGGACTCCTCATAATTTCTGGGCTGAACCCGTGAGCGTGGTGACCCTCACCACCTAGAGGTTCTCCCTCAGAGGCATCCAGGCCACCAAATGTTTGTGTGGGCCTCTTAATGCCATTTTGGGCTTCACACCCCACCAAAGTTGTACTTCAGACAACTCTGTGTCCTTCTGGGCTTTGGCCCTGCTGGACAAAGCAAAAACCAAATGCTTAGGATGTGTGGTTTCTCTTTCTCTGCTGAGAGTGATCCTTCTGCTCTCGGAAACGCTGAGCACTTCAGAAACCTCAGGCACGTCAGGCCATGGGGTGCTCAGGGGCGAACGTGTGCTGCTTTTGCCACTTTATGGATTAAAAAGAAAAGGTAAGAAACCAATTGAGCTGCATCTAATGTTGGAGCTTTGTCAGGGGAGAGGGGCAAATTGTTCTTCATACGAGCAGGCCCTGGTGAGCTCTGCGTCTGCTTGTTTCTGGAGGGGAAGGAGTGGGTAGGAGGAAGAAGGAGCTGGAGGAACAGCAACCTTCTGATGTAGACAAGGTTTCCACGCACTGATATGGGTCCTGCGAGAGGCACTGACGGGAGCCAGCCTTCAGCCCATCACACCTCTGCCAAAATAAAACAAACCCATTTATTTTACAACTGAAAAACGACCCTGCCTGGAGTTGGGGACTCTCTTGAAGCCTGAATCGGGGGGCAGAGGGGTTAAGTTCTGCCCGGAGTGGGGGACCACCCCAGGTCCCCCAGCAGCAGGTCCCTACTGACGATGAGCGACCTCGAGCTGAGACGCTGCTCGCTGCAGGCACCCAGGTATCAGCCAGCAGTTACTCCGGAGAGTGGAAGCGCTTTTTAGGAGCACTTTATTAATAGACAGAGATAACCGATGGCTGATAACAAATGCAAAAAAGCCCTCGGAATAAAGGCAATATCCCCACGGAGCGCAGCGGCCGTTAGTCGCAGCAGGAAGTGCCGGGAGCAGCTCTCTGGCAGGAGAACTGTGTTTTGGGGTTTTGGAGTTTTTTTGCATCACAACAGGGAAGCAAATGCCTGAACTGTTTACCATAGCGAAGGTGCAATTTCTGCCCCTTCCCAGCCGCAGACAGGCTCCAGTACGGGATGCTCGAGGCCATCTCACACCACCGCAGGTGGCACAGCACAGCCTGGAGACACGGTTGCAGCTCCACCGTCAGCGGTCAATGGCACGGGTGTCCACCGCTTGCTCCACCATTCATTCCTCCACACTTTTCGCAAATAATTTGTTTCAAATACGCTATTCTGTGTAGACATGATTAAGCTGTTTAGGCCGGCAGATGTTGCCAATGAGGATAACCTCTCTTAAGGTTAATTAATCATTTGTAAACCGACCTTTGGATGTATGCATTATTCATCGGTAGTCCTCAACTAACCGGGCCAGATCGTTTTCAGCCACTGGGTTTTTTTTTGTCGAAGACTTTAGTTATTCCATGACTGAGGGCAATTGAAGCACAAGGGAGGGCAATGCCCCTGGGTGCTGCCTCCACATGGGGTGCTTATGCTTGCCCAGCGTTTGGACCACAGCCCTGGGTTCGGCTGGACCACAGCAGCTTTTTCTTCCCCACCTGCCTGCTTCTTCCTTGATGCCTGACTGACCTTAAACTATCTTGAAGACTCCTCTCCAGGAGCTTGACATTTAAAAGTGCAGCGACAGAAAATAGCTTCTTCTAAAAATACGTGTAACTTATTTGCCAGCCGAGGTGAGGGAGAGGAGAATTCAAATGAAGGCATACATATACATGGTGCTGCTCAGTTGTGACTTCGCCAATGCCTCCTGGTAGCACCGCTTTCTTCTCCAGCAAAGCTGCTCCCCACGTGACGCGAGGCTTTTCCCCGACATCCAAAGCA
>NW_009647481.1:691322-713919 GCF_000708025.1 Charadrius vociferus
GGCAGAGCACGGGGCAAGGCTCCAGTCTCGGAGGACCCGAAGAAGATGATTTACCATCTTGCGGCCACCAAAAGCGGAAGGCAGGAAAAGAGAAGCCAGCACTCATTGAGGAAACACCCCATGGATCATTCTTTGTCAGATCACATAAATGAAGAAGAAGAAAAAAAAAAAAGAGAGAAAGAAATCGAAGACTAAACGCTGCACAAACCAGTGAGATCAGTACTTGGGAAACTGCTTATATCTCCATGTGAAAAAGCCTCCTGCGCCCCATGTCCTCCCAAGTGAGAGCAGACTCTGCCCAAACGGGCTCTTCACCCGTTTCCCCAGCCGACATCACAGCGTAGCCGTGGAGGAGTCCCCTGAACAGGAGGTGTTCATGTATCTTTAATTATTGTTTCAGCCACATAAATCCATGCTGAATTAAAATTCATGATGGTTCTAGGGTACAAGTGCAAACAATTTGTTCGGTAAACTTTGCTCTAATTGGCATTCTGAAAATTTCCTGTTAATCAAGCCCCTTGGGCTCGGTTTACCAGTGTAGTTCTGCTTGCGAATGTCAGTGCTCGGAGGGTGCACGCATGTATGCCGATTTCAAGGGTCTTTATACGATATTAACTCATACACCTTGTCCTCACATTAATTTGCAAGTAATTTTTTAACAACCTTCTGTGGCCTTGTCTTTTATCTCGCTGCTTCATTACTCGAGGCAAGCAAGCGAGTGGAAGAGCATTTGTAAAACCTGAAACAAAATTGCACTCAGAAACATCTAGGATGTGAAGGCAAAACACCCCCGCGGGCGCCTGGAATTCCTCCCTGCGGGAGCTGTGTCTCCAGTGGCACTTGACGCCAAGTGGCCACGGGAGAAATGAGAAGACTTTCAGGCCAGCGTGGTGAATGTCGGGCATGCAAGTGGTGGCGCTGCACGGAGGGTCTGGCCAAACGCGCCCAGAAAGAGCTATAGAGGTGGGTAATGATCTGGTCCTTGTCAGCAAAGGACATGGATGTACCCTGAAGAGTCAAGGCATGAGCAGAGCTTGTTTATCATCCCATGCCCATATGCATTCAGAACATCAGAAATGACTCTAGGAGATGCCAGGGTCTGGGGAGGTCCTACTGCAGAGCCCCGCTTCCCATGTACCATCCAACATGGATCGAATGGCCAATTCTGGGACCAAGTGACCAATTCTGGATCTCTTTCTCCAAGCAACACCCTCTCTGCAGTGATGGCCAGTCAGACCCACTTGGGGACCACTGCCAGGAGGATTTGAGGAGCTTTCAGTGATCCCCTCCTTCAGTTTTGCAGCCTTATCAGGCTAGTCCTTCACTCACATCCCAAGAGATTTGGGAATAGGAGAAGCTGTGTATAACCTGAGTGTGTCTTCCCACCAGCACAGTAAGATGGAAGAATAGAAATAACAAAATAATGAGCTTCTGACAGAGATCAGGGAAGCGGTGGAGAAGCTCTTGTGGATGGAAATACGTGGTAAGGAAACGTATGAGAACTGGCAGTTCCCAGAAGAGACCAAAGATGGTGCACAACAGCAAACTGCTCCCCGGTGAAAGCAGATAAGAAGCGTAATTAGATGGCATTACAGCAGCAGCAGGGTCTGGAAGCTGGAAAGAAATCATATGGAAGGTGGAAACAGGCACATGCCTGGGGTGAGAACAGAGGAATAATACAGGCTCACAGCACAAGAGCGGCTAAGTCTGCGCACACAAGGTTTTGGAGGCAACCAGCAAGGATCTGCAAATAAATTAGATGCAAAATGAGAACAGCAAGATGTGTAGGGGCATACGTGTCTGGGGAAGGAGAACAGACGGAGCGTTCAAAGCAGGGATTTGCCCCGTCTTCCTTGTTTCAGAATTCATAAAAAGGTTAATTGTGAATGAAACTTAACGAAATGGGCTTTGAAGGGAACTGTGGAGAAGGCCAGCACAAGGAAAGAAGTTTAAAGCCATTTGGATGTGTCAAATGTATTCCAAACGAGAGGATCTGATGAAATGCACCCACGAACATTGAACCCTTGGTGGTTATCTTCAAAATTTATGAAGGCGGAGAGGTCCCTGGAGATGACAGAAGCACCTCTCTTTAAAGAGGATACTTTAAAAAAAAAAAAAAAAAGAAAGTTTAAAAAATTGGATAATCATCTTAATCTCAATTCCCTGAAAGAGGCTGGAAGAAAGCCTTAAATGAGCAACTTGTAAGATGTAAAAAGATGAATAAAACCAAAGAACATGGGTTTTTCAAGAACCAGTCACGTCAACCCAATTTAATTTCCTTCTTTGATAAGGCAACAGGCGTACTTGATGATGGGGAAGCAGAAAACACGAGCAAGGCCTTTTGCATTTTCCCACCGGACAGCCTCAAACCACCTGCGAAAACGCCCTCTAAAAACAATCAGAGCTCAACTGGCAGAGTAACCACTCCCAAAGAGGAGGGACCAAGGGAGAAGGAGGTTTCTCCAGCTTCCACTATGGCTCTAGAGGAGGGGCTGTAAACCTTCCTCTCCGTACAGCCCATGGGCTGCCTTTCTCCAATTTGACAGTCCACAGCTTGACCCAAGGACAGCTCTTTGCCTCAGGAAAATTGAGACTAAACCTTTGTTATGCTGATTTCTCATATCTTGTGTTGGTTTATCCCTAATTTTCCCATGACATCAGCATCCCCATGTGTATTTAAGTAGAAGTATTTTGATGCTGCATCATCCCACGTTAACCTTGGATACCAGCATCGAGCTGAGAAGATGCTTTTGGTGGAGCTTCATTCACTCCACCCGATTTGGAAATGGTGCAAATCTGTACGAGGAGCCTACGAAACCTGCGTGTGAGCGTGGAGGCTTTGCCGCTCTGCTCCCGGGCCTCCGGATGGATGGACTGATGGATGGGGACTCTTGCAAGCCCCGGTCGAGAGACTTTGAGAGCTGTAAGAACGGCTGCTCGAGGAATGCAGGAACAGAAGCTTTTGATACAGTTTCAAACAATGTGTAATTATCAGGTAGCTGAAAATTAGCCCATCTGTGCCTCGGGAAAAGACAATGCGAAGTTATGTGTTACTAATGGCTGAAAAGCGCTGGCAACACAAAACAGGAAATCTTCAGTAAACTTTTTTCTTAAGGTAAGGTAATTACACAGCGTAATCCCCAAATCTCCTGACTTTTTGGTGGTTTTTGATAAAGCTTACGAGGTCTTCATCCTCCTTTCTTTCTCCTCTCCTCATTGCAGCAGCCTGGTCTTTGGCGCTGCGAGCAGTGCCAGCCGTCTGGCTGGGCCACCTAAAGCAGCAGATGTGGGTAACATAAACTGCCTTTACAGCAGAATAGCTAACGACACGTATCAGGTTTTTCTCAAGCAGATTGTAAATACCCGCCGTGCTTTTGCCACAGCCTCGCTATCTGAATGCAAAGCACCCGAGCTTGTAATACGATTTTTGGATAAAATTTCTCTGCCCGTAGAGTTGGCGGGTCAGAGTTTGGGGCTCTGATCTAGGTCATTGCGCACACAAGCATCAGCGTGGTTCGGATTTAGGACCCCTTTTGTCTTCTCTGCTTTTGGTCCCTGCTGATCCAGCATGCCAAAAAAAAAAAAAAAAAAAAAAAGCATGATTTTTTTTAAGTGCCTTGAGGATCCAGTGATAAGGTCTTTGGGGGTTGCTGAAGCAAAACTGGAATAGCATAAAACTCGTGCAAACAGTCCAGGCGGGGTAAATAGCTCATGATTTTTTTATTCATACTTTTGTCTGTGGAATAACTGGGAGCAAATTGCTTTTTCCTTTCCTAGTCCAAATTATTCAGAGAATTTTTTCTGCTGATTTTTGCTATTCTCCCTTTTGAGAGCGTTTGCTCTCGAAGATGGCCCGCTTAGCTCTGAATGGAAAGCAAATGTTGCCTTCACCTTCAGTGAACTTTGAAGCAATTGATTTTTTACCGGCATAAAAGAGCTGAGAAGTGACAGCTCACGGGCTTCGCAGAGGATGAATTTTGCCATTTCACTGCTGTCTGTGCAGGAGGATGCAGGCGTCCCAGAAGAAAGACGACAGCTGCTCTTTCGCCACCAGCCCTGTCCTCTTTCACACGTGGGGGTCCCCGGACCGACAGCTTCTCTGCAGCCGCTGCGCAGACGCTTTAAGCAACTCGTAAGAGGGAGGACTCCAAGGAAAATTATTCTCGCTAGCTTTTGTCTGGTAATCTGAGGTCATGAAAAACAAACTGCTTCCTCTCCGCTCTCTCCAGCGCCGCGGCAAGAAATGCAGCCAAGCTCCGGCACCGAGAATAAAGGCAGAGTTGGCACAAACACAGGAGCTTCTTAAATGAGTTTGCCATTAGCCGGAAGGGCTGCAAATTGAAGCGAAGATAAGCCCCTTAGCATTTCCCTTCTTTAATCCAAGCCTCATAAAAGCAGAGATGTGTTCCTATTCAGTGGGCTTTATACAGAGGCAGGTATTTCATTTACCCAAAAAACCCCTGGATCGGATAAATTATTAATGTTATTTATAAAGGCAATTCTGCCATTCAGCAACTTCTTTTGGATCCCTACGCTTAATCTCGCTGCTTAGCATAAGATACACTCCAGTTAAAAGGCAAAATCACATTCCCTTACAAGGCCTGCAAAATAACGGAGCGCTGAGGTGCCTGAAAAGGGGTTGTAGTTTAAATTCCGCTTTAAAGACTAATACATTTATCAGCGGGAAACATAAGCCCTGACTTCCACTTGCTCGTACCCTCCCTGCGTGCTGGATGGGGCCTCACTCGCACGCATCAAGAGCCGTCAAAGCTACTCGGCGAGAACCGAGAACGATGGAGATGCAAAACACGCTTATGCTTCTATGAGCCTCTGTAAGGCAGTTTGGTGGCTGGGTGGAGCCGTATGGTGAGACACCACGTAACCCTGTCCTCTCCTATCATGCGTCCTATAACGTGTCCTATAATGCGTCCTGCTCTGGGACACCCACAGCCACGACTTGGGCTTCTGCAGGCTCAGCCCTACACCCGCTCATGGATCAGGGTGTTATCAAGGGCAGACATACCACAAGAAATATCCAGATGTTTCATCCAGCAGAGGCATGGGCTTATGCTGTTGGGATGCTCGGAGTCCCAAAAGAGGTCCTTGGAGACCCTGGGAGAGCTGCCACCCCGGTGGCATTGCAGATCTTGGTCCCAGCAAAACCAAACTGGCACGTCACCATAAGGAGCAAGAGAATAAACATGAGCACATGGGAATCCTGGTGCACGGCAAACATCACCATTTCAATTGCAACAGTGGGATGGGATGGAAGTCAGAGCGCCAGCACGGACAGGTAATGCAGCAGGGTGGCAACGGGTACCCTGCGGTTCAAAGCCCACACTGAGGAAGAGGAGAGCCGGCATTCCCCCCAAAAAAGATGTGCTCAAGCCTCTAGGAGGATCCTTGTTCCCACATCAGGACTACACACAGAATTAACTAAAATGTTTTCCCCCCTGCGTCCCCACTTACATCCTCGTGGCTGTCATAGCACAGTTGCACGCAGCTATAAACCATCCTCCAAATTTGAGGGCAACATACATGTTGCATGCCGGGAAAGGACAGCGCATGGGAATTACAGGGAGGTTTGGAAAGTTTCTCATGAAACATTTTCTCCACACAATACATACGTTCCCCAAAATCCTTTTTTCAGCATTTTCCTCTCCAAAGGCTGCACGACAAACTGCTTAATTGAGCAGCCAGTGCTGGCTGATGTTTTGTTTCAACACGATTTGAACCAAGGCAAAGTATTTTTGTTTTCTAAATTCGCTCAACCTTTTTCACAGTAGGGTTACGACGGCAGCGTCGCCCCTAGGGAAGAAGCACTTGGGACATTTGGGATCTGTTTTTTCTCCTGGGCTGTGTGCCGGGGATGAGCGGCGGCTCGCGGGTGGCAGCGTGGTTTGCCTTTGATCAGCCACGAGAAGAGAGGGCTCCTGCAGCTGCGCTTGAAGCTGGAGATGTCTAAGCTACGGGCACCACAGAGGAGCGCACTTTTATGTCAAAACGACTTATAATAAGATTTTAAGTTTGTTCAGGGAGCTGGAATGAAATATTTAAACGCAGCATTATGGTAGCAGTTTATTCTCATGAAAATGCTGAAATGCCATTTGCAAATCAGAAATGGTTTAAAATTTGCTTTGAAATAGCAGCGTCTTTATGCAACTGTTTTGGTTTGGTTTATTTTTTTCTTTCCAGGAAGAAACAAATGGGGGGGGGGAAAGCTGAGATATTGGCCATTTCCTCACAAATGAGACGTCTGCTTTTCAGTCTGTTACGGTGAGTCTGTTTGGAGCCATCATTCCCATTTGGAGCGGGGAGAATCAGCCTCGAGAGCAGCCTACATTGTTGCATCCAGCATTCAAATTACATTATCTTTGTTTCTTACACTGACAACGAGACATTTAGGTTGGAGAACTCCACTGGGCATTAGAGCTGCTCTGAAGGGTTTGCATGATTTGAAATAAATGTCATAAAAGAAATAGCAAGTTCTTGTATAAAAGCACAGCTGTCCTACTTTTTTTTTTTTTATTGGGGTAGTTTTCACTTTCTTTTGGTACGGTTTATTCGTTGCAGTTCTTAATTTCCCTATGTATATATTACACCTTGTTAAACAGAAGAAGCCAGCTTGCTTCAGTCCCTCCTCAAGACTCAGATGATAGTTTCTTATCCGACTTCTTGCTGTTCCCAAGCAGCGCACAGCTCCGGGCAGGTAGCCCAGAGCCACCCAAGCTCTTTGCTGCCTGGGTCTGGGTGGCGTTTGGGCCGTACTGAAATTCAGTCACCGTAAGTGACTGAGTTTTGAGAAGTGAATTAAACCGTTTTCAATTTGAAAAGCAGTTCTTCAGGTAGTTCTGGCCAAATTCAGCTTTTGAGATTCAAATCGCTATTAAGAAAGGGTTATTCTATAATAATGACCAAAATATACTGGAGTTCAGTATCCTAGCAGGATCAAAAAGCCCTAAATCCCTTAAGATGATGTCTGATTTTAAAAAAAGACCTTCTGATTTGTATACAGTTTGTTCATAGGGTTTTTTAATACCAAATTCAAAGAACTGCAAGGATAAAATGTTGGCAAGCAGCATAAAAAAATGCTTAAAAATAACATATGAAAGTGTCAGAAGAAATGTGTATCATTTATCCCAAACACTAAGGATCCGAAATAGCTGATATAGTTGAAAAGAGGAGTAGAGCAGGCATAAGAAAAATCCTTCAGAACTGAAGGCAGGTCTAAACAGAGAGTGCAGACAGAATGTGCCTTGGCCAGTTAAATGTACAATGATAATGTCAGGCTAGTACAAGATTTTAGGGCGCAAATGACATCTCCCTCAGCAACCAGCATGGGTAGGACAGACCTGGGAATTTTCTAGTCCCCAGACTGTAGTGGAAGCTCTGGTGATCCCAGGGGTTTCTCTTTGGCTCAAGCTGTGCCGTGCGTAACCAACATTTAGAAAGCCAGTAGATCTCCAGCCTGCAAACATTGCTCTTCTAAAATCCTCCCTGAGATTTGATTCGAATGAGCCAATGTGAAGTCTCTCACAAGTTGCAGATGCACTGTGAAGGAAGATAAAATCAGCCTGTTTTAGCAACGCAGTAATCAGGAGCTCACACTGCCTCCAGCTGATCCCAATCTCCCCATTAGCTCACCAGCAGGCCCTGCTTTTTTGCTGATGAAGCTCTTGCAGCCATTGCCACCACCCAAGCCTGCACCCGCCTCTCTTGCTGCTTCTCTCAGAGCCCACCTGCTCTGCATGTATCTCCCAGACAAGTAAATCTGGCTGCGATTTCTTGTGCCCCAAAAGCAGATCCTAATCAATGATGTTCCCACCAGACGGACGGAACAGCGCTTAAAACATAGCCATGCTTGGAAACCTACGCACAACCGGTGGCGTGCTGGCTGATGCTTTTGGCCGTGCGCCTTCCTCACTCACCCGCTCCTTGCTGCTACAAACAGGGAGGCAAAACTCCGGCGATCATCGTGCAGGTGATTAGAGGAAATTGCATTGCTGAAGCGCTCCGCGGCTGCAGCCGTGCTTCAGCTCTCGACTTGCCTGCTGGTAAGCTGCCAGAGAGAGGGAAGTGTAGGCATAAAATGAATAGCAGAAGAGATTGCAGGTAATTATGTTTCTTAAGCTGTTAACAGGATTGGCCATTTGATAAATGAGAGGATTTGGGAATGTTTTGTCACTGACAAGCCATTGTAGGATCTGAGTGGAAATGGGAGCGTTTCTCTTCCATAGCGTGAACAAGAAGGAAATTCTCTCGGGATGCTTATACACCGTGAAATTCACCTGAAACCTGGATGCCAACACATGGAGGCGAAAGGACAGATATAGGACTCCTTCTGCTGAAAAAAAAAAAAAAAAAAGAAAACAGGGCTCTTACACATGCTATTAATACGGTTTTGGTGCCCCTCTAGTGTCCCCAGAGGCTTTTGTTCTTTTATGGTACTCCCCCTCATTCCTGCATATGGGTTTTGGTGCCACCAGGGCCCCTCAAATCCCTCCATCTCCTTTTCAGTAACTCAAATCCCTCTGTCTCCCCTCCGATTGCCTCAAACCTCTTGATTTGTGTTTGTGGTTCCCTAGCTAGCTGGAGAGGTGAGAGGGAGACCAGTGCTGCCCTGTTTGTCTTTCTGCTCCAACAGCGCCTCTCTGGGTGGTTTTACATACCCCTGGAGCTCCTGTTTCTTTTCCAGTGCCCTCAAGGGCCTTGGTGTGCCTTTCGGGGTGCCACAGAGCTTTTCATCTGCTTTTTGGTACCCCTTACCCCTGGAATCTTCGGTGTCCCCAGGAGCCCTCTGCGTGCTCTGTGGACCCTCAGGACTAGCAGTCCCATCACACAGCAGTGAGGCAAGGGCAGGACCCACGGTCTCACAGCCATCTGCATGGGGACGGGACGCAAGGACGTGTCATTTTAAGCCATTTGCCAATGAGGTGGTCTGAAACAGAAGGACAGGATGAGAGCTGGACCTGCTCCAGGGGAGGGGAACCAGGACTCACCCCCAGGGACGGTGCATGAGGTTGCTCTGGTGTGAAGGGTTTTGCTCTGCAGCGAGGGAAGGCGGTGTCAGCAAAGTGAATTGCACAGTTTAAAGTCGTGTTAAAAATCATCTCAGATGTCAGCACTGCATGGCCGGTGGCTCCGGGCATCTGCTGTGGACATGGTCCTCTCTGCCATGATCCCCTGGAGCCTGGTACAGATCTCACTTTCACTGCAGAGCCCAGCACTGGAGGTCAGAGGAAGTGGTAAGCAAAGAACAAAAAAAACTGCCTAAAACTGATTCCTTATGCTGCTTTCTGGGGCTGCCTCCCCCAGCCAGGGCAGGTCCCTTACAGGATGAGAGCCCAGGGCAGCCCCTGTTTGTGTGCAAGAGCAAAGGAGGAGGGGAAGGCTCCCCCAGATCTCCACCACAGCTTTTCACTTCTCTGTTTTACCTGTTTTTTAGCAGCCAAAGCCAGGTTATTTGTACTGCTTTGGATTCCCTGCAGTTATTAGCAGGGAAAGGTTGCTGGGAAGAAGCTGGTGCCCCTCAAATCTAATTTTCTCAGCAGAGCCTGGGCAATGGGGAGAGGACACCCACTCCTTGCTTCAGGCCTGAGAGCAGTATGGAGCAAGGGCTGGGTGCCCGAGGAAGAGAGCCAGGATGGGGGCAATGAAGCCGTTTTCTTTTCTCTGTAGCACATCCTGCACTGGGCAAGCGATAGCAGAAATCCAGACAGACAGCCTGAACACGCACACAGCCTCACCTCCTACCCACAGATGGGTTAAGTAGCCCCTTCTCCAGTGCCCCTACCTGGGGAAGAAGCTTCTGCGGTCCTGCCTGGCTGGCTTTCCCAGCAGACGCTGGCTGCCAGTCCCTCAAGAGGTAGGTGAAGCAGCAGCTGCCTCTTTGGGAGATTTAGGTACTAGGAGACACAAGTAAGTTCCTGCAGTTTTATAGTTAAGCTCTTCCCAAGAGCAAAGTGGCAATGCAGCCCAGACAGACTTACTGGGTAGGAAGAAGAGAGATGTTTTGACCTCAGCTGTATTAGTTGGTAGCAGCATCCCAGAGGGACACAGCCTTGGTGGTTCTGCCCCAGTGCCAGTTCCCCAAGCAGACCAATGTCCTACCCGCGAGTCATGCTGCAATTAGCCTGTTTCTG
This sequence comes from Charadrius vociferus, assembly GCF_000708025.1. Lineage (NCBI taxonomy): Eukaryota > Metazoa > Chordata > Aves > Charadriiformes > Charadriidae > Charadrius > Charadrius vociferus. The sequence continues at coordinate 701,465 of NW_009647481.1, forward strand.
TACCAACTGCAAACAACCCCAAAAATTACACAGGGATTCCCTTTTGGGAAATAGGTTTGGTCTGTTAAACCACTCTGCTCCAGCACCCAGAGCTCTTAACAACAGTGAGACTGGGTTATGCGGAGGCAGAAGCCCTGAGTGGCATTTTTATCCTCGCACAACTCATTTGGGCTGTGGAGTGAGGTCTCGCAGTCACTGTCACCCTCTGAATGGGCCTTGCCCCGCTCTGGCAACTTTTCTGGTGGGGCCTGCCCTCCACCCACCTCTGCACTTACCCTGTAAAGCAAATCTTTTTAGAAACTTCTCTTAAAGAGTAACAAGATGAGACTTAGGTGCAGAGGCGGGCAAGGCCCAACTGTAGTGTCCAGACTTTGCTCCCCAGCCTATGTGAATAGCGCGGGCACAAAAAAGCCACTCGAGTTTCCTGCCCTTACACAGCTCAGTCTCTGCAGTGATCACTGTTCAACTTCCAGTAAAGTTGGGGTGCCCTTGTCTTTCCAGGTGCCCTACTATCCTCCCCCTGAATAAACACTTTCAATCCTCCATTTAAGGGCAACATTTATGAAGCATATTGGAATGAGGACTTCAGCAGCTGGAGCTGTGTTTGCTGGGCCCTGGCTGAAATGGAGTAAAGAGCAAGCTGGGCTGAAGGGAGCTTCTGTGAAGGCAGAGAACCAGCCCCTTCTGGCACCTTCCCACTGCAGGAAATAAGAGCAGCTGCAGCAAGGCAGCCACGGCTGTTGGCTGCCCTGTTTTAGCTCCACCAGCACAGCAACAAGCTCTTTCTGATGCGGGAGCTATGGGACAAGCTGAGGATGAGGAGCAGGGCAAGGTCTGCTCCAGAGATCCATTACCAGGGATTAAGGAAACAATGCACTGAATGAACCGAAAGTCACCTTGTCTCAGTTGTGGCTTGCTCCGCTTTTTATTTCCAAGAGGAAAACTAACCCAGCGTGATGCCAGCATGCTTGATGCCTGCTCAGCTCTTCCTGTGGCGCAGCTCCCCAGCGAGGGCTGCAGGGAACCGGCAAACACGGGCCCTTTCCTTCCGTGGCAGCTCCTTAAGGAGTAAATGAAGGCAAAATCCAGTTCCTGCTCCTTCAAACAGGATCTCTGGAAAACGAGGTCACTTACTCTTTGCAGCTCAAGCTGACGTCTAAAACGGTAGCCTCAAGCAGTTGGTGGAGGGCGGGCAATAGGTGAAATAGCACTTATTCTTAGCAATGTGCACCTAGAAAAACAGAGACAATAGCAGGAACAGAAACTCCATTTGCTTTTCCTCTACAAGCAACAGGGCTCAAACTTCTGTTTTCACCCAAGCAGGGGCAGGCGTGCACACTGGATCTGTGCCCCCTTGCTCCAGCAGCCCCCAGCCCAAGCCAAGCCCAGGGCGTCACTTCTCCCCACACAGCAGGAGCTACTGCTTCAATTCGGCCACAGCTGGGCAAGGCAAAAGCTCTCCCAAAGCGCATCCAAAAGCACAGCGCAGCCACAGGAACACAACTGCCACCTTGAGTGGGTTGTAGTTCAAGCACAGAGATGCTTGTGCTTGCCAGCACATTTAGGAAAGGAAGAGGGTTTACCAACCCACTCCTGGGGTAGATGGACGAGAAAGACTTCCCAAAGGGCTGACCCACAGTGGCAGCCTTTGCCATTTATAAAACCCTTGCCAGCACGGGAACCAGAATGATCAGAAAAAGCTTTTATCTACAACGAAGAGCATCTGACAAGGGAAGGCCAAGCCAGCTGCTACCTTTAGTCCCAGCCAGCCCTACAAGACATGCTCACAGGCAACCACCAGCACCATGAAGACGCTCTGAGTCCAGAAGCCAACGACTACATGCTCCAAACAGCCTCAGTTCAGCAGCTGAGCCCCTGGAGGGCAGCCCTCCTGCAGCCCTCGCACCCCTGTGAGGGAGGTACCAGGCCCTCTGGGTGTTCCTCTCAAACTGTGACTGGGAAACAAACTCTTCAGCTCAGATTTAACCGTGCTCCTGCTTGTTTGACCCCCATCAGCCTTTCCCATGGGGAGAACACAGTCCAGCTCCTGCCTCTGCAGTGCAGCACTCTGTGCTTTCATGGCAGAGCCCTGAAAACAGCCCACCACCACCACCGTCACGGGGGCCCTTGCAAAAGCGCCTGGGATCACTGTGTCTCTGGCTAGCAGCAAGGGATCCCCTCCAGGTCCCCCTGCCTGGACCTTCTGGGCACAACTGACCCGCCACAGGCCCCCCAAGCCTCCTTGGGGTTTAGCTTTGGTCACCCACCACTTTGAGGCACTTATTCAACATCTCCTCCCATGCTCACATCTTCCCTTGCTCCCCATATCATCAGGGCTGTGCTCCTCACCAGGGACTTCTGATGCTTCATTGCAGCAAAACAGCATTGTCTGTGCTAAAAGAAAAGTACTTGTGAGTAAACGAGGGTACAATCAGACCAACATAGGTCTCTCCAACACACCAGGTCCCAGCTCAGTCTCCTGCCCTACCAACTCCAACCTAACAAATGCTGTTTGGGAACTGGCTCGCTGCCAGGGAAGAGCCCAAAATCCCATCGGGTTCCCAAAATGCCTTGCCTGACAGAGAATAGCATGTACCATGTCCTACCTGATGGCACATCTCTTGGAGCTCGCGCAGAGCTGCAGGTCCACCATGCACCCTGCCCCATATGGGGCATATGTGCAGGGACCCCAAATCATCCCCACACCAGGACAGGAACAGACACGCACTTTGTCTCTCCTTTTCTTCCCAAAGCCACATTCAGGGGGTGGATTTTTGTGCAAGGGCCAACAGCAGCACACCTCAGCCCTCGCACACGGATCCTCCCTCCCCAGCTACCAGCACCCTCATGCCCACAGACTCCCCACTTCCAGCCACCTTCTGTGGGGTCTCCACGCCCCAGTGCAGGGGATGGGCCCCGGGTGCTGCAGGTTCAACCCCAGCAACCAGTTCTCCCACCCCAGTGCAGTGCTGCCCATGGCAGCTCCATTCCCGTCTCGGGAACCAGACACGCAGCCCTTTCTGGGGCAGAGGCTGATGCTCCTGGTGACACAGGTATCCCCCACGTCTGCCCATCCGCCCTCCTCTCTGCCACATATCCCTGCAATCCAAAAATGCCCACAGGCCCCACAGCAAACCAAACAATTACACACAGAGGAATTAAACGCCCCATCTCCTCAGTCAAGTTGGCAGAGCGACACACCAGCAACCTCTTTGCAGCCCCCCCTGAAACCCTGGCACTACAAACCCCATGCTCTGCACCAGCACATTTGAAGCACGCTGCGGAGACCGGGCAACTCCGCAGCACCTGAAGACAAACCCTGGAGAAAAAGGTAAGGGGGCCAAAGAGCCTCAGCCAGGGAGAGTGTGCCTAACACCACAGCACAGGATGCAAAAGCCCTTGTGACTGCCCTCCATCCCGGCAGCCCTGGGGAAGAGCCTGTGCCAAGGCAGAGGGACGTCTGCCCCTGGGAATAGGGAAGCTGCTCCAGCTCTAAGGGGAGATACTTGAAATTACTGCAGTTTCCAGAGACAGAAAGTAAAGGACCAGCCCAGCCACCTGATGTTGTACCTGCTCCGCAGGGGCAGTGGGAACTCAGGATAGAGCACCGATTGATATGAGAAAAGAGGCAGTCAGCAAGGCCTCAGAGGTGAGACGGTGCAATGTTATCGGTTCAATTTTTACAGAGGAGGAAAAGGCAATAGAATAAAACTTGCTTCTAACAATATATAAAAAGTGCAAGGACTTGAAAGGGTGCAGGACAGACTTACAGACATCTGTGCTATTCATTAGTCTGTGGTCTTTCCCTTCAAAAGATTGTTGCCAAAAAAGAAGGAAAAACATCCTTTACCTGTAGCTCTTCCACCAGCTCCAGAGGCACAGCAGCACTCAGCCAGCCGAGCTCTTCCCCCGCAGCCCTGGCACAATCACAGCAACAAACTCGACTCGAGGATGTGGTTCCACATCCAGCCCTCGGCTGTTGTCCTTTGCCTCCCCTCAACCACAGCACCACTGGCTCCATCCTGCTGGATAAATCACATGCTCACTTTCTACTCTTTTTTGGTAAAACAGATGTAGCATATTAAAAAGAGCTGAAATTAAAAACCCCTCTTTTTCCCCCCTCTACATCTACCAGCACCTCAGCCAATCTACTTTGGTACTGGCAGCCTCCAGTCTCTTTTAATTATCCTTGTGGTTCTGTTTAAATATGTGAGTTTCCTTGCTTGGGAAGTGGTTAATTCAAGATCTGTGGTGTGTCTTTCCGTAGAAAGACCTGTAAGTAACCTTACTATTCTATTTATAATTTTTTTAAGCTGCTGTCCAGGTTAAGCTCGATGTAGCTATCAGAACTAGGCACTAAGATTAAGGAAGGACTTTTTGTTTCTGAATGCTGACAGAGAGAAAAGGAAGTAATTTAAAGTATTTCTTAAATTTGAAGTGACTTCTGGTGCCCCCTGAAGCCTTCTGTGTGGCTTTCAGTACTAACTAGAGCCCTCTCTTTGGCTTTCAGTGCCCCTCGAGAGGCTTTTATGTGCATTATATTTTTTTAAAACTTGTGTATGCGGGTTTTTTTTTAGTTTTTCTGCCCCATGGAAAATGCTGTATTTGCACATGGGGAGGCTCTGTAGGTACCTACACCAATGTCTGGAGTGCTTCAGCTCCCCTGATCATATCACAACTGCATCACAGAGAGATACTTACAGGCACAGCACAAATCAGCCTAGTCAAAACGTGCAATTCTTCCCTCTGTGTGTGCTCCCTATTCTGGGTTTTGTATATTCTCCCTCCTCCACCATAATACTGGATGCCCATCTGCAAAAAGTGTCTTAAGGCTCCGTTGCTTGCTAACAACCACAACCCCTGTAAGAACTAAGAAATAAGGAGGTTTTACGTGCACAGAAAGAAGTAGCCCCAGCAAACAGTGCTGGAAGCAGCAGCGAAGCCTCCCCACTGGAGGAAGGCTCAGCAACGGCAGCGTGCCTAGTACAGCATCTCCCTCCCAAACACTAGCCAAGACTGGAAAGGACAGGATGGTCCATGTCTTTGGTACCCCAGCACTTGACAGAATAACTGAGACTTTCTAGTTAATCTAGTGGAAAGAGTTTTGCAACAACTTGAAGGAAGCAACATGAATATGCTGCAGATATAGACAAAACCTGCTGTCTATTGAAATGGCTCATTAATACTGCACAGACAAAGCAAATGACTGATGCCTACCGCAGAGTTACCAGTGAACATATCTGTGCTCGGATTATCGAAGCAGTGCAGAATATTTCACCCCATATGGTTTGCCTGAAGAGGCTGTTTCAGATAATGGTTCTCATGTTGTTTCCATGGAATTTCAATATTCCCCAGAAGACACTTGCTGGAGCACTCCAGAGCAACCTTGTGTCATTTGGTGCCGCGTGAACTAGCAGAATGCTGGGTACTTACAATTAAAAGTGGATTACAGAAAAATAATAATGAAGTTCAAATTTGAAAAAAAAAAAGGAGCATGAAATGTTTTCACTGGAATCAGGTTACTAAACCTAACTTTCAGCATAGTTTTCTTAATGGAAAGTGTCACTCACAAAATAATTTTACGTACATGGATAAAATTAATCAAAATCACTGGAAGAAAAGCAGCGCAGGATTAAGTATCCACAAAATATGCCTAGGCACCAGAGATCTCTTGGCAGGAAGGAAAGAACTGGGACTCACGCTCCATCTGCTAATAATGAAAATGAAGAGATACAGTGGTGCGAGTACAAGAGAAAGGTTCACTAAGGAATAGCCCTTCAGATTGAAAGTGCTGTAACTGTAGTTATAAAAAAGAAAGCCACTGGGCTTTAAGGTACAAAGAACACAAAAACCATCCTACTCAGACAAATCAAAGGGACACGGACTCTTTCTGCTCACATCTCGTGACCTGTAGTGGGTGCTATGGAAAAACCTTACAGCATAAGATAAATATATATTCTTTTCCTGGATAATTTTCCGGATTGTAGTTAATAGCCTGTGGTCATCGAAATTCACAGTCCAAAGCAAACACGAGTGAACAGAGGGACAGGATACAGCATTGCGGCAGGACTTTGTTAGTCCATGTGGTAGTACCTGCATGCATGTATCGCTACATGCACGTATTCTGCATGTTCACCTGCCCATATACTCCATCCAAGGACAGCATAGTGGTGTGAGGAGGCTGGCATGAACAAGAGATAACAGCTTCAATAAAGGAATGAGGATCTCTGAGATATGGTGATGAAGCACAAGGCATACGAGAGTCTGGGAAACATGAACAGCTTTTAAAAGAGAGGGCAGATTTGCCACCTGAACTTCAGTGATCATGCCATATCTGTAAGCCCTCTTTTACTGCTCGCCTCACCTCCATCCCTGCTGACATGGTATCAAGATGCCTCTCCAGATGGAGGGAGCACAGGTAGCCCTGCCTGGACAGAGCTCTTCCCCAGATACTGCCACTGAAGACGACAGCATTCTGGTATCCTCATCCCCTTCTGTGGCCTGGTATCTACGAATAATGATGTTACCAAAACCAGTAAGATGTCATCCTTTATAAAGGCCTTAAGTAGATCAAGTCTGAACACACACACACACACACACACACTGTGCTGGTGGTTTCATGTATTTGCTGCCAGACCTGCACAGGAGGCACTGCATGGTGCCGGGCTCCGTTCCACATCCTTAACAGGCAACACACTTGAACGAGCACCAATCTTTCCACTTCTATCCTGTAGACTTTCCCTGGCCCCACCTGTGCCTGTCCAGCTATTTTTGCTTCTCTTCCTACCTTACATCTGCTTACCTTCTAAGTCCTCCCACCTGCCTTGCTTCTGAGGTCTGCCGGCACGTAACAGTTCCTCTGCTGTGCGCTGCAGGTAAAATCCTGCTCATGCCTGAAGCCAGGAGTGGTGCCCGTTGTTGGACAAGGTCTCTGTGGAATACATAGCTGAACACTGGCAAGTCTCAGCTGAACATACGTAGACTGACACAGTGAGAGACTCAGGACATGTCAGACTTTGAAGGAAAAGAAAAAAATGCATATCAACACTGGGTTTACTCCTGTCCTGAATTTCAAGCCTTTAATTCAAATATTAAGACTCTAGCTTGTCAAAAGTAGACTATATGGCATTACTATTGGTGTTTTTATTTTTATATATGCATTCAATATTAAACTTATATTACAAAGATCTATGTATGTATTTAAAAAATTGGAAAAACGGTATCTTTTCCCTAATCCTTTTGCCATTTTACCTGACACTTTGAAAAATGTGAAAAATACCAGACTGAGTCAGACACTCAAGACAAAATCTTAAAACAATTGACTCGCGTGGTTAAGGTTTGGTAGTGATATCAGCAAAGAAAAACAAAGACAGAAATGTCAAACACTAGTACTGCATATAACTAGTTGTAAATCAATAGCCAGGAAAACTCCTGACCTACATGAACAGAAGCACGAAACAAAGAAACCTCAGAATAAAATCCATGGCTGACAGAGCTTAGCACAGAAAGTTGTGTTTGCAAAAGAAATCCTAGCAACAGTACGGGGTCACTGCTCGGTGCAGACAGGAGAATTGTGAAGGATTATGCAGAAAATGCAGAAGTGTTCAAACAGACTTTCATTCGGTATTTGGGAAGAAGGATGATTTGCTTTCATTGCTTGAAGATGATGAAATACTTTCCAGTCTATTAGTAACTGAGAGAGATGTTAGAATCTATCAACAATGAACATTTTTAAATCAGCAGGCTCAGAAGCTCCAGCATAGTTGGCAGAGAAGCTCTCGGGTCCACTAACGTTGAATGTTAATAGCAGCAGATCTGTAAATGCCCAACTTACAAAAATCTATTAAATGAGAAGGGAAGCAAAGGGAATCAATGAACCATCAGAGGAAAGAGCAACTCTGGGTCAAAGCAAGGGAGGGTTTTTTCCATTCTATCTATCATTAGGACGGTCAAGGGTAACATGGAGTCCAGTTTTCCTAACAAACTGGAGGCACCATCGTTCCCGGGCTCATTTAACCTGATGGCCCTGAGGTACAGAGTTGTCACTCAGCAGTCACTCAGACCAAAGTTTTCTTCTTGGTAAGAAAACTTTGACTTCCAGGTAAGCTTGAAACCTCCTGCTGGAGCTGAGAGAGTCAAATGCAAAAGGATAAAGAGATATGGGCTCAAGCCCCACTCCCTGTTATCGCCCACGTGTAAGGTCAGATGGGTTTCTAACCAGGATGTAGGTTTTTTGTGAAGCTTTTCCTTAGGTGTCTACTTCTCCCAGTGACTGTGTATGAGAAGTGGCTGGCTAGTGGCCATGAAATGTCCCAAAGGGGCACACAGAAGCTCAGGGAGTAGCACACAGGAGAGCGGTGCTGTGGTGGGGCTCTCTGAGCCAGGAGCCCTACCTCTCCCAAACCGCACAGGCATCCATGCCTGTCATAGCTTCAAGGACTTTAAAGAAGCTCGAGCCCCTCTTCTCTGTAACACGCTGCAGTTAGAAGTGAAGTGAATTAAATCAGTGTATACTTTGCACCACTATGTAAGCTAATTCAAACAACGGAATAGGGCTAGAAAGCATTATCGGGTACTAGAAGCCATTACTGCTTCAGGAGAGTACCAAAATACATTATACATGCCCAGTTGTGCACAAAACTTTGCCTTTGGAACTTACTGATGTTTTCAACCCCCCAAAAAGTGTTGCACTAAACAAGCTAGCGCATAGTGCAAGTTGTAATGCACTCTGTTTGATCTCCCATTTAATGTAATGAGGCTTCACTGAAAAAAAAAAAAGAAAAGCGAAAAAAAAAAAGATTAATCAAAATCCTATGTGAATTTATTTATGGATCACAAAAAATGTTTCTAGAATATCCAAGACATGGTCGAGGGATAAAGTTAGATGAAGTTAGGATTTATCTCGATTACCTAACCTGGCATTAAAATCCTTTCCACTGATCAGCAAACAGAGGGATAAAAAGATTTCAGACACATTATGTAGGTCTGGAATAATTCCCAGTACGAGTTCCTATAAGAAAAGGAATTGTGGGAGGAATACAAATATTAATCAGAAGAAGAGGTTCTAAATTGGGAAACTGCTCTGGCAATGAGACAAAAGTCTAAGTCATTAGTGTAACAACCTCTAATCCCTATCAGAGCAGCCAGTCTCATGACAGAGATGGACGTTGAAATGGCTTTCTCCATAAATATTTCAGTTTTGATTAATTCTAACATTCTATGTCTCGACGTAACAAATATGTTGTGAAATATATCATGAAAAAACAGAGACATTTGGCTGAACAATCCAGAACCGTGTAGAAAACTCATTTTCTAGGAAACGCAGAAACAAATTTTTAAAGCTGTTTTCTTTTTAACTCAATGCAGAAAATTCCCCCGTGTCCAACTCTTCAAAATAACTTCTCCCCAAAAAGCAGCCTATCTAATTAAGTCCAGAACCACGCTACCGTTTTGACCCTGATTGCCGTTGCCAACTCCCTGACAGGCACCGAAATACCTTATTAAACTTTTCCAGGGATAGCCGTTCTGATTTATAAAAAATAAGTAAATATTTTCTAGGTCAGAAATGCCAGGAACAGTCCTGCGGTCACGGAATTCAAACAGAGCATCAGGCAGCAAGCTCAAAGTCCTGCTATGGTGACAAGTACTCATGTAAAGCAGATCATCCCTATCCAGAGACTGAAGAACATACATATGCATACCAAAGCTCTGAGATTACTCCGAGCACTCTCTTTTTTGCGTGTAATTACAAATCTTTTCCTTTCAGAGGCTGTGCCAGCCTAAGAAGCTCCTGTGACAGCCCCACGGTTGTGGCAGTACAACTGTGTTGGAGCTACGTACAAAAGCGGCTCAAGGTGGATCCTGGGTGAGAATAGCCCTGTTTTGGGAAAAGTCTTTTTCAGGCAGCCCCATTCTCTGCCCCAGGTTCCTGGGCAGCCTCATCGCTGTCCTGGGTTGAGCGACACAGGACTAATTTCTCTTTCAGTAATTTGACTTTTTGTTAAGATCTTTTCTAATGCTTGGAAAAACTGCAATTTTAGAAGACTCTAGTGTCTGAATTTCTGAAAATATGTACTTTATAGCCAGCTACGGTGTGCGGGTTTCGAGGTCTCAGTGTTTCTGAGCTCACCAGGTGTGGCAATAAGGGGGAGCGAGACCCGGGCACTTAACCCAAGCTGGCCAACAGGATTATTTCATATCATGAATGTCACATTCAATACAAATTAGAAAGTTTGCTGAGGAGTTCTCTCTCTTCCTCGATGGCTGCCATCCTGAGAACTTCTTGCCGGAGCCCTGAGCCCTTCCCTTCCACCCGAAGCCGCAGCGCTCACGGTGTCCCACATTTGCTGTTCCCGGCTGGGAGTGCACAGCTTCTACTGACAGAATCGCAGAATTGTTATGGCTGGAAAAGACCTTTAAGATCATCAAGTCCAAGGGTTATCTAACTCTACCCCGCCCACTTCTAAACCATGCCCCTGAGCACCATATCTATTTTAAATACACCCAAGGTTGGTGATTCAACCCCTTCCCTGGGCAGCCTGTGCCACTCTTTGATAACCCACTCGGTGTAGAAGTTTTTCCTAATGTCTAACCTAAACCTCCCCTGCTGCAACTTAACGCCATTTCCTCTTGTCCTATCGGTTGTAATTTGTGAGAAGAGACCAACGCTCACCTCGCTACACCCTCCTTTCAGGGAGCTGTAGAGAGCAGTAACGTCTCCCCTCGGCCTCCTTTTCTGCAGACTAAACAACCCCAAGTCCCTCAGCCACTCCTCATAAGACTTATTCTCCAGACCCTTCACCAGCTCCATTTGCCCTTCTCTGGACCCTCTTCAGGGCTGAGTATATTCCTTATATATTTTATATTGGTATCAGGATCAACGTTAGTTCTTTAGTATTATTAATGTTAATTATTTAGTCTTATTCTATTAAAACTGTTTATATTTCAACCCTCGGGTTTCCTTGGTTTTCCCCGATTCCCCTTCCTGGGTGAGGGGAGCTCATCAGGTGATAGAATAATTGTCTGAATGACAATAAATTGTCGTGGTTTCCTCAAACCACAACAATCACGATCAAAAGGGATTGGAGGCAGAAGGGGGTGCGAACTGCTTAAGTCTCATACCGGCACTGGAAGAAGCGCACTTAATCACGGTCTTTGGTTGAGGTGCTTAATAACGCAGGGGTTTCATGTAGGGGTGGGAGGCTGCTGTGCTTTTCTACCAGGCTCATGGACATGAGGCTCAGGCCCTCTATCTGGGAGAGGATGCTACTTCCCAAATCAGCAAGAGCAACTCCAACCAGGACTTGCACAGTCTTACAGTAAGCTTCACTTTGAGCTAATGAATGGTTCCCAGCTTTAAAAAAAAAAAAAAAGAAAAAAAAATCCCCAAAGCACTAATGGATTTTACCATGTTGCAGCTCGGCATGCTTTACAATAAAGGATATAAAAGTTGCCATCAAATTTGCCCTCACTTCTGATGTTATTATGGGCTTCTTATGTAACACTGAAGTGTATTTTAAAGACAGCTGCATTAGATTCCAATTTTGCTTTTAAGTAGTGCTACCAATATAATTAAATCATCATTCTCTGAGTTTGCACCCTGCAGATGAGCAATACTGCTTTGCAGAGTAGTCCGAGTCCTTCTGAGGTCTGTGCAGCCAAATTCATGGCTGTCTAAGCACGCAGAAAATACCTGTAACCACGTAAGAGAAAGGTGGAAATACCCTGGGGACAGCCAGTGGAGTAACGCAAAACAGAGACAAGTATTTCTCTAAAGCACAAAATGAATGATGAAAATATATCCAAACAAAACGGAAAATGAAAGGAGGATTGAAAGAGGAAAGTTTGGGACCACTATAAACGGCTTTATACTAAACTAAACTTATCTACAGTGGTAGCCACACTCATAATTCCGTTCTCCCCCATACTGGAGGGCTGGAGATGTTCTCCAGCCTTACTCTCCATAGCCCTGTGTATCCTTTCAGCTGTTCCTCTGAGACAATCCATCCAAACGGACCATGTTTGGGTCATTATTGATTGCATTCAGGATCCCATCTGCAACTTCAGTAATGACTGAAATACCGCTGGTCAGGGAGTTTGGACAGAGCGAGATAATCTGGGCTGAATGTGGTAGCAATTTAAGTCTTCAAAAACCACTAGAGCATTGCTCTAGTAAAGACTGGATTCAGCAAGTGAATTCTAGTACCTACATTTCAAGCCCCAGGCAGCAGCGTAACCAGCCACAAGCCCTGGGAACAGCTGTACTGCTAGTGGTTTCCAGGATTTCCTTCATACAGTCAACTCTGAGGTGCTAAAGATCGAACGCTGCTTCTTGTTTCCATGTTCTGGACATTACCTATGCTAATGGCTATTGTTTTACAGCTATCATCAGTCTCCCTCGTTTTCTAAAATTTCTGCACAGGATTTCTCTCCCTCCCTTTCCCTCTTCTTTCCCT